>NC_049260.1:22489311-22832311 GCF_011100685.1 Canis lupus familiaris | reverse complement strand
GTTATGAAAAAACATTATAATACATGCTACAGGGGATGATGATCCTCAAACAACTATGCTAAGTAAAAACAAAACAAAACAAAACAAAAAACAAAAAGACCAAATACTTTGTATGATCCTCTTTATAAGAACTATCCAAAAAGGCAAGCAATAGAGAAGAAAGTAGATTTATGGTTAGCCGAGATCGTGGCTGGGAACAAGGATGGCTGGAGACAGGTGCAAGGGGTAAAATTTGTTATATATATAACAAATTATATATTTAATTCAAAATCAAATTTGAATTCTGTCAATGGCTACCCAAATTTATTTCTGTATTAAATTTCACTGGATTGTTACATGTGTGAATTATTATGCTATGTAAATTATATCTTAATACAGTTGTCAAAATAATCAGTTCCATTTCTCCATGCCAGAAAAGTAAAGTCAGAAATTAGAATTTAGAAAACATCATTGCTAGTAGCATGAAAAAGAGGAGAAGAATTTGGCGCAAAATTAGTAGCAGATAAGCAGGATGCATACATATTTTCTGCCTTGGTGCCTTGAGTCTTTGCTGTTCTTTTTCTCCTTTTAATATAGGGTTCACAACTTAAGATTTTTTAGAACTGTTTTTATATATCATGCACAGTCAGTAGACTGTGTGTCCAATATAACAATCTTTTGCACAAAAGAAAATAAACTTGTTGAAAACATACGAGGGGCGCCTGAGTGGCTCAGTCAGTTAAGCCTCTGCCTTCAGCTCAGTTCATGATCCCAGGGTCCTGGGATCGAGCCCCACATGGGGTTCCCTGCTCAGTGGGAAGGCTGCTTCTCTCTCTTCCTCTGCCCCTTCCTCTCACTCGTGCTTTCTTTCTCAAATAAATAAATAAAATCTTTAAAAAATGGTGTACAAATGGAAGTGGGAAACTAATAGGTAAGGAAAGAAACTCTTATTGCTTGTTGTATTCACACCTTGCACTTCAACACCCAAACCATGACTGTACCATAACATTCTCCTTCATGCTTTAAATCTAAGTAAGCAGAACCCAAGTGGACAAGAGTAAAATGGAAATAAATCTATTTGAATCTAGATAAAGATACATAATTTGAGGTACTATATAATACCAAAATATGTCTTTAAATGGTTTTATTATAATATTATGTAAATTAAGCCATTCAATGAATCTGGTTGTGTGCCCCATCACTAATTACATACTATTGCCCGAAAAGTTAAATAACCTTTATGCATTTACTATTTGAAAAGCCACCTTCTCATCATGTCTTGTATTAATAATGGTGAACATTCCAAGTCCATTTTGCATGTCTTTGTGAAAAGAGTGCATATTGTCTTTTCCTATGCATAGAGATGGTTGAACATTTATTCTCTTCTCTGTGAGGTAGAACACTATCCCTTATTGATAGGATTTTGCATTACTCACATACATTTTTACCAAAATTGATATGTTAAACTGATATAAAATGCCTAAAGTAAACATTCAAGTGCAGATGTTTGCATCACTGCAATGTTGTTTTAAGTTCTCTCTGAAGGGACGCCTGGGTGGCTCAGTGATTTAGCGCCTGCCTTCCACCCAGGACATGATCCTGGAGTCCCACATCGGGCTCCTTGCAGGGAGCCTGCTTCTCCCTCTGCCTGTGTCTCTGCCTCTCTCTCTCTCTCTCTCTCTCTCTCTGTCTCTCATCAATAAATAAATAAAATCTTTTTAAAAAATTAAAATTCCCTCTGAAAAAGCTACCACCAGATAATCACTACTTGGAGTTTTATGCTATCACAAAATTAATAAATTAATAAAAACATAAAACGAAGACAGCAAAAACAAACAAACAAAAAACACCACTCCACACACAAATTAAAAACAAGATAATTTGGAATTACTTTTGCAGGTACAGGGAGCTTACTTGAAACACAATGAGATGCTATTCTAAAAGTAGAGTGGTAATCTCAGAATAACAGATTATGTGATCTTGACAGATATCTTTCTAGACATAAAGAGTTTAGAATGTTAATGAGGTGAACCTGACATGTGAATTAATCTAATAATTTGCAGTCAAGGAAATTTGTCCTCCACCTTTTCCCCAAAAGTTCTCTCCATTAACGGTCTACAAAACCCTAAAATAAGATAGTTCATTTAAAGTACTCCAATTTTTTTTGTAAAGAAGCATTCTCAAAGCAGTGAGCATAACCACATTCAAAAGTCAGATTTTTCCTCCTGGCACTATGAATTGTCGAATGTTTCTAGTGACTTGATTCAGACAGATGTCTACATTTTCATTCCATATACTTTGAGAATATTACAATATCATATCTAAACGTGAGCTTTAAAGAAAAAAAAACTGTCTAGAACTTTAAATGAGTAAAGGTAATTAGCTCTTTTTTATGAAACCCAAAGTAATTCATATTTTCTGAAATATGAATATTCCACTAAATATTCTACTAAAGTTTGGAATTAGCATTTAATACAACTGACTTAATTCTGAAATGTAGAAACTATTTGGCATTCTATTTTTCCCTCATACCCAAATTTTCAGAGAGGATCACATTGAGCACCACAAACTAAGAGTTGTTACATTTCTAAAATTCATTCAATTTGCCATATGATTAACAATGTTAGTTTAGGAGGAGAAAAAAAGGTAAGTGTCATCTTGAAAAGCATAATTCAATTAAAATTTCCTAGACTTTACTAAGTATCTAGTAGAAATCAAAGTATGTGGAAAATAAAACCACTAAAATGAATAGCATATGCTTGCAGAAAACTAAGCTTCCCAAAAAGTTATTTAAAATATTTTCTAATGGAAATGCTTATCTTACCAAGATCACAAATAATAAGTTCACTTACTCAAGATCACAGATGACATATCTAAAATATGTCCAGACCAACTCTCTGCTGGTCAACTACCCAACAGAGCAAAAGTTTAAAAATCCAGTAAAGGGGATTATTAATGCCAAATCCAACACTGCTATCCTAACAAATAGACTCTATACTATTTTTCCAGTGAATTCAAATTCACAAAAAAATAAAAAGATCCAAAAGAACTTATTACTTCCCAAATCCATTCTTTCTCTAGTTTTTCTAATCCATTAAATGACATCATCAATCATATTTTTGCCAAGGAGTATCAATTATGTCACCTCCCTTACCTCATGTGATTTACCCCCCTTCAAAGCATCACTAAAGTACTTTAAATAGCTTTAGTATTGTATACAATATTGCCCAAACTAGCATTAATTTTTACTACAATAACTCTTTGTCTCTCATACCAACATCTACTTATAATCCTCCCTAATTTATTCTGCACATATTAAAACTTTAAAAACACATTTAAAAACACACATATTTAAAAATACACACATTGGAGCATGTCACCTCATTACTCAAAACCACTTGCTCAAAAACCCTTGAAATGCTTCCCATTGCTCTTATGATAAAGACTAAATTTCTTAACACTGACTAAAGCACTGTAAAATTTGGTATTTTATGTACTTCATCTCGTGCCATGTTCCACATAGCTCTCCTAACTTCAACAATACTGACCTTTAAGTTTTGGTAAATTACAAGCACTCATTCTTCCTGGAATGTTCTCCTGCCTGTCTTAACTTCATTTTGACTTAGTTAATACATTTTCATATTTCAGAATCCAGGTTATCTCTGATATCTTCAGGGAAAGTCTCCCTGACACATCTCTTCCCTAACCAGTTTCAGTGTCCTAGTGCAGCAGTCTGGGACCAGTTAGGAAACAGATTCACACCAAGTAGTATAGACTAGAACTGGAATAAAGTCTAGGGAAGAAATACTGTTACCAGATATCAGGAATTGGAGCCACAAAATGGATACTTGAACCACAGAGGTAGAAGCTGCCCAGCTGGAGGTACAGGCAATGAGGAACCTGTCCAGAGCCACTGCTGAGAGACCCTCCTAAAGCAAAGAGAGAGGGGAGAGTTATTCTGGCCTCTCTCTGCTCTGGACCCTCCAGTGTTCTGCTCAAGCTTCCCATTAGTCAAATCCATGAAGACACCAGATGGCAGAGAAGCCTGCACAATTTTGTTTGCAGAATTAGCTCTTGTAGTATAAATTGAGCAAGGGAAGGAAGAGAATGGATCTGACAACAAATAGGCAAACAACTGGCACACCCAGTTATATGCTTACAAACATTTTCTAATTTGTCTTCCCAGAATTCTTCATGATTAATATATGTCTTTCCTACTAAAGAGTGGGCTCCTCGGGAAAGGAATCACAAATGTCTCTTTAGTGTTGTAACTCTACTGCCTAGCATAGTCCTTGATAGATATGTTGAATAAGTACAAAAATCATTTAATCAGCCAACTAATTCCCGTTATTAAACAATGTTTTAACCACTATAACAGAATTAGTCTGGAAGTGCATTCCAGGCATTCTTAACATATTTGGGAGCCATTAGCCTTTTTTAGTATCTTATGAAAGTCACGAACCCTTTCTCCAGAAAAATGCACAGAAAACCAGAACATTTTACATTAATTTTTTTTAAGGGAAGGCTCATAGACAGACTGAAGCCCACTCAAGAATTTCTTGTTTCTAATCTAGAACCAATATGATCTTCTTCGGATGGATGAGGAACTATTTGGGTATATTTTTGTTTTCTCAGCATCTGGCCCACTACTGTTATTTAGTGGGAAGGGACCAGGTAATGCATACTTTTTGCAGAGAAAACTTTTCCCGTCCCAAATGCTTATAATGATCCATTATGAATCTCAGGACCTCAGATTAAAATTATCCTGGAAAGAAAAATTACTTGACCATCAAATTCAAAATTATGTTTCCTCTTTCTTTAGTGACAAATTCACCATGAAAACAGTATGATTTTAAAATGGCTTCTGGAACTATATACATGTTCCATATTTATAAATGTTTAATTTACACAACAGCTGTCACTGAACTTTGATAAATTTATATGCAATAGAAATGTAAATACATGAAATGCAGTATAGTAGTGAATATTTATTTGGGATTTTATTAGTTACCTATTTTTCCATAGCAAACTATCCCAAAACTTAGTGCCTTAAAGCAATACATTTATGAGCTCACGAGACCTGTGGGTCAGGAATCCAGGTGCAGTTTACATGTGCCCCTGGCTTAGGGACCAGCAGGCCGAGATAAAGGTGCTAGATAGGACTGTGATCTCATGTGAAAGGTCTACTGGGGAAGGATCTACTTTCAAACTTACTTACATGGTTGTAATCAGGATGCAGTTCTTCAAGGGCTGTTGGTCATAGGGCTTCAGTTTCTTATCGGCTGCTGGTCACAGGCCACCCTTAGTTCTTTGCCACATAGGCCTCTCCACGTGGCATCTTGTTTCATCAGAGCAAGCAAGAGAGAAAAGCCAGAGGGAGTGCCAGAATGAGAACGAGAGAGTAAGCAAAACAGAGGTCACAGTCTTTTATAGCTTCATCTTGGAAGTAATGTCACTCAGTTTTGCCATATTCCATTTGTTGGAAGCTAGTCACTAGGTTGAGCCCATACACCTATATGTATGGCGGTTACACAAAGTCATAAATACCATAAGGCAAGATCAATGAGAGTCATTATAGAAGACTCTGTACCACAAGGATGAATCCATAAAGAAAAAAGAAATAAGATTCCTGAAAAAATTTAAGTTATCTAATGGTATCTGCATTTTAGCTGCTAAACAGTCAATGCTTTTATTACCAATTTTTTAACAATTAACTTTCTTCTCCATCAAAAGATAAATATGTATGGGGCACCTGGGTGGCTCTGTTGGCTAAGCATTTGACTCTTGGTTTATGCTCAGGTAATGATTTCAGGGTCCTGGGATTGAGCCCCACATCAGGCTCTGCACTTAGCACAGAGTCTGCTAAAGATCCTCTCTCTCACCCTCTCCCTCTGCTACTCCCTTTACTTGTATACTATCTCTCTCTTTCTAAAGTAAACAAGATATTACAAAAAAGATAAACATATGAATATTATCTAATATTTCTCTCTGTTTTCACTCTAGTAACTCCCATCTCTGTATCTGGGCATTCTTCTAACGGCAAAATTAAAAAGAAAGGGTTATGTTTTAAAAGTTAAGAGAAAATAAATTTGAATGAGTTATTACAGAATAGTTCAACTATCTTACTCCTGGGAGTGATAATATAATTTTACTGGTGAGAAGACCTTTACAACCCATTAGCTTATGAATTATGTATCTTTCACACAAAGAAAGCAAATGCAATCCTAACTATTTATGGGTGAGGCACCCTATATTTATTTCTCTTAAAACTAAGTAGAGATGCCTTCAGATATTTCATTACTCAAAGAATTAAAAGACTCTAGCAAAAGTCAACTTTGCCTTCTCAGCAGGCAAATAAAAAAGCACTTATTAATGCATGAATCTACTCTTCAGCTTGTATATAATAACAAGAAGAGAAAATTTACATTTTCAAAATGATCTTTAATTTTATACCTCCTCCGTAATTACAACTGCAACAGTTCAAAAAAGGGGTGGGTGCTAATACTTTCTTTTAGTTCAGAATTTCTGGCTTGCTTGGAGTTATAGGGTTAACAATATAGAAAGATCTGTATATAACGGAGGAAAAAACTGGCTTTCTGGATATCAAGTCTAAAAATATCTATCCCCAAAATAAGAGAATGGCAAAGCAGAATTGGACACATGAGACTAAAGATTCGTCAAAAATCATAGTTGGGAATGAACCCAAATCAATGGGGTCATTGCAACCAGGCCACACATTCCTAGTTGGTGAGCTAACAATCCACATTCTAGGCATTTTCATTCTAAAAATAACTGAAAGAAAAAAAAATAAAAAAAATAAAAATAACTGAAAGATTTATTGTAGAAGACTTACTTGAAGTTTAAAATGTGGAGCACTTTTTAGGCTAGTCATCTTTGAATGACTGTACATAGGGTCATTTGACATTGCTCATTACTAAAAGCCCACTGACACCCCGCGCAAAGCTTCCCATACACTGCATACTGAAAATGTAGTGTCTTTAGGTTTTAATGGCAAAATGGGTTTGGGGGAATTCTAGGAAAAGGGTTGAAAGAAGAGCACTGGGTTGGCAGTAAAGTACTGGGCAAACACCTGCACAGAAAGAGGTCAAAACAAAGTCCAAGTGAGGCAGCTAAACACACACAAACACACACGCACACACACAGAGAAACACTGAAAAAATGTTTATTGTTTTCCCATTTTTGCCTGGAATCACTTGTCTCCTCCTTCTCAGAACAAGAAAGCCAACATTCCAAATCTCTGCAAGCCAATTACCATGTTACTCTAAATCCACTCAGAAAAAGCAGGCGGTTATGTTCCACATGCCACTCTTGCAACTTTTCAGGAAAGGAAATGTAGAAGAGTTGGGAAAACAATTCCAGCCCTTGCTCACCATTACTTTAGGGAATTTAAGGGTGAGGAAGAAACACAGAATGTATCACCCTTCCTTCAATGAGTTACCTACTTTCAACTTATCCTGGCAAGTAAATGCTGATAGCAGAAGAAACTGGAGAGCAGCAATTCTCACTTCTGCCATTTGCAGCTTAGGAAGCATGGTTCTCTCTATTTAGGTATTGGTAGAGCTTGGCCACAATTAAACAGAGGCAAACCTAGAAAAGAAAGTAAAGCAATGCTGCAAGAAGAAAAGAGATGCATTGACACCTCTCTCTTTAGCCTTGACAGCTACCTTAAGCTTTTCTGATGGAACAGCTAGCTCTATGGCGTGAAAATATTCGGTTCATTCTTTCTGAAGTCCCTCCAAACACTCTGCAGAACATCACAGTGTCACATCCAGATAAATAGAATACATAGGTTAAATAACCATCGTATCACTCCGCAGCCCTATTATTGTAGTATTCTGTCTTATAAGTATGCCACACTCAATTCATCCAAGCTAAACTAATCTTTCACCCTAAACCCACCCTTCTTTTTAATTGAAAGACACCGCCATTTACCAAGTTGGTAATTATTTTTTATTGTGTCTCCCTTGCCCTGATCACCCTCATTCCAATCAATCCAGAAGTTCTGTTAATTAAAACCTTTAAATGCCTCTTGAATTTATCAACTTCTCCTTATCCTCACCGCTAAAATTGCAGTCCAGATCACAACAGTCTCTCACTAAGATGTCTGCAACATTCTTTATTAGGATCCCTGATTTGCTTTCCTTCTCCACACAATACAAATAGGATACTGCCATGCTCATCTTTTCAAATTTACCTACTATTCTGATTTTCAGGAACTAGGATCAGCTTTTCTTCCTAGCTGTGGTACCTTCTCTTGCCTCCTTGCCTCTTCTCCCCCCTCCACCCCCCCGCCCCCCCGCCACACACACACACACACACACACACACACACTCACACAAACACACCTGTAACCCTAACTGTACTTCAAGGTACAACTTAATCATTTTCTCTGGAAAGACTCCCTGATATGTCTAGGTGATCTTGTGTGCCCCTGTGATATGCTTACATGACAGGTGTTTAAGTGTCTCCCTTCTAAGCTGAAGATTCAAGAGGGCATAAAGGTGAACATCCATCTTAGCATTTGCCATTAAGTCCTCAGGAAATTTCCTAGCTCATAGGAGGCATTCAATAAATACTCACTGGATACTTGAAATAACTTCATTTAACTTTCATAAATAGTGGTTCCAGTTTTAAATGTCTAGTCTTTGACAGTGTGTTGGTTTGCATTTAAACATTTATTCAATTAATTTTGTTAGTTGAGCATGAAATTCGCTGATATTTTCAGCATTATATGGTAAAGCTTAGGTGAAAATATATTTTAAATTTCATTTCCCAGGTCCAGTCTCAAAAGAGAAGTCTTAATATCATTCCAATCCCATCACAAAAGAAACTGAGGCAAAAAGAAGTTAGGTCACTTACCCAAATGACACACTGACAATCCAAAATAAATCCAGAATTAATCCTCTGAATATTTTCAGTCCAATATGACTGCTTAGCTTCTGAGCTGTGCTCTTTAACATTCATAGAGGAAAATGTATTTTGCAAAACTGTTAGACCCTTGAAGATGAATGTTATTTTTGTTTGTAGGAAATGTGTAAATATCTTTAAATATAAATTGTCTTTAGGCTAGAAAAATTTAGCGAAGTTTTGAAAAGTGAACTGGTAACTAGAGAAACTATACATGATTTGGGAAATTTGAATTTGGTGATCAAAATGTCATTGTAGAAAATTGCTCAACTCCGAGTAGAGTACTTACCTCTAAGGGAAGTGGGTGTCATGATATTGGTGTGCTCAGCAATTTAAAGCTCTTTTAAGTAGTAGACCATGGAAAGGTGAGACTGCACAGAATGACTCTGCCCTGGTCTCAAGCTGTAAATGAAACTGAGCAACTTGACCTATTTTCAGAAGAAAACCAATTACTACCGAGGGTATTGAGAAAGAGCAAGGTTACCCAGAGGCTGGGGTGGTGGGCGGCTGGTGGGGAGGATTCCTATTACACAGCACTCACCATCTCACTCCAAAATGCACCTTAGACTAGCCCCTCCTCCAAAGCCTCTCAGGGAGCCGATCGTGCCCTTTTCCCTTTCTTTGAGGTTCTCCTTTGCTGTCTTCACCTCAGACAGTGCTGAGGCCAGGAAGGTAGAGAGAGGGACTTCTTGTCTCTTATGGAGCTCCCTTAGGGCTCGAAACAGCTGTTGTGATAAATTTGCACTTACCACCTAACCCCTTGGCCAACAACAAAAGCTCTCGGTTTCTCGGACCCATCTCCCTTAAAAGAAAGTGAAGTGTGTTCAAGAACACTTTTTTGTTCTTGTTCAGGTACGAGATTTTTAAATGAACCACCATGTTCAAATAATAACTTCACTGGGCCCCATCTATGTGTCTTATGCCTGTTACCACTTCTATTCCCACAACAGCCAAAGGAGGTAGGTAATGGCTGCACTTACATACATTGAGATGCATACATTGAAGCCTACACGTAATAGGTATCCTGTCCATGTCACCTGGATAGCGCCTGGCAGAGCCTCGGTTTCAAGTTGAGGTATTTAATTTTGTGTTTGAGCTCTAAACCACCAGGTCTGCTTCCTCTTGGTTACAGACTGGATATGTGTGCACACGTAGGAGAGATATAAATATGGATGCAAATGTAGATATAGGTGAATATAGTTATATGCCACTATATCTATATTTATCTGGTGACTATAAGATAAACAGTAAATATATATCATTGCACTTTTTTCAATGTGCTCTTTTATTTTCTTTGTAAATTTTCTTCTCTTGGTACCTTATTTCACTAACTAGGTTTCTTCCTTTCTTTCCTTGAACTATTTTCTGTGTGGGGATAATCGCTTCTTGTACCGTGAGCAACTGACACTTCCCTGAAATAACTGAAAAGACCTGAGGGACAGATTTATAGTCAGAGGCCTTAGGTGTTAAAATACCCTCAAGACTCCAATTGAGCCTGAACATTAGAGCCCTAGGGAATGGATATGCCTTATCATTTTTCTTTGCTTTTCTTTGCTGATTATCCTTAATAAATGGCAAAGGCTCCTGTAAGTATGTGCCCAAAGCAACCTCAAGAATATTGCAAAAAAAGCACATCCTTCCTCTCGTTTTCCCATTGTTGAATTAAAGTGAAACACAGGCTTATATTGCTGAAGGCAACATAAGTACACATGACATGCAGACTGGATAATTAGATAGGTATAATTTTAGAATAATGGAGGATTTTTTTAAAAGATATTTAGAATTGTCCTAAATTGGAATGATATTTCTCTTTGAGATGTGCAACTGCAATTAGGTGCTATGAAGAGAGAAAATGCAACAAAAACAGCCAGATTAGCAACTGGTTATGAAAGGGATCATAAATGCAATGGTAAGGTCAGGTAGGTTTGGCCTGAAGAAGATTGGCCCTAACCTTCAGATGAAAGAACACAATTCAACATATGTGAACCTCCAAGCCCTGCTTCTGTCAGTGAACAGAGAATAGGAAGAAATTGAAGCAGGAAGGTTTATTTGAGAGAAAAGGACAAAAAAAGTGTCCCATTGGTGCAAGTTGAATAATACTGGAGAATATTACTTATGAAAGTTATCTTCTTACCTGGAGATCTTTAAAATTAAAGCAAAACAAATAGCTGCTCAGCATAAAAAAAGCCAGTTTAAGTAGTGCAGTTCTAGCTGTGGGTGGCACGTACTTGTGTGTGTAGGAGAAGGAGACAGGTATGAATTAAATAATCTCAAATGGAAAATGTTACAAGGGCTTCTCGTCATACAGCTGCAATAAACTAGATATAAATTGGGAAATTAATGGCAGGCTCCATAATGTAATTATTCCAAGGAATGATCCTATTCAATAACAGAAGAGATGAATGGTTATAAAACCTATCTTTACAAAGATCTTTTAAGAGTCTAGAGTGGAAAGAAATACAGAAAGATAAGAAAAAGAAATTTGGAAAGGGGGGGAAAGGTGTAAAAGGTGAAAGGGGTAAGATATTGCTGAAAGCAAGTTCAAGTAACATATCACAGGCATGAGGAAACAGAAGTATTATTCAAGATTAATTTTTCTATATTTAGAGCAAAAAATCATAAATAGGATAGGAATGTTTCTATATGAGGGGCAAATACTTTAAGGGAGGGAGATAATCAAGTAGCACATGATATCTAATTGTTCTCTATGCCTTCCATTAAGGAGCAAAAGGGGGGGGCTGAGGAATACAAACGGAGAAATAGAAACATATATTTGCATTTATGCCCCAAATGCAGGAGCTGCCAATTATATCAATCAATTAATAACCAAGGTTAAGACATACTTAGATAATACACTTATACTGGGAGACTTGAACACGGCGCTTGCTGCAATTGATAGATCTTCTATGCACAACATCTCCAAAGAAACAAGAGCTTTAAATAATAAACTGGACCAGATGGATTTCACAGATATTACAGAACTTTACATCCAAATGCAACGGAATATACATTCTTCTCAAGTGCACATAGAACTTTCTCCAGAATAGACCACATATGGGGTCACAAATCAGGTCTTAACTGATACCAAAAGATTGAGATTGTCCCCTGCATATTTTCAGGCCAAATGCTTTGAAACTAGAACTAAACCACAAGAAGAAGTTTGGAAGGATTTCAAACACATGGAGGTTAAAGACCATTCTGCTAAAAGATGAAAGGGTCAACCAGGAAATTAGGGAAGAATTAAAAAGATTCATGGAAACTAATGAGAATGAAAATACAACCATGCAAAATCTTTGGGATACAGCAAAAGCAGTCCCGAGGGGGAAATACATCACAATACAAGCATCCATCCAAAAACTGGAAAAAACTCAAATACAAAAGCTAACCTTGCACCTAAAGGTGGTGGAGAAAAAACAGCAAATAGATCCTACACCCAGCAGAAGAAGAGAGTTAACAAAGATTCGAGCAGAACTCAATGAAATAGAGACCAAAAGAACTTTGGAAGAGGTCAACAAAACCAGGGGTTGGTTCTTTGAAAGAATGAATAAGGTAGAAAAACCATTATCCAGACTTATTTAAAAAAAGAGAGATAAAAGACAAATTAATAAAATCACGAATGAGACAGGAGAGATCATCACCAATACCAAGGAAATACAAACGATTTTTAAAACTTATTATGAGCAGCTATATGCCAATAAATTAAGCAACCTAGAAGAAATGGACGCATTTCTGGAAAACCACAAACTACCAAAACTGGAACAGGAAGAAATAGAAAACTTGAACAGGCCAATAACTAGGGAGGAAATTGAAGCAGTTATCAAATACCTCCTCAGACACAAAAGGCAGAGCCAGGTGGCTTCCCAGGGGAATTCTATCAAACGCTTAAAGAAGAAACCATACCTATTCTACTAAAGCTGTTCGGCAAGATAGAAAGAGATGGAATACTTCCAAACTCGTTCTAGGAGGCCAGCATCACCTTAATTCCAAAACCAGACAAAGACCCAACCAAAAAGGAGAATTATAGACCAATATCCCAGATGAACATGGATGCAAAAATTCTCAACAAAATACTAGCCAATAGGATCCAACAATACATTACGAAGATTATTCACCATGACCAAGTGGGATTTATCCCCGGGATGCAAGGCTGGTTCAACACTCATAAAGCAATCAATGTGATTGGTCATATCAACAAGAGAAAAAACAAGAACCATATGATCCTCTCAATAGATGCAGAGAAAGCATTTGGCAAGATACAGCATCCATTCCTGATCAAAACTCTTCAGAGTGTAGGGATAGAGGGAACAGTCCTCAGCATCTTAAAAGCCATCTACAAAAAGCCCACAGCAAATATCATTCTCCATGGGGAAACCCTGGGACCCTTTCCCCTAAGATCAGGAACAAGACAGGGATGTCCACTCTCACCACTGCTATTCAACATAGTATTAGAAGTCCTAGCCTCAGCAATCAGGCAACAAAAAGAAACGAAAGGCATTCAAATTGGCAAAGAAGTCAAACTCTCCCTCTTCGCAGATGACATGATACTGTACGTAGAAAACCCAAAAGATTCTACCCCAAGATTGCTAGAACTCATACAGCAATTTGGCAGTGTGGCAGAATACAAAATCAATGCCCAGAAGTCAGTGGCATTTCTATACACTAACAATGAGACTGAAGAAAAAGAAATTAAGGAGTCAATCCCACTTACAATTGCACCCAAAAGCATAAGATACCTAGGAATAAACCTAACCGAAGAGGTAAAGGATCTATATCCTAAAAACTACAGAACACTTCTGAAAGAAATTGAGGAAGACACAAAGAGATGGAAAAATATTCCATGCTCATGGATTGGTAGAATTAATATTGTGAAAATATCAATGTTACCCAGGGCAATTTACACATTTAATGCAATCCCTATCAAAATACCATGGACTTTCTTCAGAGAGTTGGAACAAATTATTTTAAGATTTGTGTGGAATCAGAAAAGACCCTGAATAGCCAGGGGAATATTAAAAAGGAAAACCATAGCTGGGGGCATCACAATGCCAGATTTCAGGTTGTACTATAAAGCTGTGGTCATCAAGACAGTGTGGTACTGGCACAAAAACAGACACATAGATCAATGGAACAGAATAGAGAATCCAGTAGTGGACCCTCAACTTTATGGTCAACTAATATTCAACAAAGCAGGAAAGACTATCCACTGGAAAAAAGACAGTCTCTCCAATAAATGGTGCTGGGAAAATTGGACATCCACATGCAGAAGAATGAAATTTTTTTTAAAAAAAGAAACATATATTTGCTTGTCCCCAAAACTTAAGATACTAACCCTGTGATTTTATAATGTAGGTATATACTGTAACTTCCGTATCTATTTAAAGAGAAGGAAATGATAATGGTCACCTACTGTGTAGCAAAATAACTTAGCACACAGATTCTTAAAAAAAAAAAAGATTTTATTTATTTATTAATGAGACACAGGCAAAAGGAGAAGCAAGCTCATGCAGGGAGCCTGACGTGGGACTGGATCCCGGGTCTCCAGGATCACGACGCTCTGAGCTGAAGACGGCTCTAAATCGCTGAGCCACCCGGGCTGCCCGAGCACACAGATTCTTGAATCTGACTACCAGGGTGCAAAACTAAACTCTGAATGTTTGCTTTATGTTGAAACTCAGGAAAGTTTGTTAACCTTATTATCTTCATGCATAAAGTAGTGTAAGAAAAAACTAAAAAAAAAATTGGTTAGTGAAACCACATACTAAAGTAACAGATTTTAATAAAACGACAAGGGACTTAATTCTTTTTATATAATACAGTATTTGCACTCTAAAGTTGAACATCATTCAATAGAGATAGAGAGACAGATACATAACTCACACAGGCTGATATAGATGGAGACATATGTACATACACACACATTTCTATAGAGATGAAAATACACACACATATAAATTTCTATCTATCCATCCATCCATCTCTTGCTAAAGGTACAACTATCTATTTATAATTAAGAGCATGTCTAGAGATTAAGAGCAAGGCCTCCATGACCTTCAATGAGTTACTTATTTTTGCTCTCCCCCAGTTTCTGCATCAATAAAGTGAAACTAATAACGATAAGGGTTTTATGAGGATTAAGAGAGAGCACCTTCCAAGTACTTGGAATGGTGTCTGCCACACAGAGCAAACACTGGCAATTGTTAAAACCTGGCTAATGAACGAATCTTCGGATTACATGCCTGCTGTGCACCAGGCTTTTCTCTAGATCCTGGGAATACAGCAGTGAACATAAACATTTTTACTCTCATTTTAGGGTACTACCAGTGTTATTGTTCAAGTTATGAATGTGATTCTTGTTTTGAGCATCTGTTTGACTATTTTAAGATAGAAGAACCTGGGGCACATTTAATTGAAGGGGGAAAAGAAATGTTTCCCAGGCAGATTAAAGTCACAGAAAGAATAATTTGTGGAACAAGAGGTATCAGGAGGCCCGAAGGGCACAATATGCAGAGTGCAGAATACGAGGTGATTCTTAAAGAGGAGAAGGCTAGGTCCTTTTCTCTGAGATGGAAGAAGGAGAGGTAGAAATTGCTAAACATATGAATAAGGTTGCTTGAAAATGGAAGGCAAGCCTTGAGTTGGTATCTACTCTCTTGATGAAGTATTAGATAAGAGGTTTTGCTGAAAGATAATTGGGGTGGAATGTTAATGTTGAGGAGAAAATATTGATAGTCAAACTATCAAAGGTAGACGAAAGGGAAAGTTGACTATAAACTTCAAACAGTGCTAAAAGAGCTAGTGACAAGTGATGACATCTCAATGAAGGCCTATTTAAGGAGACAATTTCTTAGAAATGTTATCCATGTCTCTGCAGCATGTAGAAACAATGATCTTTCAAATTCTTTCAAGCACTCATTCATCAAATATTTACAGAATGCCTATTGTCTCCAAGGGGAGAATAAGACTGGCCTGGACTCGCCTTTACATTTGGTGGGGTGGGAGTGACTAAGACAGTTAAAGTAAATAAATGATGTGGCAATTCTATACTGGGAGAGTTCTATTGAGAAGCTAAAATAGAGTGATGTTAGCATAAGTGGAGAAGGGGGTGCTGCCTTAGATTGTGCGGAGAGAAGACTTTTTAGAGGGAACCTTTTTCATGGGAAATACAAGCCCTAAAAGCCATTGGAGACACAGGGAAACGATACAGTCATTGTACTTAAGAAGTTAGGTAATACATGTTGAGTACAACAACCTTTTATGTTTGTTTTATGTGATGCTATATATATCGTTTATATATCTGATAAAGAAATTTGCTAAGTTAAGAGGTTTTAAAAATTACTCTTTTAAGTAACTGTAAACAAAAGTCTTATATTTTTCTAAATGATGTCAGCATGTGATTCGGAAATACATTCCTACACAGCCATGGCAGCTCTCCCACCTAAGAAAGTGGTAGCAGATTGCCTAGTGGTAGCAAAACATAAAAGGTTATTTTTCAGGAGGAATGAACCATATCTTCACACTTCAAGTAGTAATATATCCAAAACCAATACTAGCCAAGGTGTTTGAGATTTTCCCTTATCATGAAAACACTTTTTTTCTGTTTCTAACTCAATCCAATTATCTCAACAAAAAAAATCAAATATATCCAAGGCACTCCTTTAAATGTTAATGGAATTAAAGCAAAAATGTTAAATTGAAATCAACTACTGCCTTAAAAAATGGAAATTTATGTTTTACAATATAAATGTATCTAGTGCTATACTGGAGAAATGAAGACGATTACTGCCTCTAAACAAACACTGAGCAGTTTTTAACTCCAAACGATGCTCATTGCTGTTACTTATATAACGTGGTTGTAGGGTAATTAGTAAGTAGTCAGCTAGTGTTATTTGTGGAGATCTGGGTACGAACAGGAAATAATATGGTCTATCAGGATAAAGAAGAGGAGATCTATGAATTGTACATTTTTTTTTAAAAGTCAAAGAGTCAAGAAGTAAACTCTTGGAACAGAAGAAAAAGAGGAGAGCATGGCACTGAAAGTCAAAGTCTTAAATGTACCTGTGGTCAAGAGAACAATATTACCTTCACCCCTCTCTTTTCTTCCTCCTTTAATTCCATGTGATGTAAGCAAAAGATTTGGAGTTTCCAAGGAAGCCAAGCACTCAGTGGAAAATGTGCTAGTACTAATAGAAACTGCTCATGGATCCAAAAAATACTTAAAGTGGTTCTTACCTCTGAGCACTGGGAAGATAATAGCTGGTACTTTGCAATGCACACATAACAAGATAATGTTTTCAGCTGAGAATAAAAGGCTTTAAAGATTTATTTATTTGAGAAACAAAAACACCATTAGTCAGGGGAGGGCCAGAGGGAGATAGAGAGAAGCAGACTCCCTACTGAGCATGGAGCTCGACAGGGGCCTGATCTCATGACCCTGAAATCATGATGTGAGCTGAAACCAAGGGTCAGACACTTAAGCGACTGAGCCACGCAGGCACCCCTAAAAGGTTTTAAATATCCACACATCCTAACATTCTTTATACACCCCTAAAAGGTTTTAAATATCCACACATCCTAACATTCTTTATACCATATATCCCTCTTCACCCATTAAAGTTCTAAGTTATAGCTGTTTTATTCAAGCTGTGGAAGACTGCATTAATGTCCCCAAGTCCTCCTTCCCTCCACTCACACCCTTTGCTATGTAATTTTCTATAATTCTCCCATCTTAGGTGGGGCATACTTCCCCATCTTTTGACTCTAAACTTGGTGACAGACTTGTTTTGGACAAGACATGACTGAAACAGAAGATTGAAATGGACTGGAAATTTTAATATGAGAAAATTAGGGTTCTTTCAATGCCTGAGAGTTGATGAAAACACTGTGATTTAGTCCAAGGTTGGGGAAGAAGAGTTTGACAGAAGACAGAGGAAAACATCCAGCTTACTCATGCAATTAAAAGCCTAAAACAGGAGAATATTACTTCTCTGGTCACCATCAATAAGAAGAAAACAATCCAAAAGAGAGAAATTGGGGGGGGCGGGGCACCTGGGTGGCTCAGTCTGTTAAGCATCTGACTCTTGATTTTGGTTCAGGTCATGATGTCAGGGTCGTGAGATTGAGCCCTGCATTGGGCTCCCTACTCAGCAGAGAGACTGCTTGACATTCTCTTTTTCTCCTGCTGCCCCAACCCCCCCTGCCACATGCACACAGGCATGTACTCTCTCTCTCTCTCTCTCAGAAATAAGTAAATAAATCTAAAATAAAAGAAGAAGAAGAGTGGGAGTGGAGCAGCAGAAGAAATGCCAGATGTATCGTGAAAATTAGAAATACCGCCTGTTAATACTATTTATTTATTTCATAAGATAACCAGAAATAAATTTCAAATTCACTGTTTTCTTCCCAGTGCTTGGTATAGGACCTATACATAGGGGTTGCTCATAGCTTTGTGAAGAATAAATAAATAGATTATTGGAAATCATCCTAGAAAGAATATGCATTCATTTATGTATTTATTGAGTGTGAGGCTCACAGCAACAAGAAAAATGAACAGATATATCATAGCCCTCAAACAACTGATACTTTGGTTGTGGAAAACAGAATAAATGTACAAAATATTCAGATGATGCTAAGTTATATGGAGAAAAAAATACATCAAAGAAAATAGATGGATGGGTTGGGGTGGAAGGTCTCTGCAGTTTTAAAAAGGTGCCTAGGGAAGGTCTCACTGGAAGTAAAGGGCATTTGAATAAATGGTTTAATGAAGTGAGGCTGTGAGCCATGTAGATATTGAGAACTAATGTTCCAGGTAGATAAAAGGACAGGTACAAAGGCCCTGAGGCAGGAGTGTGCCTGGTGTGCTTCTGACAGAGTAAGATGGCTAGTGTGGCTGGAGAAAGGAGACAGAGACTATTAAAGGAAGAGTTCAAATAGGTCAAGGAGGCCAGACCTCATAAACCATAGATAGAACTTTGGCTTTTATTTTAAATAAGGCAGAAACACATTGATTTTGAGCAGAGGAGTTCGAGAATAAAGTGTGTTTTAAATGAGTTCTCTCCAGCTATTGTGTTGAGAATATACTAGTGGGGGGAAAAGGCAGAAGCCAGGGCAGACTGTTATAGATTTCCAAATTAGAGATGATAGTAGCCAAAAAAAGGCCAACATTCCACCAAATGAGTTACCTGGAGAACTTGTAGAAAACATACATGAGTGTTTTTCACTAATGATTTTGAACTTGAAAATTTTAGAGCAGATACACTTGAATAATTCTATTTTAATGCTATTTCATAAAATTAAAAATCACTTTGCTCTTCCAACTGTGAAATGTTCTCTCCTCTTAGAAATAGAATAGTTAGATATCTAAATGGTCTACGTATATACATGTGGCTTGAGTTACCTATCCCTAAAATTCAGAAAGGTAGACTTGTTCCTTTATCATTTTCTAAAATAACTCTGAGAAATATAAAATTTAAGCTCTTAGTAGTTTAAAATGTGGATGAATTACAAGGTCCTTACCTAAAACAATTTTCAAGACAGAGTTATCAAGAGCTACTTCTTACTACCCTCAGGTCATGGGGAGTAAGCATGAGAGAGAAAGGCATCCAAAACAGAAGAGGGATCCAGAGTCTTAAAATCAAATCTACCTATTTTTTTTTTTTTAATTTATGATAGTTACAGAGAGAGAGAGAGGGAGGGAGGCAGAGACACAGGCAGAGGGAGAAGCAGGCTCCATGCACCGGGAGCCCGATGTGGGATTCGATCCCGGGTCTCCGGGATCACGCCCTGGGCCAAAGGCAGGCGCCAAACCGCTGCGCCACCCAGGGATCCCCAAATCTACCTATTTTAATTCTGAACTGGCCTCAATGATTTTCCTTCACAAAATATAACAGAGAAACATCAAATAGCAGTGATAGGCAGGATTTTTTAAAAATCACAATTGTTATAAACATCTACTCTAACACTTTATGCATAGTTTAAGAGGAAAGCTTTACATATTAGGAGCAGCAAAGTGGAGAGTCGGAACAATAAAGGCCTACTTTCAAATCCTAGCAATATCACTTACTGCAGAGGTTTGAACCAAATGTATGATTCAATTTTGTTGGAGTTTCAAGTTTTTTCTCTCTAATATGGTAGTGATAATATCTTCCTCATACCATTATTGTATGAGGGTTAAATAAAAAATAAATAATATCTATAAAAGGGACTACACAGCTCCTAGAATATGGCATTTGTCATTCATATATATTCATATTCATATGCTCTCTGTAAAACAACAGAACAATAAAATAATAATCTTAGGGAGATAGAACTACTGAGACAAAAACGGGCATTGTTCTAGTTCCCAAACCAAATAAGACAGGAACTGAGAGAATCTACTGCAGAACAGCAACAAGAAATTTGGACTAGAGGCTCTTTTAGACTGGAAAGAGATTCTCGTTAACCTAATTAAGGTAAAGGGACCTTAATTGGCCTAAGGGAAACTCCCTGTGATAAAATTGTGAGAACACATAGGTTTGTGCTGAATGCCTCTCAGAGAATGAAACCTGAGGGCATATTCAGACAATTGACAGTATTATAATTGATTCTGATAGAAACTTTAATATAACCACAGCAGAGAAAAAATGGGACTATTAGCATGCATGTCATTATTATTATTACATATTTGCATATTCCTTCATTGAAATAAGACAGAAATTTTAAACTAGTAACTACATCTACCAGTGTTTGTATTAGTCATTTATTAATTCTTATGTTTAGTTATTATTAATGATTTGTAAAGGTTTGTAAACCAGCAGTATCCTGGCATTGATTTGAATTTTCTTATGAAATGACTGTCGTTTCCATTCAGGTCTCCAAGTGCCCCAGCTGTACTGTCCCAGAGAATATCCCTGTACTATAATCTCCGGGAGGCAACACTGCAAAAGAGGTAGGTGAAAGAGTTTTTCTGTGCTCTACTTGAGAATTGTCACACATTTCCAATGCTATTAAAATGAGTTACAAACAGGACTCTTCAAGTCCAAATGTGCTTGATGTGGCCCAATTCTGTTTTTCCCTTGCAATAACAGGGTTAATGTTTTGGGGAAAAAAAATTGTTTTTTAAAGAAAACTGCAGAAGTTGCTGCTACATCAAAAATCAGCTTGGTTACTATTAAAATTATATTTAACAAAGTTGCCATATACAAGCTTCTATTTTTTGGCTGGCTATACACAGATGTGGATCTAAAGAAGGAAGTGCGTGACTTTCATCTTCTCGATAATTTTATGTTGATTACAAATTATATAGATGGAAGGAATGTGAAATAAAATGTAACGAAGGCCAAGAAAAGAAGGGGCTAGCATAGTTCAATGGCTGAGAAAACCAGTTTTGGAATGAGAAAGACACGTATTCAAATCAGAGTTCCTTAACTTATTAGGAGTGTGACCTTTGGCGATTTATTTAACCTCTCTGAGTTTGTTTCCTGATCTTAGAAGGAAGGACTGTTTGTACTCCTATATCTGTTCATATTTAATTATGAAAATTAAGTACAAAGAGATATGAAAGTTCTTGTCACGCTGTCTTGAACATAAAAAGTACTCAAGTATTAAATGTGATCAATTATTTTATTGCCTTTCTCTCTAATATTAATAAGCACTCAAGTATTACTTAGTTGTGGTTGTTATTATCGCTGTAATGATCAAGAAAAGAAATGAAGCAATTGATCTGTGATGTTCAATAGGCACTCTTAGCTAATTTCAACTCTGTCTCTCTGGTCCGACACTCCTCTAAGAATGAGGAGTGTGGTTACATTGGAAAAAATGGTTTTCCCATTGCAGTAAATGCAGCACTTTAAGCCCAGCCTCGGGCGGGGCACAAGATCCTCCCCCAAGGATAGGTAGGTGAGTGACAGACAATAGGCCAAGCTTTATGAAGAAGAACCAGGTACATATCTTTGATTATTGCTAATAGTCTACACTTCACTTGGCTCCTGTTTCTTTTTCTGGGTGGGTGTGTCGGGGGAGTGGGGTGTGGTGGCCGGGAGCCTCAACGTGAAATGTTAGGAGTTGAATTGGTCAGGACATAAGTGATTAAGCTTTCTTTTATTTAAAGTCCTAAGTATCCATCCCCACACACCTGATAAGCAAGAATATTTCTGGAGAACAAAAGTTTTTATGGAAAGAACAGTGCTTTGCCCTAACCACTTAGCCTCCCTGTAAGCTCGGTGGCAATTGCGTCAACACGTATAGACCATTCCTTTGCAGTAGAGTCCTGTAACAATCCTAAGAACCCTGCCGCCGTAATGGAGGCCTTCCTAGACAAACGTGAGCAGGCCAAAGGCTCACTCTGTAAACCCACATTGAGGAATATGCGAGGGCAAAATGGAGAGCGGGAAACATAAGATGGAAGCAAGAAGAGATGGGACTCCGGGGAGCACTACAGACCTCGGGAACCGCCAGGGACACCTGAGTGTTACTTCTCCGCCGTCTGCTACCATAACTTTCCCGACCTGTCATCTCGGCCACCGTCGCTGCCACAACAGCGACAACTACAGCTGATGACAGACACACGCAATCCAGCGGCGCTTCAAGCCACACGCGACCCAGAGGCACCTCACGCCACACGCAACTCTGCTGCGCCTCACGCCACACGCGATCCAGAGGCGCCTCACGCCACACGCAACTCTGCTGCGCCTCACGCCACACGCGATCCAGAGGCGCCTCACGCCACACGTAACTCTGCTGCGCCTCCCGCCACACGCAATCCACAGGCGCCTCATGCCACACGCAACTCTGCTGCGCCTCACGCCACACGCGATCCACAGGCGCCTCACGCCACACGCAAGTCTGCTGCGCCTCCCGCCACATGCGATCCAGAGGCGCCTCCTGCCACACGCAACTCTGCTGCGCCTCACGCCACACGCAACTCTGCTGCGCCTCCCGCCACACGCAATCCACAGGCGCCTCCCGCCACACGCAACTCTGCTGCGCCTCCCGCCACACGCGATCCAGAGGCACCTCGCGCCGCACGCAACTCTGCTGCGCCTCCCGCCACAGGCGACCCAGAGGTGCTTCAAGCCACACGCGACCCAGAGATGCCTCACGCAGCACGCGACCCAGAGGCGCTTCACGCCCCTCGTGATCCAGAGGTACTTCAAGCCGCACGCGACCCAGCGGCGCCTGACGCCACACGCCATCCAGTGGCGCTGCACGGCGCACGCGATCCAGAGGCGCCGCACGCCAGACGCGACCCAAAGGCGCCGCACGCCACAGGCGACCCGGAGGTGCCTCGCGCCGCACGCGATCCAGAGGCGCCGCACGCCGGACGCGATCCAGAGGCACCTCGCGCCGCACGCAACTCTGCTGTGCCTCCCGCCACAGGTGACCCAGAGGTGCTTCAAGCCATACGCGACCCAGAGATGCCTCACGCAGCACGCGACCCAGAGGTGCTTCAAGCCACACGCGACCCAGAGGCGCTTCACGCCCCTCGTGATCCAGAGGTACTTCAAGCCGCACGCGACCCAGCGGCGCCTGACGCTGCACGCCATCCAGTGGCGCTGCACGGCGCACGCGATCCAGAGGCGCCGCACGCCAGACGCGACCCAAAGGCGCCGCACGCCACAGGCGACCCGGAGGTGCCTCGCGCCGCACGCGATCCAGAGGCGCCTCACGCCGGACGCGACCCAAAGGCGCCGCACACCACAGGCGACCCGGAGGTGCCTTGCACCACAAGCGATCCAGAGGCGCCGCACGCCGGGCTCTACCCAAAGGCGCCGCACACCACAGGCGACCCGGAGGTGCCTCACGCCACAAGCGATCCAGAGGCGCCGCACGCCGGACGCGATCCAGAGGCGCCACACGCCGGACGCGACCCAGAGGCGCCGCACGCCACAGGCGACCCGGAGGTGCCTCGTGCCGCACGCGATCCAGAGGCGCCGCACGCCGCTCGCAACCCAAAGGTACTACAAGCTGCACGAGACCCAGAGATGTCTCACGCCACACGCGATCCAGAGGCGCCTCATACCACACGCGATCCAGTGGCGCCTCAAGCCACAGGCGACCCAGCAGTGCCTCACGCCGAGACCAGGGTCGGGGACAAGAGGCCAGAGATCACCATGGCAGATAAGCGGCACCATGTAACACTCTACTCACTGAACCAGGACCAAGAATGGGAAGAGCTAGGCACCGGACACATCTCTTCCACTTACGTGGAACGCCTCCAGGGCGTGTTTCTGCTAGTTCAGTCTGATTCCCATGGCTCACTAATCTTGGAGTCGAAGATAAATTCTAATACGCCTTATCAGAAACAACAGGAAACGCTGATTGTTTGGTCTGAAGCAGAGAACCATGGTATGGCGTTAAGTTTCCAGGACACTGAAGGTTGTCGCCAGATCTGGGAAGACATTTGCCGGGTTCAAGGTAAAGACCCATCCGTCGAAATCACGCAAGACCTCTTGGAAGAATCTGAAGACGAACAACTGGATGACATACTGGAAACTAATACTGTGCTTGTCCTGCCTAACTGTGAACTCAGTAAACTTGAAGAGATTTCTGACCTAATTACCTCTGTTCTCCTTTCACCGATACATAAGGAAAGACTGGCTCTGATCTTAGAAAATGAGGCCTATATTAAAAATTTGCTGCAGCTGTTCCGCGCTTGTGAGGACCTAGGAGACATCGCAAACTTACACTATTTGTATGAAATTATTAAAGGCATCTTATTCCTTAACAAGACGGGTCTGTTTGAGATCCTGTTTTCTGCTGACTGTATCATGGATGTGGTGGGATGCCTCGAGTATGACCCTGCTTTGGCTCAGCCAAAAAGGCATAGGGAATTCTTGACCCAAAATGCAAGGTTCAAGGAAATTGTACCAATAACAGACTGTGAACTTATGCAAAAAATACATCAAACATACAAGGTGCAGTACATTTATGATATCCTTTTGCCTATACCATCCGTGTTTGAAGAGAACTTACTCTCTGCTCTTACAGCTTTTATTTTCCTCAACAAGGTCGAGATAGTCAGCATGCTGCAGGAAGATGACAACTTTTTGCCTGAAGTGTTTGCACAGTTAAGGGATGAGACTATAGATGATGATAAACGGCGTGAATTGCTATTTTTCTTCAAGGAATTTTGTGATTTTTCTCAGACATTACATCCTCCAAGGAAGGATGAGCTATTCAAAACTTTGACAGAATTGGGAGTTCTTCCTGTTCTTAAAGTTGTGATGAGCATGGAAGATGTGCAAATAAGGTCAGCTGCTACTGACATATTTACTTACCTTGTGGAGTATAGTCCATCCATGATTCGAGAATTTATTGTGGAAGAAGCCCAGCAGAGTGAAGACGGTAACCTTTTCATTAATTTAGTAATTGAGCAAATGATCTGCGACAATGATCCTGAGCTAGGAGGTGCTGTTCATCTAATGGGACTTCTTCGTGTTCTACTTGATCCTGAAAACATGCTAACAACATCTAATAAATGTGAGAGAAGCGAATTTCTGAATTTCTTCTATAAGCACTGTATACATATCTTCATAGCACCACTTTTTGCCGCCACTGCTGAACGTATACATGAAGAGGATAATACAGCTGGATCCGACCAAAACAACAGAAATTGCCTCAATAATTATCAAACAGCACAGCTGCTTTCTTTAATTTTAGAGCTGCTCACATTCTGTGTGGAACATCACACATACTACATAAAGAACTATATTTTGAGCAAAGACTTGCTAAGAAGAGTCTTGATCCTGATGAATTCAAAGCACACTTTCCTGATCTTATGTGCTCTCCGCTTTATGAGAAGGATGATTGACCTTAAAGATGAACTTTATAATTCTTACATCATCAAGGGAAATCTCTTTGAACCAGTTGTCAGTGCTTTCCTGGATAACGGAACTCGGTACAATATGTTAAATTCTGCTGTTATTGAGCTGTTTGAATACATAAGAGTGGAAAATATCAAATCTCTGGTTGCACATATAGTTGAAAATTTTTATGAAACACTTGAATCGATTGAATATGTTCAGACATTCAAAGGATTGAAGATTAAATATGAAGAAGAGAAAGACCGGCAAAGTCAAATACGGAAGAATTTACATTCTGTAACGTATAGTAAAATATTTCACAGAAGTGCCAGAGTTTTGGAGAAGAAGGAAGAAAGATGTCTTAAAGAAAATTCAGAGGAAAGAGAAGCAGTTAGGCCACCACTGGAAAATGATTTTCAAGGTCATTATGATAAATTTGTGGAGACTAAAAAACCAAAAGAAAATGAAGACAGAGTAGATCTTCATAAGACAGCAACTTCTGGTGGCTACAAAATCACCTCATCCCATTCTGCTGGTACGGCTAATGGAACAAGTAGCCTGAATGGTCGCAGCATGGTTGGCTTAGTGAATCGTCCTGATGAAGAAAAAGATAAGGAAGAAGAGACATCTCCCAGGAAAAGACAACATCTTAACCTGTAAAACCTTTAGGGGAGATCCTCAACATTACTAAACTCTATGTTATGAAAGTTCTGTAAACGTCAGTTAGCTGAAAAGTCTGAATCCAAAAGCTTTCTTATTTGAATTTATAAGTATACAATAAGTAGTAAAGATGCTCAGTGTCATCACCTAGGAGGGTTTAGTTCCATAAAAACCAAACTTCACGGAATTAAAAAAAAAAAAAAACCAACTAACCGGAACCTGAATGATAACTTCTTTGCAAGAAAAATCTTGGCTTGGGGGGAAGGAAACAGGTTGAGAATATAAGATGAATGTAGTTTTGTTCTATGGCTATATTTTAAAAAAGAACTCTTAACACTGCAGTTGTAAAGCCTGTAAAATTACTTGGCCCGATGGTTCTGGCTACAGTTTTATTTGCCTTGGTTGCCTTTTTATGCAATAAAAATTCATGTTTATGCGAAAAACAAAGTCCACTGTAATTTAAAAAAAAAACTGGAGCTATTCACATTTCTGTGAAAATTAAACACAAATTCAGCCTCTGGGTAATTGGAGGGAAATAACTTACTGTGTGTATTTTCATGAATAAGAAAGGAAGCTGGATTCAAAATGTGCAGTTGTTAATTTAACTTTTTTTTTTTTTAGATAAGAGATGCCAAGAATCAGTCCAGTAGTATTCCAAAAAGGTGTTCTCTATTACCTTGTTAGTGGGTAGAAGAGAACACTTTCAACTGCCAGATGGTGAAAGGTACTTTTGAAGGTATTTCCTGACTCATTAATAAAGTTGTGTCTGTCTTCAGAGCAGCAGGTTAAGTTTTAAAGTACAATTTACAAAGTCCAACATACAAAAATAGGGGTGAATGAAGTGGCATTTAAAATCTAGGAACCAACTGGAGGGTATTATGCTGAGTAACTGGAGGGTATTATGCTGAGTGAAATAACTCAGTCGGAGAAGGACAAACATTTTATGGTCTCATTCATTTGGGGAATATAAAAAATAGTGAAAGGGAATAAAGGGGAAAGGAGAAAAATGAGTGGGAAATATCAGAAAGGGAGACAGAACATGAGAGACTCCTAACTCTGGGAAACGAACTAGGGGTGGTGGAAGGGGAGGTGGGCGGGGGCTGGGGGTGACTGGGTGACGGGCACTGAGGGGGGCACTTGATGGGATGAGCACTGGGTGTTATTCTATATGTTGGCAAATTGAACACCAATAAAAAATAAATTTATATTAAAAAAAGTTTTGGGGAAAGTTAAAAAAATAAATAAATAAAATCTAGGAACCATTTTGGACCAAGAAATAACTTAAGTGTCGAATTCCACCTACAGTCCCTGAAGCGTTTTTTCTATAGTCAAACAAGGGTGGAAGATGAAAGGTGCTTTATGAAAGAGTGAATGCGATGAATTTCTCAAAATAGGTTGTAGCAAAGAGTTAAGAGGATTTATTTTTAGAGGAACAAGTTAACTGGGTCCATTTTTCCTGGAATGGCTTAAATTGAAGCAGTTTCTCTTGTTTTGAAGATTTTAGAGTTAATTTCAATTTTGGTCATTGTTTGAACTAGATGGGCTGTCTGTGTTGATAGGAAGTTTAGTTTTCCATAAGACAGCTTTTGATTTTCTATTCAAAATACCACTGTAGTTGTTTTGCTCCATTTGATGATATTCATGCTGAACTATAAAATTCAAGAATTAAAAAGTCACCTTGTAATTCCAAAAACAAAAGAAACTATTTTAAATGTACAATTGTGCCATTCAGAGACACATCCCATGCAAAAAATAAGAACCTTGTAAGAGCTACAAAGAGAGCGTGTTCTTAAAACAAGAAATAATTTCATCAGATATAAAGTCTGCTAAAGTGTAGACATGACCTTAGGAGATATAATCACACATTGCCGAGGACACAGCACAGCAGGGAAACTGCATTTTTACATCTCTCAAGCCACAAGCCACGCTGGTTAAATTAAATGTTGTAATGGGACTGTTCATGTTGTGAGTATACCTCAAAAAAAAGGCAGTTTGTTCCAAGAGCATCTCATGTTTTCTTTCTGGCTAGACTGTCATGGGGAATGTCATCTGTAGTACACATAGTTGCATGCATACTCAGCATGTTGTTTTGAAAAAAAAAATATGCTTAACTCTTTGTTTTGGTGAGTGTAGCCCCAATTCCTTAACAGAGCAACTATTTACAATTAGACAGAAAAGAATAATGTTTCTATGCTCTTTCTTTTTTTTTTTTTTTTTTTTTTTTTTTTTTTTAGAATTTGGAACTTTTATTCATTAAAAGGCACCAATAAGAGAGTGAAAAGGCGGGAGGGTGGGGGGGGGTAGAATTTTACAATACATCTTAGGTCAAAGAGTGTCTCCCCCAAATTCATGTCAACCCAGAACTTTGGAATGTGATCTAATTTGGAAAAGAAGGTCTTTGTAGCTGTAATTAGTTAAGAGGAGGTCATATTGGATTGGGGTGGGCTCTTGCGATATTGTGGTTTAGAATAAGAAATATATATTTGGTCTACAATACTTAGCACACAGCCCCCAAAACCTTGTAATTTTCATTCTTTTTTTTTTTTGTCCTATTTTATTTTATTTTTTTTGTTTGTTTGGTTTTTTTTTATTTATTTTTAATTTTTTTTTTAATTGGTGTTCAATTTACTAACATACAGGAAACGAACTAGGGGTGGTGGAAGGGGAGGAGGGCGGGGGGTGGGAGTGAATGGGTGACGGGCACTGGGTGTTATTCTGTATGTTAGTAAATTGAACACCAATTAAAATCTATGCTCTTTCTTATTCTCCTCTCTTCAGCTACTTTTAATCAGCCATTAAAAAAAATAGACACTCTAAAAAAATTTTAATGGACTCTGTAGGGGAAAAATGATATTTGCATTTCTTACTGTACTGTTTCCAGTGAATTTGTAAGGAAGGGCGGAGGAAGGCATAAGTGCAATGGGAAATTTGAAAAAAAAGGAAAAAAAACAAAAGAAAAGAAAAAAAGATAGGCTTTCTATTGAGCTGTGTAACCTCTATGAGCCCTTTCCTAGTCTCAGCTACTTAATGTTAGGGAAACAACATGACAGGCAAAATGGTGCAAAGGCAAATTGCCCATCAAATGGCATAACCTACTATTACAGGAACATTTAAGAGGGCAACAAAACACAGGAGAGCAATCCTTACTGTCTGCACACTGAGTGAAAAATTGACCAAAATGTTCAGCCTCTCTAGATGCTGTGTATGAAGAGATACCATGTCAAAATGTTTAATTTCATCTTGAAGATTTTTAGAAGTAATTTTAAAAGGACCCTTAAGTGGGTTATCTATGAAAAGAAGGAACAATTTGGAATGGATTCGTATGTACAATAAAATATAGATGAATATTTTTGGAGAGGTACCCTGGGCTCATAAAGATCAGGGCTTTAAATATATGACTTCCAGTAACTTTTATGGCACAGTGACTTTCTAAATACACCAACAAAGGAAAGACAATACAAC
The DNA here is from genome assembly GCF_011100685.1 of Canis lupus familiaris. Classification (NCBI taxonomy): domain Eukaryota; kingdom Metazoa; phylum Chordata; class Mammalia; order Carnivora; family Canidae; genus Canis; species Canis lupus. The sequence continues at coordinate 22,802,504 of NC_049260.1, read as the reverse complement.
AGATAAAGCAAAAGCTTCCAATTCAGACAGCCCTTGCTGACAATATGGGCTCAGACGCTTACCAGTCCTTTAACCTTAGATGATTTACTTCTTTTCTCCTCTAACCACAAGTTCTTCATCTTGTCTCAAAAATCAGAGACTATATGTAAACTACTCAAACATATTCAGCACTTAATAGCTTTTGAAATTCTTTATTATCAACAATAGTAACATAATAATTTCACAAAAGATTGGGGATAAAGTCAGGTAAAAATACTTGTATCACAAGTTATATTTACAAGCCAATAATCCCATATTCTCAATCAAATTGAGATAAATTAAAAATTAATGAGTTCAGTTCTGGTTAGCAGACAAATCTATATGTATGCATCATGCCCTGCTGAGACACAACTGAAATAAAAAGCATTAAAGTAGAAAGAAAAATAAGCTTGCATAGCAATAAAGGCAACTTGGGTGGAGTGGTGTCTGGAGTGTCAACCACAGAATGAAATTGAAATCAGAAGAGTAGCAGGAGAAGTGGGGAGGTTATCTAGGATTGGTGAAAGTGACAAGAGTAAGGAAGCGCTATTCCCTTCCCTCCCATGCCCTGCCCCAGCAAGCAGAGCAGTCAGCTAGAATGTATTCATAGATACAGACCAAGTGTCCTTTTCCTTAAAGCAACTGAAGTAACAGACAAAACTGAGGGCCCTGGTACGAATGTTGTTGCCTCAGAGTCAGGCTCTTCTCTTTACAGTGTTGGAGGATCCAAGATGCGGCATGTTGTTTTGTTTTTAAATTTTTTTTTATTTATTTATGATAGTCACACACAGAGAGAGAGGCAGAGACACAGGCAGAGGGAGAAGCAGGCTCCATGCACCGGGAGCCCGACATGGGATTCGATCCCGGGTCTCCAGGATCGCGCCCTGGGCCAAAGCCAGGCGCTAAACCGCTGCGCCACCCAGGGATCCCCGCTGCATGTTTTTTACCCTCAGGTGCAAGTCACGGTGTTTTCAGGAGTGAGATGTGTTAATGCCCAGCTCCTATCCAACAAGTACAATCCCAAGAATACAAATGACGACCCTGGAAGGAAAGTCTTTACAATTGGCAGGTCTGTCAGGTAATACCTACATCACTCAGGGAACACAGGTTGAAAATGCTAGCAGGTTAAGTGTTCAGATTCCCAGTTCATTTCAAATAACTAAGCCGACTCCTTATTTTGGAGGGTCTGCTAAATGCAGTCAATCCAATCTTTCTTATTTGCCCATGCCACCAGCATGGTGATGTGACATTAACTCACCCCGTGGTGACTGAAGTTGAGGGTGAGAATGACATCCACAGGTGTGTGTGTGTGTGTGTGTGTGTGTGTGTGTGTGTGTGTGTGTGCTGCAGGAACTGGAAGCATCCTTTTCATATTCTGGTAGATCTCTCAGTGAGGTTAAGGGGAAAGGTGGTCAGAGCTTTCTCTCAGACTGAGGATGGCAGACTCAACAGTCAGTTAAATTGAAAATGTTCCTAACGGTTTGGAAGAACTGTACCCAAATGTTTTCCTTGGGGAGGAAGCCTTCAAAAGCAGTTTTTAAAAAAGATTTTATTTATTTATTTGACAGAGAGAGCACAAGCAGAGGGAGGGGCAGGCAGAGGGAGAGGGAAGAAGGAGGCTCCCTGTTGAGCAGAGAGCCAGACGTGGGGCTTCATCCCAGGACCCCGAGATCATGACCTGAGCTGAAGGCAGATGCTTAACCAACTGAGCCACCCAGATGCCCCCAGAAGCAGTTTTGAAAGACAGAGTTCATTAATGCACCTTCCTCCCCTGTGCAACCCTCAATTCTCAGTTGTTGTTCTTCTTCCATTTCCAAAATATCTGAGTGTTTCTTTCTAATAACTATAACTTTGCCTTTTCTTTTGGCTATTCCTTACTCTCACCCAAACTTTTCATCTAGGAGGATCAGGTATGAGAGAGACAAAGACATTTTAATAAAACCAGAACTAAGGGGCACCTGGGTGGCTCAGTGGTTGAGGGTCTGCCTTTGGCTCAGGTCGTGATCTCTGAGTTCTGGGATCAAGTGCCGCATCAGTCTCCTCGTAGCGAACCCGCTTTTCCCTCTGCCTATGTCTCTGCCTCTCTCTGTGTGTCTCTCATGAATAAATAAAAATTAAAAAAAACAGAATTAAGTTTGAATCACATAGGTTTCATTTTTGGCAAGCTGCCACCCAGAGCCTATACCAACCAGCTGGCCTAGGGAAAGAAATATGCATCATACTCAGGAATGGTCAGGACAGACTCCTAAATTTTCAAGATATGTCTAGATAATTTTCTATCCCCTTAGTCCTGATTCAATTACCAAATTATCTTACTCTGATGTAGGGCTTCTCAGTCTCATGACAGTTGACATTTTAAGCCAGATATTTCATTGTTTTGGAAGACATTTCTGTGCATTGTAAGAAGTTTTGCAGCATCCCTGACATGTCCCCACCAGCACACCCCCAAATGTGACAACCAGAAATGTATCCAGAAGATGCTAAATATCCCTTAAGAGGCAAACTCACCCTTAATTGTGAACCATTAGTCTAAAGATACATAGAGCTTGATTCAAGAGCTTCTCTTACATTATGGATATTGGATTCACATCCTCAAGGCTGAATTACCTTTTCTTCTTATCCTCCACCTGAAAGGGCCAAGTACATATAAGGATCAGGTGTATAATGCGCTTTAATGAAAAGAGAATAGACTTTGCTTAGAATTACAGAGATCCTGTTTCTGCTTTTCATCACATATGTAACTGTGGCATTTTATGTGACATCTCTAATTCTCAGAGTTCTTATTTTTAGTGTATGGCTGACAACACTGTTATGGGTGAAATGTGTCCCCCAAAGTTCACTTGTAGTTCTAACACCCAGGACCTCAGAATGGGACTGTATTGGACATAGGGTCTTAAAAGAAATAATTAAGTTAAAATTAAGTCATTAGGATGGACCCAACTCCAATATAACTGATATCCTTAAAGAAGAAATTTAAACACAGAGATGCACATGGAGGGAAGGCCGTCTAAAGACATTGGGAGAAGATGGCCATCTACAAGTCAAAGAGATAGGCTTCTGAAGAAACCAACTCTGCTGACACCTTGATCTTGGACTTCTAGCCTCCAGAACTGTGAGAAAACAAGTTTCTGTTGTTGAAGCCCAACAGTCTGTGGTGCTTAGTTATGGCAGCCTTAGTAAACTAATAATGGGAAGTTTTCTGAGGATTAAACTATATATAATTTATGAATATCACAATTATTGTGATAAACAATTCACCAATAACATATGGCAATAGCTCTTCTTCTTTTTTAAAAAGATTTATTTGTTTATTAGAGAGAGAGAGAGAGAGAGAGAGGTAGAGACACAGGAGGAGGGAGAAGCAGGCTCCATGCACCGGGAGCCCGACGTGGGATTCGATCCCGGGTCTCCAGGATCGCGCCCTGGGACAAAGGCAGGCGCTAAACCGCTGAGCCACCCAGGGATCCCCAATAGCTCTTCTTTTATTGAGCATGTATTATATGTCAAGCACACTTTCTTATGCAATTTACCTGTATCATTTCAAATTTCACCATGAATCTGCAAGGTAGATGTGGTGGACGTGAGAATGCACCTTATACAGAGGGAATATAATGAAATACAAGTAAAGGTCCCAGCCACTGCTCTGTGGTCATTGCCCCACTTTCCTCCCAGGCCATGCTTCCTGGGGGCTGCTCCCAGCCAGTGATTTGCATGGCAAGCGCACTGAAGCAGGCTTGTTCTTGGGAGATGAGAAGACTCCTCTGACTGGAGAGCTCCCTTGAGGACTTTCTGAAGGCTCTTCTGAACAACCTTTAGACAACGTGGGGCCCCAGGATGCTTTCACTAGTCCCTCTTTCCTTCATTTGAGGTCAGAGTGTGTCATAATTGGGTGTCTTTTCCACTCTCCTCCAGTTTGCTCTCCATTGCCTCTCATCACCATTTTCCCTAACGAAATCCCTGCATGCTAACTTCTTTCTCAATGATGGCCTCTTCTTGGAGAACATGGGCCAACTCAGTATGTATTTTGACTACTTTACAGAAGAAACAGAGGCACACAGAAGTACATAACTAGTACTAGTCAGAGCGCATTCAGATATGTTTGTCTGACTCCATAGACAGTTCTTTCTCCCACATGTAATGTGTCTTGAAATGTATCATGAACGTACTTTAAACATTAGAACCATTATATGCACCTACCGTATATTTATTTATTAATAACAAAATAGAAATATGATATTGTCATATCAAGTCTATGAACAGTCTATGTACATAGTGTCCCTCTTTCTGCTTTACGCATGCTTCCAAACATGGAAGCTTTGTTGAAGCAAACACTGCTTGAATTCTTCTCCATAAAAACACAGTATTCTGCAAACCACTGTCATCACATTCACTATAGTAGTTGCTAAAGAGGTAGCTAGTGAAATTTTTACTCTTGTCTCAGAAGTCAAGAGAGATAGGGTGGCCCGGGTGGCTCAATGGTTTAGTGCCACCTTCAGCCCAGGGCCTGATCCTGGAGACCTGTGTGTGTCTCTCTCTCATTAATAAATAAAGTCTTTAAAAAAAAAAGAAGTCAAGAGAGATAAAATAACTTTCACTACATGCCAAGTAACTTTCACTACATGCCAAGCACCCTGCTCAAGTACTTTATATGTGCCATGTGATATTTTGATATGAAAAATGGAGATCCATATCACCAAATCTCCTCCTGCATTCCTTCATGCTGCAATTTTGTTGCTATTGTGAGAAAACTGTTGGGAATAGAGGCCTACTTAATTTACTGAGATTATGCTTCAGTTCATTGAAGAATGGAGGCTTGAAAGAGAAATTATGTCCAATTACATATAACTTGAATTTAAATACCTTGCACATCTGAGTGTGTAGACTGAGTCTTCTAGCTTAGACTCGCATAAACTCCTGGTCCTTTTCTACCTTTCTATTGGATTTTTTATTTGTTTCCCCTTTCACCTTTATTGCTTTGATAGATATTCTTTTGATTCTAATCTGGTAGTTAGTTACCTTTAAATGGTAACATGCACATTTCATTTGGCAAAGACTAAAATTCATCATTCTATCCTCCCCTGGAATAATAAAGGAAATTGTTTTATATCCATAATCCCTCTATAGTATTGCATATGATTGCTATTTTAATATAGCTGACACTTTTAGCTGTTTTTACTAGGTTTTTGGTTTCCAAACTGTTGGAATCAGAAGCAAACCAAATTTGAGACACATTATTTCCTGCCCCCACTGCAATGACTAAATTGAGCAATTACGTGGGTAGTATTTGGAGAAAACTGCAGAAAACTACTTTGGTTGGAGAGTTACTAAGGCAACCCTGTAGAGAAGAAGGACATATGAATGGGCTGAAGAGCCTGATAAGCTACCCAATAATATTGGAATGTTTCTGCTGTACACATTTTCAAAGATACCCTAAAAAACCTAAAGAGTGCTTTAGTCTATCACATTTGGCAGTGGAGAGGATACAGTATTTTTTATATATTTCCAAAGATTGCAAAATACCAAAGAATGGTTGATATTCTGTGGAAAGCTATTTATATTTTTCTCAGATTTGAGTACTTCTCTTTAAATGAAATAAAATTTTGTAGGATTTCTATTGAACTCAAATATGAAGATCATTTTCAATGAAGAATAAATTACATATGGGGAAAATTGCACTGTTAGAGTTTAAAAAATACATCAATGTCTGATAGATGAATACATTAAAATTTTTTATTTAAATTCAATTTAGTCAACGTATAGTGTGTTATTAGTTTCAGGAATAGAATTTAGTGATTGATCAATTGCATATATTACAGTGCTCATTACATCAAGTGTCCTTCTTTTTATTAAAAAAAATATTTTTTTTATTTGACAGAGAGAGCACAAGCAGGGGAAGGGACAGAGGGAGAGAAAGAGAAGCAGGCTCCCCACTAACCAGGGATACTGACAGGAGGCTTGATCCCAGGACTCTGGGATCATGACTTGAGCCAAAAAAGGCAGGCACTTAACCGACTGACCCACCCAGGAGCCCCTCAAATGCCCTTCTTAAAGTCCATCACGCAATTACCCCATCCCCTCACCCACCTCCCCTCCAGCAACCTTCAGTTTGTTTCCTAGAGTTGAGAGTCTCTTATGGTTCACTTCCTTCTCTGTTTTTATCTTATTTTATTTTTCCTTCCCTCCTCCTATGTTCATCTGTTTTGTTCCTTAAATTCCACATATGAATGAGATCATATGGCATTTGTCTTTTTCTGACTTATTTCACTTACCATAATACCCTCTAGTCATTTTTTCCAGATTTATTAAGATTTAATTGACATATAACATTGAATTAGTTCAAGATGTACAACATAATGGTTTGATATATGTGTACTATTGTGAAATGATCACTGCAAGTTTAGGTAACATCAATTAGCTCACATAGTTATAAATTCCTTTCGATAAATATGTTTTTAATAATAGTATTATGCATGATGCCTTTATTTTTCTTCACTAGCATTCCAGACATAGATTGAAAGTGTATTGTATGGGATATGCATTTAGAATGGCTGGGTTTGTGTCTTTATTTTTTTAATTTATTTTTTAAGATTTTATTTATTTATTCGTGAAAGAGAGGCCAAGACATAGGCAGAGCGAGAAGCAGGCTCCCTGAAAGAAGTCCCATGTGGGACTCCATCCCGGGACTCCAGGATCATGCCCTGAGTCAAAGGCAGACGCTCAACCACTGAGCAACCCAGTCATCCCAGTTTATGTCTTTATTGAAGTACTTCCTACCTATCTGGCTTCAGTTCATTCTGATAAGGTCTCTAAGTCTCTGGGTACTTATCTATAAAATGATGTTTATGTTATAAATAACAATGTAGATAAAATTATAAAATTATAAAGTACCACAGGGATGTCAATAAATACTTTCTACTTAGTTAATATGATATTGTAAGAATTTTTTCTTTTATACCTAACAACTAATGTGATTTCATTATTTCTCATATAAAATATTATATCAGGGTATACAGAAAAATCACTCTATACTAATACCTGAAAGTGAACAATAAGGAATGATTACAGTAACTTCTATATGTTGTTCTTTTCAGAGTATTAAACTTAGATGTAAGAAAATTGGCACTTTTTTCTTTTTTTCTCCCTGTTTGAAATTTATAAAATGATACTTAATACATGAATATAGTATTCCTATAAAAATATCAACTAATAAGATTAAAAGCTTCTTTTACCATTATCTGAAATCTAAGATCTATTTTTCTTACATTTTGCTCAGGAGCTCATCCTCCCAGTTTGATGTACATGAATTTGGTGTTCCATGGGCTATATATTCATAGTAAATTCGTATTACAGCTGTGTGCATAATAGATATACTTTACTATGATACATTAATAGATATTTATTCTTTGTCTTTTCCATTTTCCCTCTCCTTCCTTAAGAATTATTCTAAATTTCCAATAGGAAATTCAATTCCCAATTCTTAGCCAAGCAGTTTGAGTGAGATTGACCCTACCCCATCGGCAGCCCCAGGAATGTATTAGTGTATTCCTTGACATTTGTCACTGATACATGGATAGATATACAACAAAGGCAAAGCAAATGAAATGCGTAAGTTTCTAGGAATTATACTCTCTTCTTCCGTGGGAACTACTGGAAGAGATTCTCTTTGCTGCTGGATGCAAATGAGAAATGTGTTGCTTTTGGAGCTGGTGGCAGCCATACTTTGAGAAACAAGTAAAGAAGCTTTCTGTGGAAGAAACAAGTATCAAAGAAGCAAGGCAGATAATGTACTGAGAAAAATGCATCTATAATATTTAATCCCTAGATCAAGTGGCACCTGACGCTTTGCGTTTTGATTATTGGATAACAAGAGATAATATTTCCTTGTAATTTAAGCTAATCTACATTGGGTTTTCTGTTATTTGAAATATTCTGACACTATAACAGGTGAATTGTTTCATCTTCAAGGGAAAAAATTAACTCCAACGCTATTTTAACTGTTTCAGGATGCAGACAGAGAAAAGAAGCTTCCAAACACTTCAAAAATTGGATTAGAATTTCACTAGAAAGAAAGCAGACAAGAACTCTCCTCCAAAAAAATTTAATTCATATTAAAGCAAATTCCTACATAGAATATCACCAATTAAAGCCCATCAGTGAATGCATCATGATCATCATTTTATCCATAGAGTAAGGACAGTTTTCCATATTAAAATCATAAAAAGGAAAAAATATTCATCTCACAGAAGGCAAATAAAAGAATTATAAAATTCAACACCTTTATCTGGTAAAAAGTAATACTCTCCTAACTGTATATAGCATGTATTCAAAGAGCTAATATGTGGTGAGTGTGATGTGTGTGTGTCTGTTTTAATGAAAATATGTTCTATATGTATATATGAAAATCAGTATCATATTTAGTGGTGAATCTAGAGGATTGTCTATGTTAATCTAGAGGATAGTTCAGAGCAAGATTAAGATGTCAATTAGCACCCATTATTTTACATTGAACTGTTGCTCCTAGCCTATGCAATTAAATAAGAAAGAGTAAGGAATGAGAGCTATAAATATTGGGAAGAAGGAGGACATCTTTTGTTTTTCAAATATTATTATAATACGCTGTGAAAATCCAGAAGAATGTGAAAAACAAAAGAAAATCAGTAAGGGAATTAATGACATAAATTAGTATATGACAACCAATAACTTCTTTATCCAGTAATAAGCATAGTAGCTACTTAAAATTAAATGACTAGTAATAAATATGATACAAATCTATATGAAGGAAGCATTAAAGTTCCTTAAGCTATAAAATCCTCTAATAATATTTTTAACAAAAATCCTTTAATAATAACATGCCTTGATTTGGGACAGGAAATCATTATTCTGAGGCATTCGATTTTCTTTTCTTTTTTTTTTTTTAAGACTTTATTTATTTATTCATGAGAGACACAGAGAGAGAGTCAGAGACATAGGCAGAGGAAGAAGCAGGCTCCATGCAGGGAGCCTGATGTGGGACTGGATCCCAGGACCCCGGGATCACAACCTAAGCCAAAGACAGACGCTCAACCACTGAGCCATCCAGGCATCCCAAGGCCTTCGATTTTCCAAACATAAATTCATTAATTTAATGCAATCTAAGGAAAAATACTATGAGGATTTTTTCTTTTTTCTTTACTTTTCTTTTCTTCTTTTCTCTTCTCTTTTCGAAAATACAAAATGACTGTGAAGTTTATCTGGAAATATTACTAGTCAGGAGTAACATGGACTTTTAAGAAAAATAATAACTTTAGAGGACAAGTTCTACCAGATACCAATATATGTAAGTTCAGTTTGATAGAAACATGACTGCATGGGCACAGCAGGAAAGAAACATTTCAGTAGAAAGAAAGTGTAGAGCTATGTGTAAGGGGTTTCTTATATGCTAAATATGGGATAAACTATGTTCTACACAGTTAGTGTCTAGAAACTAGAAGTCTAGAAACTAGGAAAAAATGCGGCTTCATTTTACATTACTTTTCTTCTTAAAATAAATTTTAGAGAATCAAATACTCCAAGAAAAAAATTATAAACGTATTAGCAGTAGATTTGGTAAAGATTTTACTAATTGTAGGTGGTAAAGACCTGTTATTTTTATAATGACAAGAAATCTAAGTGGTGACAACGGAGAAGACTGATACATCTGATGATTAAAAAATGTTCTGTACTGGTAGTGAAAAAGCCAAATATAGCCCCTTTTATGGGTTATGCCTTCATTTTTACAATGAAAATAGAAAGTTGCTAATGACTGAATTTGATCATAGGAGAAAATAGAAATTAGCCGTTCACAGAAAATTGAATACCCCAAATCAGCAAACGTATCATGTACTTTGTGGCAAGCTGAAAAAGATAACCCCTCAATAAAGATATTCACATCCTGGAACCTGTAAATGTCACTTTATATAGCAAAGTCCTTCTTTACAGATGTGACTAAATTAAGAATCTTGGGATGGCAAGAATAAGGTGGATTATCCAGATTGGCCCTAAATGCAATCAATCACATGTCCTTGTAAGAGGAAGGCAGAGGGAGGTTTGACACACACACATACATACAGAGCAAAAGACAATATAAAGACTGAACAGAGAGACATCTGAAATCTTAGCCTCAAAGATTGGAATATTGTGGCCATAAACCTAGGAATGCCAGCTGTCACCAGAAGCTGGAAGAGACAGGAAACAGAGTCTTTCTTAGAGCCTCCGGAGGAAATGTGGCCCTGCTGACACCTACGATACTAATTTAATTTTTGAACTTTTGGCCTCTAGAACTGTAAGAGAATTTTTTGTTGTTGTTTTAAGGTACCTAGCTAGTGTCAATTTGTTACAACAGGCACAGTAAAGTAATCCATGCTCTAACAAAAATATAAATTAAAATAGCAATGACATGTCATTCTGTGGTAATCTCATGAGCAAAGGTTTAAGTCCTTGATGAAATATGGGGATAGAAGAAAAGTGGAGTAGTTTTAGTCTGTTCCACTGCAATTTCAGATATGCATAGAGATAAGCACAACCCTTGATTCATACATTATCTTCTCGGGATTTTTCCTAGTAGCATATTCAAAAATTATGAAGAGACAAATATACTTTGATATTTACTGCAGCGTTGTTTAGAGTAACAAATGCTGTAAGTAGCTGATGTGCCCATTGAGTAACTACAATTACACATTAAGCATAGTATGCACTAATGTAAGATTATTTTAAGTGAAATTCTTTTTGTCTAAATTTCAGCTGAGGTCCTAACATTAAACAATAAAACAATAGTTGCCAAAGTGAAGCATTAATCCATTTATGCAGTTTATATAAAGAAGTTATATGAAAAAAGTTCTTGTGACCCATAGCTCACACCGAAAACTCTAAAGGAGTTTAACTTGACGTTAGGTAAGGAGAGAATTTTTTCTGGAAATGTTTGCAGTAAGAGTCATACTTTCTCTTATTTTGCCATTATACGTACCTCTTGGAAGGATGAAGATACTTCTCATTGCTAGTCTAGTGAGAGGGCCTTCACTTAAGGAAAGCACCTGACAATTTTGAAAAGCGATCCCTGAAGTTTGGGGAACATAGAGTTCTGCTGTTTGACTCATACCTGAGAATTCTAAAGAGGCTGTGGAATTATCCAGAGAGAAAAATAGTCATATTGGGGACAAATTGCACTTTTACCCACAGAATAACTTTACTCTGTATTTTTTTTAACAGTCTTATTGAGGAGGTTCAAATTGATTGGATGCAAGAATTCCCATGGTGCCTTCCTACTTGCTTTGTGGACTCTCTCTCTCTACCACACACACACACACACACACACACACACAGAGCTGATTCTCTTCGCAGATTTCTTACCTGAAAACTGAATCAATTTGAATCAAGATGCCCTTTGGAGGTTCATCCTGTTGGAAGGTTCATCACACTGACTAATTTATTATTCAAGTGAAATGCTTATAGTATCTAAAAGGTACCAGAAGACTACTGCTTTTACCATCTGAAAGTAAGTGGAAAAAGTTGTAAGTATTATCCAAGAAGCAGAGAAGAGAGTCCGCAAAGCAAGTAGCAAGGCACCATGGGAATTCTTGCACCTAATCAATTTGAACTTATTCAATAAGACTGTTAAAAAAAAATACAGAGTAGGGATCCCTGGGTGGCGCAGCGGTTTGGCGCCTGCCTTTGGCCCAGGGCGCGATCCTGGAGACCCGGGATCGAATCCCACGTCGGGCTCCCGGTGCATGGAGCCTGCTTCTCCCTCTGCCTGTGTCTCTGTCTCTCTCTCTCTGTATGACTGTCATAAATAAATTTAAAAAAAAAAATACAGAGTAAAGTTGATCAAAATATATAGACCCAGAAAAATATATCACAGATGCATTTTTAAGTAACAGTATAAAATGGATGTAGAAGACTATGAATAGTAATATCCCATTATGTATTTTTATAAAAATCCACTAGAGGAAGACAACAATGGTAAAGAAGGTTGTAATAGGGATGATGACAAAGATGAAAAAGAGAAACAATGTATTGTACCCTTCACTGCTACAAAATTGTCCCTTGCACTCTGTATTTCCATAGGACCAGCTCTACTGCCCCTGCTTTAAGAGCCTGGCCAATAAAAACAAATAGTTTTAACTTTATTATCAAAAGTCTACACTTGATGAGTAATCAGCCAAATTCTTGAGGGGCACCCTCTGCAGATCTCTGAAGTTGCCTCTCTACAGCTCTCTCCAGTACTCTTTTTTCAGAATAAGAGCCATCCTGATATTCCTGGACTCTCATCTCCATCCCAGGAATCCTACAAGGCCATGCCTAGAAACTCGATGGCCAGGAAACTCTAAGGAATGAGCTCTGGCAATTCTAGGCCTCATCTTGCTTATTTCCCATCTCTCAAGAACCACTGCTCTTTATTCCCTGATGTTCAGTCAACAGTCTGGCAACTGTTGTCTGTTTTTGGTTGTTCCAAGTAAGAGGATGAATCCTGTCCCTGTTATTACACTTTGGTCCCAACTGCGGCTACGAGGTTTTAGAAGTAAAATTGCCAGGGGAAAAAAAACCACAATAAAATTCTTAACAAAATGTCAAAGGGAGTCAAATCAAACACATATACCTTCCCTCTCATTGAAGAGGCTTTTGAAATGACAACAAAAATAAATCTCTAAAAATCCAATTCCTTGTCTTCACCTAGTTAACTCTTCCTTCAGATCTCAGCTCACTCTTTCAAGATGCATTTCCCTTAAAACCAAGTCAAGTGCTCCAACCAACTGAGCCACCGAGGTGCCCCCCTTATCTCTCACTTTCAAGACTCCATATGCCCACAATTCATAGTATAAGCCTCGGTTACAATTTTATTTTTATGTGAGAAATCATTAAGTTAATCTCCATTTCCCTTCCTAGACTGCAAGCACTGTGAGGATAGGTGCCTAGGCCTTTTTTACTCACTACTCTCCCCCCAGCAGCTATTTGTTAAAGTGCTAAAGAACAAGCAACTGTGTCTCCTACATAATTTGAGGTACTCCAAGAAAATGAATATAGATGGAATCACATTCATGGAGAAATTGAAGGAAAGGAAAATATTTTCTAAGATTTGACCATCAAATGTATTTGCTAACAACATCCTTATAAGAATTTTGAAAACCTATGTACCCTCTTACACACATATTTAAGTGGCATTTAAAGTTTCAGCCTAATTTGAAATCATTGTGAAGGATGTAATTTCTGATATACTGTAAAAATTACAATTCAAAATAAACCATGACATTATTTTTTAAATTGTAACCAATGGAATTTAAATATCATGAGTTTTTACTCATCATCATCATCATCTATTGAAAAAAATATGAAATGATGTTTATGTAGAGATTCTATATTTTCCCTTTATTTCTTGAAAATTGTCATAATCCATCTTATGTCTGCACATATTTTGTTGATCACTGTTAATGGAAAATTAACAAAAACTCAGAAATAAGACACTTGAGACCCTAAAGAAGTTCAAACTGAAGGTAGGTAAAGAGATCATGTTTTCCTTTTTCATACTGGAGCATTGTCCAAATTGTTCACTTGAGATTATTTGATTCTTTAGGGGATTGCACCTTTGCTTGGTTTACTATTTATTGTTTATTAAGATCTAGGCTCTATGAAGTTACATATCAACTTATAGAGATGGTATGAAGTTTCTCTCAGATAGAGAAAATAATTCTAATAATTTGTTTTTCCAGGAAGATATTAAACACCTTTGTTTCAAACTTAGCAAATGTATTTCAGCATGCCTTTCTTAAACTGTTTGAATTCTCCTTTGAACTAGCTTCCCCACATGCTGTTTTCTTCATTATTTCCTTCATTATTGAGTTAAATAATTATTTGACATGTGTTCACTTTATAACTTTAACTGTTGAAAGTTATTCTTGCATAATATCCTCGCCTAAGTGAGAAAATGAAAATACTGTATGTACATGGATTGAAATTTTAATGTGTTTTATGCTCCCAGGCATAAGAATTTAAGGATTAAAATAGAGATTTATTTTTGTTATAATGATGGTTAGTATATAACTGGTCAAAGCAGCATAAGTACATTATTCATTTTTATAATTATTTTATACATTTTATAATTATTACAAAGCAAAGTTTTATAGGAATTGTACTTTCTCATAAAATAAAATAGGACAGAAATTAGCCTCATTATTTAGTATCTGGCAGCTAACATTTTATTTTTTGTTAATGCGTGGTAGAAAATATTAAACATTTTTCAAGATAAAATGAGAATTGAATATCAAAAGAATAAATATTTCATAGTATGACAAAATAGGTTTAATTTCATTATCAAAAGCCTACACCAAATCTGAAAGAAATTACATAAAAATTTATCCTTGAATTTTATCTAGTGTGTCTTACAAATACTGCATATGAACCTTCCACTTCTATATGACAGTATTAAGATCACTAACCAGTACTACTTTGGCTACTGGAAGGTAGTTTTCTTTCTTTCAGGCTTGCCCTTAGGGATGAGTATTGGGAAGAACCTGGAAAGAGTTGCTTATATTTGTATATGTGGAAAAACATCATTTTGAGCATTCAATATGTCTTACTAAATCTTTCCTTATTTTCTCTCATGAGATTCTCCTTCAAAGGAGATGTGTTCCTTAACAATAGTCTGATGGAGAAGAGAATCATTAAATAAAAATTATTGTTACTCTTACCATCACACTGTACCACATACCTGAATTCAGAATATCTCATGTTGGGGCAAAATACCAACTTTCTAATAAATGGCTCATAACTGAAATATGTAGAGAACAGGAAAATACAGGAAACTTTAATGTTTATGCTTTCTTGATTCAAGTTTAAAACTAGCTTTCCCTGGGTTGGTGCCCTGGAGATTTTCATATCCTGAGGCAATACTCCATAGAAGGACTAGGGTTGGGTGAGAATTGCAAAGAAGTAATTCCTTTGTAAAGACAGAGGAATTGTGCTGTGAACTCAGCTTCCTCAGTCAAATCAGTTTCAGAGAAATGTACCAATAGAATATTACTTATTGGGATTTTACGCCTTTAAAATTATCTATTCATAATTCCCTACACCCAGAAAAGTTTTGGCTAACCTCCAAGGATGGCTGATCTCCAGATAGAAGGCTATTTGTCCAAAGCATTCAGTGTGCTTCAGAGCAGAGAAATACAGAATGCAGAAATGTGCCACAGGGCAGTGTTTCCTAAATTTTTCTAATGATAAGAATTCCCTGATATTCTCACTAAACTTTGCAAATCCACTGCCCTTCCCTGGAAATTCTGATTCAGTAGGTCTGGAGTGGGATCCTGCAATCTGTATAGTTTTAACACGGGATGAGGTGATATTTGCAACATCTAAAACTGGTTACACTTTGAGAAAAATGCCTCAAGGATGTGGTTTTCAAATCTGGCTTCTCAATTATTGATTTAGGACTGCTGAAAAAAGAAAAGCAAGCAAAGAACCAGTTGCCTGGCTTACTTCAATTAAATCAGACTTTATAGGCTGTAGAGCATAGAAAACTTTTTATTAAAGCTTTATTTTTTAGTGTACTTTTAAGTTCACAGCAAAACTGAGGGGAATATGCAGAGATTTCCCAAATACCCTCTGGCCCCCAGGGACAACTTTCCCAGGAACAAAATCGTGGCCTGGAGTGGCACAGTTGTTACAATTGACGAACCTACATTGACCCATCATAATCACCCAAAGCCCATAGTTTACTTAAGGTTCACTCTTGGTGTACATTCTGCAGGTTTGGACAGATGTATAATGGCATGCATCCATCGTTATGATATCATATGGAGTATTTTCACTGCATTAAAAACCTTCTGTGCTCCATCTATTCCCACCCCCAACCTGCTGCCTCACCTCCCCAGACCTTGGCAAACACAGGTCTTATTACTGTCTCCAAAGTTATGCCCTTTCCAGGATTCCATATAGCTGGAATCATAAAATATGTAGCCTTTTCAGATTGAGTCTTTCACTTAGTATTATACATTTAGGGTTCATGGCTTGATAGTCCATTTCTTTTTAGCACTGAATAATATTATGCCATTGTCTGGATATGCCAAAGTTTATTTATCCATTCATTTGCTGATGGACATCTTGGTCGCTTCCAAGTATTGGTAATTATGAATAGAGTTGCTATAACATCTACAAGCAGATTTTGGGGGGAACATAGTTTTCAAGTTTTCACCTCCTTTGGGTAAAAATCCAAGAGCATGACTGCTGGATCTTGCATTAAGGGTATGTTTAGTTTTCTAAGAAGCTGCCTGTCTTCCAAAATGACTGTATCATCTTGCATTCCCAGCAGCAGTGATTGAGAGTGCCTGTTGCCCCACATGAGGTGTTGTCAGTATTCTGGATGTGGGCCATTCTAATAGCTGTGTGGTGGTATCTCATTGTTATTTTAATTTGCATCTCCCTGATGACATATGTGGACCCTCTTTTCATATGCTTATGTACCATCTGTAGAAACATCACTTTTTAAAGTAACTTGGAGGTTTCGGTGCAAACTCTGGAATGGAGGAGGGTAGCAAACTACTTCACATGGGCCAAATCTGGCCCGCTGCCTGGTTTTGTAAATGTACTTTTATTGGAACATAGCCACTCCAATTTGTTTATGTATTGTCTAAGGCTGCTTTCATGTTACAATGGCATGGTTGAGTAGTTGTGACAGCAACCATATGGCCTGTAAAGCCTGAAATATTTACTATCTGTCCCTTTATAGAAAATATTTGCTTACCGCTGCCTCAAATTTAGAGCAATCATGGTGGTTTTTAAAAATTACTCTAGAAAGACGTGGGGTCATTGATGACTTGTACTCCAACTCAGAAAAGCATGGCTGATAGCTTTCAGGTTCTCCTTCAATACTGTACTTCTTTAAGACGTGGATGATTTTCGTAGAAAGGGCTCCGAGTGGGGTCTGAGGGAAATGGCGCAAGATTTGAGGTCACTCCAGACTTCAAAAACACAGACAGATACTTGTTTATCAGGTACCATAGACTCCCCTTTTTTATGGTTTCTTTCCACAGTTTAGCTTCCAGGGTTTCAGTTACCCCAAGTTAACTGCAGTCTGGCAACAAACTGTCCTCCTACTGATGAATCATCAGAAAGTCAATAGTAGCTTAGCGCTACATCACAATGTATGTGTCATTCACGTCACTGTGCCTCATCATGTAGGCATTTTAGCCTCTCACACCATCACATGAAGGGTGATGTTCTGTGTTTCAGAACATCAGAATAAGATGTTCTGAAAGAGAGAGATCATATCCACAAAGCTTTTTATTACCCTATATTGTTATAAGTGTTCTATTATTAGTTATTGCTATTAATTTCTTACTGTGCTCTTATAAATTAAAGTTTATAATAGATTTGTGCTTATAGGACAAAACAAAGTACATATAGGGTTCAGTACTGTTTGCAGTCCTGGGCATCCACTGGATGTCTTGGAACATATCCCCTGCAGATAAGATAAGAGATAAGATACATATTTGGAGTTGCAATTTTGCCTATGACAAACTTGTATATGAATAAAATCCCATTGTCCAAATGATAAGAAGTTGGTTAAATACTAAGATTTGTAATTAATTCATAGCCAAGTTTCAAGTAGCAATGTCAATTTTACACACAAAATGTGCAGAGTCTATTTGAATACACTGTAATCTTTGCTGAAGCACACAATAGAGGCCTCGCATAAATGGAAACTGTTTTCTTCTATGGGAAAACTCAATACTGGTTATCATTTTTTGCTACCTCAATCTATAACTCCAATACAACTCAAAATGAGTTTACTTTTACCGATTAAAATAATTGAAAAAGAAAAATTAAGACAGAAAAGTTTCTAGGGAAAAAAATTACAAACATAGGAATAGAGAGGGAATTCCTCTCCATTTATAATGTTTACAATGAAATGTATTATTGGCTCAGGAATAGGCAAGTCACTGGAATTTATTAATATATGATAAGTTAGCTTTTTATATAATTGGAGAAAACCGTAGATGGATATCAGTCTCTCAAATATGATGACAAGTGTTCACTAGTCATAAGAGTTTGAAAAAAACCTTGTTAAAAGCTAAATGCTATAACTTTAGGTTTCCTAAAGTTGGATGATGTGTAACCACATAGAGAAAGATAAACAGGGACCCAGAAATCAATAAATGGCCTTTGACTAGAACATGGTCATTCTCACATGATCCAATACATGATGTTAGGAAAATCTGTTTGGTATTTATAGAAAAATAAAAAATAAAACCTTATTCCTGCTTTATCAAATATAAAAAGATGAATTCCAGATGGTTTAGAAAGCTACATATGGAAGACAAAATTATAAAGTCAGTATAGAACAATTTCGGAGAATATAATTGTCAACTACGTTTGGGTGAGAACTTAAATAAGGCTCCAAAAGCATCAGTCATGAAGTCCAGAAAAGGAGGGATTTGATTACATCAAAATAAAGGTTTTTCCCAATGAGAGATGCCCAGAATAAATGTAAGACACAGAAAAGATGAGGAAATGATATTGGCAACATCTAAAACCAATAAAAACATAATCAGAGAATATAAACAGACAATTCAGAAAGAGGACATTCAGCAGGTCGATGAATATGTGAAAAGATAATCAAATACATTCATAATCAAAAAATGAGATTACACTAACAAGAAAATACCGCTTACGTTGACAAGAAAAAGTTGCATGTCACAAGTATTGGTGAAGATGTGGGAGATAGGAATACCTGTGTCATATTGTTGACTATTGCAAATCTGGATATCAATTCATCAGTACTTAAATTAAATTTGAAAGTGCTCTGTGATTTAGTGATACCACTGAGTAGACCTGGAAACAATCTGAATGTCTTCAACAAGTGTGTGGATAAACACATGAGACATAGTCACAAAATGGAAGGATATTTGGATGTACGCTATATTACTTTCCTAAGCTTGCTATAAAAATGTACCACAAAGCAGATGACTTAAAAAACACACACACACACACACAGAAATTTATTGTCTCACATTTCTGGGGACCAAAAGTCTGAAATCAAGGTGTTGTCATGTGCAACCACCCTCTGAAACACGTAGGGACACTTCTTCCTTGCCAATTCCCAGCTTCTGGTGGCTTCCAGGCAATCTTGGGTGTTCTTTGGTTTGTAGATGTATCACTCTAATGGTCCATCGTCACATGGCATTGTTCCTGTATTCTTATGTATCTTCACATAGTCTCTCTGCAATGTCTTTGTGTACAAATTGTCCGTCTTTATCAGGGTACCAGTCACATTGCATTAGGTCCCATCTTGCAGTTGCAGCACTTAAATTTCTGCCTATCATCACAAGACAACTTCCTCTCACATGTCTTTTTATCTTTCTCGTGTCCTCTTCTCATAAGGACACCAGTCATTGTGGAATGAGAGTTTACCCTACTCCAGAATAACCTCATCTTAACTTAAATAGTTACATCTGCAATGACCCTATTCCCAAATAAAGTCACAGTCAGGGACTGGGTGTTAGGACTTCAACGTATCTTTTTGGGAGACAAAACTCAACCCTGAATGCAAGCTGTAAGGTGGATGAATCTCAAAACATTATTCTGAGTGAAAGAAGCCTGAGATGAAAGAGTATATACTTCATGATCCTATTTAAATAAAATTCCAGGAAATTCAAATGAATATATTATAGCATAAGGTTGCCTATGGATGGGGGGCAGGGACAATGTTAAGGGTTAAAAGCAGAGATTAGGGGCAGCCCAGGTGGCTCAGCAGTTTAGCGCCACCTTCAGCCCAGGGCATGATCCTGGAGCCGCGGGATGGAGTCCCATGTCGGGCTCCCTTCATGGAACCTGCTTCTCCCTCTGTCTGTGTCTCTACCTCTTTCTCTCTCTCTGTCTCTCATGAATAAATAAATAAAATCTTAAAAAAAAATAATAAAAGCAGAGATTATAAAGGGCCATGAGGAAACTTTTGGGGACAATGCATATGCTAATTATCTTTATGGTTTCATGCATATATACATATGACAAAATTTATCAAATTATGCACTTTAAATATGTGCAGTTTGTTAAATGACAATTACATCTAAATATTTTTTATACAGGTGCAAAATTTCATATTCCTAAAAAAGTATGAAGTATTATGCATTTCAGGATTCTAAATTTTATGTAGGCTTTGAAACTGTGATATAAAGAAAAGAGGCATCATGATATCTTGACCCACAATTTACTTTACATTTTGCCCCAGGCGGCTACATTTGTTATTGAGGGGGGTATGTGTTATTTTATCCATAACTCTAAGTAGTATGTAATGCTGTTTTTAGCCATATTGTAATGGTCAAAATGTATATGCCTGGACCAAAGATACCACTAATGCATGTCCCCAGGAAAAGTTAAAATCAACTCTATTCTCATTAAATTCAAATGAATGCCAGCAGCCAGGCACTTTAATTGTTTTTGCCTCTCAAAGAATGGAGCAGATTTTATTGTGTGAATATTAATGGTGGTCCTGGTCTAGAAATTAATTCTTTTTGCACTCTTTGTTGCGTGTATGAATATTGCATCACCACATTAATGCAGCAGTCAGGTAACAGGCCATCTATTGTGTGAACCGTTTAACCATAGTGGCAGAAAAGGAATCCATTTATAACACAAACGCAGAGAACATTAAATCCTGTTGTTTTAACAGAGTGCTATTTGGCAATGAGTTTGCTCTTCAGACTTCCCTTAACCTTTAAGATTCAGGACAAAGGGGAAAAAAAGAATTTGTCCAATTCTCTCCCATGCTTTTTTTTGTCCTTTTTTTTTCCCTATTTCCCCTCGATTATTATTCTCCTCCCTATTTTTTTCTCTTCTGTTCTATTGGATCTCCTTCCTCATTTAAAAAAAAAAGTTTATTTCCTCCGATTTAGTAAAATTACAAGAAAATGAAATATCAAGAAAACTTTAGGGTTTTGTATTCTTAAAAAAATTATATAGCAAGATGGTCTAAAAGGTTATATCAACATCTTTTCAAAATACCTGTCATCATTACGCTTTCCATGATCCTGATAGAATCGTTTATTCTGATTTCAGCTTTCAGAGTTTAGGCTTACACAAGGTATTTGTTACAGATGAACTCTGTAAATAAATTTAAAGAAAAGAATTGAGAATAAAAATTTTAGAACACATCCAATGAATATCCTTTATTTAGTGACATATTTTACAAACGAAACAACCTTAATGATAAGTTAGTTAGGGCTTAATAATTTATGCAAAAATAATTATTTTATGATATCTAAAATATCTAGCAATTTTAAGATATTCTAGATATGTGGAGGAAGGGAAAAAAACTACTCTTCATTCAGTTTTATGCTTTTAACTTTTTATTTAGTAAGTAGTATAACCTTTTATTCTTCAATTAAAATATCAAAATAACTCGAAAATATAATTCAAAAATGTAATTTCTATTGGGTTTATAGTTATCTTTGCCAAGCATATCTGAAAATATCTCTCATATTTAATATATCTTATATAAATAATCCAATTTTCCCTCTAAAAATCCCTTGAATAGGTGTTAGATTTGTATGATTGATGTTTTTATTCAGCCTTAAGTAGTTTGGTTTTACATGCAGCAGGTAGACTTCAGAAGTCTTCCGGTTTTCTCTGCTTTTTCTAGGGCATCAAAGAGCAATTACCGAGCTAATTATTTTTCTTATTTCTTCCTAGTTGTATTTCATTCCAACTTTCATGATGTTTCCTTCTTTACTAATCTTGCCTCATTTCCCCATTGGGTATTTACTGTCATTTTTTTTTCATGGGTATTTTACCCTCAAAAAGCATATATAGTATACATTTATTGCAGAGACATATTGCAGTTAAAATGGTGAAAGATCAATGTATGAATGAGTAAATGTCACTTTGTCTGAGAAGCCTTGTTCTAGCATCGTGCTTCATATGCCAGGCAGATTTACTCATGTCCTCCACTGAACTCAATTCGTTCTTATTATAGGTATAATGTCTTTCATTTTTTAATTTAGTTTTATTTATGTGGATGTAGAACTCCTACTGTAGATAACAAGCTTCTAACCGTTTGGGTCTAGGTTTTACCAATATTTAAGTACCTAGCATATAGGAGAGCCCTAATAAATGTTTATTGAATTAATGCAGAAATACCCCCATAATCTCCCCTTATACATATCCATTAATAACACATTTTTACTTTTTATGGAATGGTATAAATACATTATTTTAAAATTCATATATTTCCTCTCATTTCATGGAGTTCTAGTCAGGAGTGGGGGGGAGATGCATGTGCTCTGACAGCAAACATAATTTTACAAAATATGGTAACAAAATGAGAGTCTTGAAAATAAGATTTTTTTCTTCTAGATTTTTATTTAAAATGCCTGGAAAGGGGAAAAGATTATGTTTCCACAGAAACTATGGGTAAATATGACAAATGACTTCTTAGGTAGTCTACTTTTAATTATTGCTAATTTGGAGATGTCATCTCAGAGAAAGAAATATGTAGTATACATGTTCGCAGAAGCAGAACTAATTTATCATACACATAATTTAACGAAAGTAATGTATGCTTGCATATGCACGTGTATATATAGATATATAGATATATGCATATAGTTGTACCTATGCATGTATATCATGTGATTTGCGGTTTTCCAGTGACTCAGTGAATTACAGAAGTTAATCATACTGTGTTATGGCAAGTATAGTGTAACTTTGAATTACCCACTCACTGTTTCCTTGCCATATGCTTGAATAAAGAATGTGAATAAAAAAAAAAAAAAAAGAATGTGAATAAATCCACATAGACTTAGATCCTTTTTCTTCTTATCTGCTCTGAAAAGATAAGTATAATAAGATATCATTTTACACGTACATGCATCGTATACTACCTTTCCACCATCTCTTTTTTCGCACTAACTTCCTTCTCACTCACTGTAGTTTAGATGGCGAAAGGAGTTCCTTTGGGCCTTTGGGTTTTTTCAGAAAACACAGTGGTCATTTGTATTCTTCTGTGCCTATCCCCACTCCAGGATAGAAGGAGTCGATTGTTCTTGTTTACTCCACAATCTCTTTCCCAGTCTCTTATCCTGGATAGAAGTAAAGACGAGGAGGTTTAGATTTCTCTTTAGACTGGTTGCCTTATTTTTATTTTTTATGTATTCTCTTTTTAATACTTTTTATTTTTTAAGTCTTAGAAATCAGATCATACTTGTATGTGGGGAAATTGATTTGAAATGCCTGTAGAGGCTGAATCTAGAACACATCAGTTCTGCAGCAAATGGAGGAAAAAACAGAATGATTTCTAAGTCAGCCTGGAGCCCAATGTCACCTAACAGCTATGCCAAAAGAATAATCAACATCATAACCAATGATTCTGTTGTTAAATGATTATTAAATGGCCATGTTAATACAGAACAATCTCTAATATCAGGTTTTTTTATTGTTTATTTGAAGAAAAGGAACTGACACTTAATGGTCATGGAATATGAAATATGGTGTGTGCCTTAGAGGTGATGCATGGGATTATCTGTAGACTAATTTGTGAAACCTTTCCATAAAAATAAACAGTTCTGACATGTCAGCTGCCATTTCCCCTTTGAGATACTCCAGGTGTCTCTTACTCCTGCCTCACCCCTCCTAGTCAGTGTTGGGCTGAGATCCCCAGATTGTGACTGGAGGCCAGACTCTCCCTTTATCCTTTGTAAGAGAAAGGAAAAAGAGAGGGCTTGTGATAATGGAACACTTAAGGCACATTTTGGACTCAGATGGCAATAGATCTGCACTTTCCCCTGAGCTGTGCCCTGAGTGGTGTCACTTCTACCCCGGGACAACCACTATCTGATGAGATCACATTCATCAATGAGTGAACACAACCCTCAATTCTCTCGCGTTCTTGGGCACACATTTATGGACTTAGTAAGGGGTAGTCCAACCTCTACGCCGACTAGTGAATTCTAGAAAGTTGTTACTACCTGCAAAATACCCATAAAAATGAATAACCTATAAATTTAAGAGCCGAACTGAATAGCCAAACATTTTACAAGAGTTCTGACCCAAATGGGGTAAAGCTGAGTGCAACTTATTTTTTACGACTCTGTATTACTGTACTGAAGCATTGGCACTTGTTGTTTGAAGGTTGATTTCATTTGCTATTCCTCCCAACTTTATATTCAACTCACTTAAAATTTCAACTGGTGCATTTTAGGTTTTTTTGTATTTGTTTTTAAGATATTGTTTATCTATTTGAGAGAGAGAGAGAGTGGGGGATGGGGACAGAGGGAAAGGGAGAGAGAATCCCAAGCAGACTCTTTGCCCAGTGTGGAGCCTGATGCCGGGCTTACTCTTACAACCCTAAGATCACGACCAGAGCTGAAACCAAGAGTCTGTGCTTAAGCAACTACGTCACCCAGGTGCCCCTCAACTGGTGTATTTTGAAGTAGGCTTCAGTTTCTTTCTGTATTTTTTTAACTTAATTATGTTAACAAAACTGGGATGAACTCCTCTGCTCTTGTAGAGATTGCATACAGGAATATGAGGTTTCTTATTGCATGCCATCCAACCAGTGCCACCTTAAACAAATTCTTAAATGAATTTAAGAAAAATGGATTTACTGTCATCATGAGCATGTGTGAGGCAGCTTATCAAGTGCCATTTTGGAGAATTGGACTGGCCTTCTGATGATGGTTTTGATAAACAGTTAAAACTTGTAAAAAAGAAATTTCATGAAGATCCTGGTTCTTGTATTGCGGTTCACTGTGCAGTAGGTCTTGGGAGAGCTCCAGGGCTGCTTGCCCAAGCATTAAATGAAGGTGGGATAAAATATGAAGATGTAGTACAATTCATAAGACAAAAGCAATGTGGAGCTTTTAACAGCAAGAAACTGTTGTATTTGGAGAAGTATTGTTCTACAGTGTGCCTGCATCTCAAAAAAGTCAGATACAAACTGATTCAATAAAAGGGTGCTGCCAGATGCTATTGCCTTGGAAGTGAAACTTGAGACAGAACCTTATTTTATTTATTTATTTTTTATATTAGCCTGTATGGACCTTTGGCGAATACTCTGTCCAATGAAGCTTGCATAGGAACATTGAAAAGCAGTTTGAGCAGGCCACAAGCTGGCCTGCTCTATATTAGGTGTTCTTTTCATACTTAGTAAAAGATTCTAACTCTTCAATATTTAAAATGTGTCTTCCATTTGTATTAATCGTATCTTATCAATACATAAGGAATCTAGAGTAATGAGGTGCCAAAATCCTAAACACAATACCTGTATAGTTCTAGTCTCTAGTAATCCTTAGGTGATTTATTCCTTCAGTTATTTCAAACAGTGAAGGTAGTACCTATATGGTCACCTGCTAGCTTATATTTAGATCTTCCACATTCAAATTGATAATGGTAAGGTTTGTACAACCACTGATTTTGCTGAATTCGTAGTCTTAGGTGAATTTTTACTTATTTCTATAACTTGAATTTTTCTTCTAAAACAGTTGTACTCATATAACTATAGAGGTATATCACGTGAGCTTTGCTATAAAAAATACAAAAAAAGAAAGATGGTGGATTTCAGAATTGTGTATTCTTTTTCTGATGTGTTGGTATTTTATAAAATATTTATAATGAATTAAAATGAAAATAAGGGCACCTGGGTTGCACAGTCGGTTAAGCGTCTGCCTTCGACTCCCATCGTGATCCCAGGGTCCTGGTATGGAACCCTGTGTCAGCTCCCTGCTCAGCTAGGGGTCTGTGTCTCCCTCTCCCTCTGCCCCTCCTCCTTGCTCGTGCTCTCTCTCTCTCAAATAAATAAATAAATAAATAAATAAATAAATAAATAAAATCTTTTTAAAAAGAAAATAAAGGAAAATTTAATCTCTTCAATGTTATCTTCAGAAATTTGTATACTTTTCTGATTGAGTCATTAGCTATTAATTTATTTTGATACAAGTCTTAGTATGTTTAAAGTTATTTTCGAGTACCAGCAAGTTTGGAGCAGATAATTCTCTCTCTCTCTCTCTCTCTCTCTTACACTACTCATTCCCTTAAAATATTTTTGCCAAGTCATAACATCGTTGTGGTCTATATTTACACTGATATATGGTTTTATTACTGTGCTTTGTATGCATATAATGTGCTGTAACACAAAAACAAGTTCAATGTTTTATTTTTGAACCACAAAAGGATTGCCTGTTTATAATACATGAGCTGTAGAGCTTGAAAATGCCCTACAAAAAGCATCACCTTGAGGCACATAAACTGTTCTACTACTTCTCTCACAATTTTAAATGCTGAGATCAAAACTAGAAATTATTTTTCTTTAATAGCTGCTGTAAAGGGCCTTTTTGTTTCCATGTTGGTGCTTACTAAATTGATCTTGGTTTTACTGAGTGTCAAAATATGAATATCTTAGTGCCTCTCCATATAGGTATAATATACAATTATAGGTATAGAAGTAGTTCTTCTTAAAGAGAAGCTAAATGAAATTTTTGTAGAACTATCAATTTCTAGAAGTTAAGTCATATGTAATTTTAACAAGTTTATTGGTATTTTCTACAGTTTGCTTTTTTGAAGAACATGGTCACAATGATTAAAGATAATGGTTATACCATACAATATCAATTGCCTCTTATTGCAAGTAATGAATACTTAAACAGAAGAAGAACATGCAAGCACCATCACTGTGAAACTATTTAATGCTTTATGGTCTGAGTTTCCACAAATTGAGATGGACTTGTCTATAAAGGACAAGCCAGTCTGTCTCTATATCTATAGTGTATGCTTTATTTGCTTTTTGTCCTAAATATCACAAGGTGTTTACTAATCAGAGTGCAAGTTAACAGAAAGCCCTGAGAAACCATTGTATTAAATTAAATTGATGAAGTTGATGTATATCCCTCCTTTGGGGCTCTCAGGTTTTTTAAGGATTATTTTTCCTGGTAGCCTTATTGAAATACAATTCACCTATTAAACAACTCATACATTTAATGTGTACAATTCAGTGGTTTTTAGTTTATTGACAAAATTGTATACTCCTCATGGTCAATTTAGGAACATTTTCATCACTTCAAAAAGAAAACCTATACTATTTAGCTATCACCCTTTAGTCCTCTGGCCATAAGCAACCATCACCCTATTTCTAGCTCTACATATTTGCCTAGTCCAGATCTTTCACATAAAAGGAATCGTGTGCTTTTTGTGACTGACTTTTATCACTTAGCCTAATGTTTGCAAAATATAACCATGTTGTAGCATCTATTAATATTTCATTCCTTTTCACAGCCAAATACTATTTCATTTTATGAATATACAACATTTTGTTTGTCTGTTCATCAGCTGATGAATAAAGGGTTGTTTTTACCTTTTGACTATTATGAACAGTGATGCTATGAACAATTGTGTGCAAGTGTTTTTGCGGACACATATTTTCATCTTTCTATGATGTAAATCTAGAAGTGAAACTGCTGGTTACTCTTTTTTTTCTCTTTTAAAATTTTTATTTAAATTCTAGTTAGTGAACAAAAAGTGCAACATTGGTTTCAAGAGTAGAATTCAGTGATTCATCACTACATTCAGTACCAGTGCTCACCAAAACAAGTGCCCTCCTTAATCCCCATCACCTATTTGGCCTATCCCCCATCCACCTCCCTCCATCAACCCTCAATTTGTTCTCTATCGTTAAGAATCTCTTAAGGCTTGTTTTTCTCTCTCTTTTTTTTCCTTTCAAATGTTCTTCTGTTTTGTTTCTTAAATTCTATATATGAATTAAATCATAGGGCATTTGTCTTTTTCTGACTGACTTAGCATAATATACTCTAGCTCCAACCACATTATTGCAGATGGCAAGATTTTATTCTTATTTATGGATGAATAATATGTCATTTTATGTATATTTATACATATCACATCTTCTTTATCCATTCATCAGTTGATGGACACTTGGGCTCTTCCATAGTTTGGCTATTGTTGATAATGCTGCTATAAACACTGGAGTGCATGTACCCCTTCGAATCAGTATTATTTGCATCCTTTGGGTAAATACCTAGTAGTGCTATGCTAGGTTGTAGGGTCATTCTATTTTAACATTTTGAGAAATCTCCAAACTGTTCTCCAGGGTAGCCACACCAGTTTGCATTCCCATCAACAGTGTAAGATGGTTCCCTTTTCTCTGTATCCTCACCAACATCTGTTGTCCTGTGTTGTTAATTTTAGCCATTCTCGCAAGTGTGAAGTGATATCTCATTGTGGTTTTGATTTGTATTTCCCTGAAGACGAGTGATGTTGAGCATCTTTTCATGTGTCTGTTAGCCATCTGGATGTCTTCTTTGGAAAAGTGTCTATTCATGTCTTCTGCCTATTTCTTAACTGGATTATTTGGTTTTTGAGTCTTGAGTTTGAGAAGTTCTTTATAGATTTTGGATACTAACCCTTTATCAGATATGTCCTTTACAGATGGTTATCTTCTCCTATTCCACGGAATGCCTTTTAGTTTTGTTTATTGTTTGCTTTTCTGTGCAGATGCTTTTTATCTTGTTGAAGTCCCAATAGTTCATTTTTGCTTTTTGTTTCCCTTGCCTCTGGCAATGTGTCTAGCAAGAGATTGCTACAGCCAAGGTCAAAGAGGTTTCTGCCTATGTTCTGGTCTAGGATTTTGATGGTTTCCTGTCTCACATTTAGGTCTTTCATCAATTTTGAATTTATTTTTGTGTATGCTGTAAGAAAGTTGTCCAGTTTCATTCTTCTCTGCATGTGGCTGTCCAGTTTTCCCAACATTTGTTGAAGAGACTTTTTCCCATTGGATATTTTTTTCCTGCTTTGTCAAAGATTAATTGACCATATAGTTGTACTATATGACCATAACTATATGATCAACTAATGGGTTTTCTATTCTGTTCCATTGATCTATGTGTTTGTTTTTGTGCCAGTACCATACTATCTTAATGACTATAGCTTTGTAATATAGCTTGAAGTCCAGAATCGTGATGCCTACAGTTTTGTTTTTCTTTTTCAAGATTGCTTTGGCTTTGGGGGGCTTTTGTGGTTCCATACAAATTTTAGGATTGTTCTAACTCTGTGAAAAATGCTTTTGGTATTTTGATAGGGATTGCTTTAAATGTATAGATTGCTTTGGTTAGTATAGTATGTCCAGCTTTGTGAGAAGACTGTTTTCCAAAGTCACTGCATCATTTTGCATCACCACTAGCAATGA
Organism: Canis lupus familiaris; assembly: GCF_011100685.1. NCBI lineage: Eukaryota > Metazoa > Chordata > Mammalia > Carnivora > Canidae > Canis > Canis lupus. Next base: position 22,773,292 of record NC_049260.1, on the reverse strand, counting down.
AGGAGGAATTCAGTTTCTCTATAGCCTTACCAATCCTTGTTATAATCTGACTTTTTGATTATACTCATCTTACTGGGTGTGAAGTATCTCATTTGTGTTTTGATTTGCATTTTCTGAGGACTAATGATATAGAGCATCTTCTCATGGTTTACTGGCCATTTGTATATCTTCTTTGGAGAAATGTCTATTCAGATTATTTGTCCATTTTTGGTTTGGATTATTTTTCTTTTTTGTTATTGAGCCCCAAGAATTACTTTTAAATTTTCACTTAAACTTTATTTTTTGCCTGAAAAATCTTATCTTTATTTTTCTCAGCTTTGTTAAGATACAATTGACAAATAAAAATTGTATATAGATTGTACAATAGTATTTTAAGGTGTGCAATGTGATGATTTAATATAATATATATACGTATGTATACATATACATACACATGTACACGTATTCATCCAGTGGGTGAGTAGTTTGATATGTGAGTTATACTTCAATAAAGTTATTTGAAAAAATAATCCTTAAAAACTGAGAGGCCAAAAATAGGGATGTGTATTGACTTCATTAATTTAAATTTAATATGATGGCTACTTCAGGCTTTAAATACATATACATTTTGAAATGATTACCACAATCAAGTTGATTAACACATCTATCACCTTATAGTTAACCTTTTGTGTGTGTGTAATGAGAGTACTTAAGATTTACTCTTCTAGCAAGTTTCAAGTATACAATACACTATTAACTATAATCAACATGCTGTACATTTAGATCCCCAGCATATACTTATAACTGAAAGTTTATACCCTTTACCAACATTTTCCAATTTCCTCCACCCTTAGTTTTGGCAACCTACTCTCTGATTCTGTTAGTTTGAATTTTATGACTATACAGTTTTTGTCACTCTGTATCTGGAGTATTTCACTTCACGTAATGTCCTCTAGTGTGATATTGTGACTCATAATAAGAAATATTTGGTCTTCTTCCCTGTTTCTAGCACAAAACTCCTAAAACCCTTGAATTTCCTAAGTGAGGAGAGCAATAGAGGTGTTTTTTGTTCTGTTAATGAGATGACTACTGAATAGTACCTAAGGATGGGGGTTGGTTGGCAATGGAGCCAAATTTGTGGTTAGAGGGTTGGAACTTACAGTCCCACCTCTTGATCTCCTTGGGAGGGCAGAGGGGCTGGAGATTGAGTCTAAACACCAATGGTCAATCATTTAATCAATCATACATATATAATGAAATCTCCATAAAAATCCAAAGAAAGCAGGGTATGGGAAGCTCCTGGATTGGTGAGCACATGGAAGTCCTGGGAAAGTACTGTGCCTGGAAAGGGCATGGCAACTCCACACCCTTTCCCAATGCTTTGCCCTATGTAGCTCTTCCATCTGGCTGTTCCTGAGTTATATCCTCTTATAACACACTGGTCATCTTATAAATAAAATGCTTCTGAGCTCTGTGAGCCACTCTGCCAAATTAATTGAACCCAAGGAAGGAAAGGATCATGGGAACCTCTGATTTATAGTCAAATGGTTAGGAGCACAGGTGACAACCTGAGGCTTATGACTGGCATCTGGCATGTGTGTGTTTAGTCTTGTGGAACAGAGTCCTTTACCTATAGAATTTGATGCTACCTCTGTGTACATAGCGTTAGAATGGAGTTGAATTCTCGGATACCCTGTTGCTATATGAGAATTGCTTTCTGGTGTGGAGAAGCCTCCACACACGTCAAAACTGGGTCCAAGAACCCAAAAGATCTAGGTAAGTCTATACTGTCACAAATGGCAGCTTAGATCCTAGGTACAAGTCCCTCATCAGATATATGATATCCAAATATTTTCTTCTATTTTATAGGATGTGTATTTATGGTCTTTATAATATCATTTAATGTTTTAAATTTTTATGAAGTCCAATTTATGTGTTTTTTGTTTTGATGCTGTGGTTTTTGGTATCATATCTAACAAATCCAAGGTTACAAAGATTTACCTATGTGTTTTTTTCTATGAGGTTTATAGTTTTAACTTTCACATTTAGGTCATTGGTTTATTTTGAATAATTTTTTGTATATTATTTGAAGAAAGAGTGTAACTTCATTCTTTTTTATTTTGTTATCCAGCTGTCTCAGCAACATTTTCTGAAAAGGCTATTCTTTCTCCAATGAATGATTATGGCATCTTTATTAGAAAATATAGTTACTTTTAGTAAACATGTTTTACTTATGTTAACAATTGTTTTGCTATTTTAATTAAACAGTTATACAATTTCTCAGTTTTTATTTTATACCAATAATGATAGATATAACTTATATAAATAAAATATCTTGAAAATATCTTGTAATTTTGAGTGTAAAGGGGTACTGAGCAAAGTGGTTAAGAACAGTTGGTTCAGATTATGGCAGAGGCAATGTGGTTTGAGAACTGACAGACATCTGGAGTTGTAGATTCCCTTTTTGACAGGCAACTTCTTAATTCTAGTTGTCTGATCTTGGCGGGTTCAGAAGCCTCCTTGTTGGTCCATTTCTTTTCATGGCTTTCAGGTTCAGCCATTTTGTATTTTTAGACTGGCCAATTATTCAGTAATACATTTAATACTATGCAATTAATCTGTTGTCTTTTAAAATAACTAGAATGAATTTTACTCTCTGGCAAAAAACTAGAAACCACATGAAAGTAATAGCAGATTTTCAAATAAACCAAATAGAAATTCTAAAATCAAACAAAACTTCAAGAACCTTGTAAAGAAAAAAAGTACAGAAGAGAGGGTAAGGGTAAGATAATTGGTATATAGTAAGAACTTTCAACATTATATGTTAATTGGAGTCCCAGAAGTAGAAAAATAAATGTTAGACTGAAAGAAATATTTGAAGAAATAATAGCAGACACTATTAAAAATTGATAAGAAATTCCTACGAAGTCCAAGTAGCATATATACATAGAAAGAAACATTTATAAGACAGAAAACAGTATTTTAACAGAAACCAGGGAAACTTGAATACAGTGAAATGATACATTTAGTTGGTGTACAGAAGTGTCCCACTATGATTGCAATTTACTTTTCCCCAAAGAATAATCATATTCAGAAATTTTATACACTTCATGGCTTTTGGGGCCTCTTCTTTTGTGAAGTTCCTTTTCAAATCTTTTGTCCATTTTTAAAGATAGGCCTTCTTGCATTTACTTATTGATTTGAGGAGGAATTGCAGAATACAATCTTCTCAAGCATGAATTCAGAACTTATAAAATGTGGCTATATAGTGGATCGTGAATTAAATCTCAAGGAGTCTCCGGGTGCCAGGTGGCTCAGTGGTTGAGCATCTTCCTTTGGCTCAGGTCATGATCCTGGGGTCCTGGGATCGAGTCCTGCATCAGGGTGCTCATGGGAAGCCTGCTTCTCCCTCTGCCTATGTCTCTGCCTCTCTCTCTGTGTCTCTCATGAATAAATAAATAAAATCTTTAAAAAAATAAATCTCAAGGAATAAAACATTCAGAGCTTCTCTCTCTCTTTTCTCTATATAGCTGCCTTAGAAGTCAATATAAAAAGTTATTCCCACCATATTTGAAATAAAATTTAATTATAAATTATAAAAGAAAATTTAAAATTACCCATTAGGTCAAAAGCCAGATTATAATGGTTATTAGCATTTCAATGATAATGAGTTATATTGATAATAATGATGATAATGAAAATAGATCATTGCCAAGAACAGTAAACCCCAAAACAGAGAAAGAAAATAATAATATACAATGGGAAATAACCATTTGAACCAGAATTGGTTGACTATTTCAGAAAGCTAATCAGGAGTGCCTGGGTGGCTCAGTCAGTTAAGCATCAACTCTTAAGTTTCAGTTCAGGTCATGATCTCAGGGTCATGAGATCTGGCCCTGTGTCGGGCTCTAAACTGAGTGTAGAATCTGCTTAAGATTCTCTGTCTCCCTCTTCCCTCATGAACCCCCCACCCAGAAAAAAGAAAGATAAAAAAAGAAAGCTGATCAGAAAAATGTAGAAATAAGACAGAATGACTGTAAGCCATGAGGATGGAAGTATCTTTACAAATTCAGTAGATATCAAAACAGATAATGAAATGATAACATGAACAACTTTGTCTTAGTTCATTTGGGCTGCTATAACAGAATGTTGTAGACTGGGTTGCCTACAAATAATGCTGTAACAGAACACCCTAGACTGAGTATCTTATAAACAACAGAAATTTATATCTTATAATTCTGGAGACTGGGAAGTCCAAGATCAAGGTGCTGAGATTTTTAATGTCTGGTGACAGCCTGCTTCCTGGTCATAGATAATTACCTCTTCTCTGCATCCTCACATGGTGGAAGGAGGTAGAGGAGCTCTCTGGCCTTTTCTTATAAGTGTGCTAATCCCATTCATGAGGCTTGTACCCTTATGACTTAATCACCTTCCAAAGGCCTCATCTCCTAATACCATCTATTGAGAAGTAGGTTTCAACATGAGTTTTGGGGAGACCCAAACTCTCTACCATTAAACTGGGAAATTTTTATGAAATTGCCAAATTACAAAACAAAAGCAAAACCGAAACTGGCCGAACAGTTACATAACTACTAAATAAATTGAATAAATTACTAAAATTACTTTCCAAAGAAAACTTCCATCCCAGTTGGATTCACTGAAGAATTACAACAAATACCTGAGGGAAAAAAATCAAACCAATTTACACAGACCTTTCCAGGAAACAGATAGTTGAAACAATCACCACTCTTGTAGAAAAAAATACTTTTCTGTAAGCAGAAGGCATTCTCTTTTCTTTCTTCCAGCTCATCTAAAAGGGCTGGGGTAACTACATTTTTCTTGAAGCTCCACTGTCAGTCTGTTCTGTAGCAAGGCTTTTAAAATATTCTCCATTTCCTCCTAACAGCCCATAGAGAAATAATTTGGGACGCTTTAAAGAAATAAAAAAATGGGAAACAGTTTACACTCTTTTGGATCTCTTATTCATTCCAGTCTGATTTTTTTTTAACTCAGATTTACTATTGAAGATTTTTTTATGATACGGTGCTAATGATTGTACACTCATCATGTAATGCCAGGACAATACAAATGTATTGAAATATTGACTTCAATTTACTTTCGAATCCCTAGTCAAATTCAGCCAACAAAATATTGAGCCCACCAATAATAACAATTCCCTAAGTCATTTTTGGATATTATAAGAAATAGGACAAAATACAATAACCTAATAATTAAGAAATGTATCACTAGGATTCCTATTGTAAGATCTGGCAAGATTATTTTCTCCTGTTTTAAGCCATTGCAGTTTAAGTAGTAAAATTTAATAATCAACATAAAAATGGTTTTCACAGTTATCTGAGGAAACAGTTGTAGCTAATAAGGGACTAACATGAAAAGAATTGGTTGCTATTTGCCAGTATAATCAATGATAAACATAGTGAGCTCTTCAAGTGCCTGCTAGTATTAATCCCACAGGTTCTGGCAATGAAATTCTTATAATGATGAACAGTCACTGTTAATGAAAATGAAGATTATACAGTAGTTTCAACAAGGGAACTATTTATATAATAGAAAGATTGACTTTAATCTAGTCAATAAACACCAGGGATGAGGGTGGGATGAAGGAATAGAGACTGGTTTATAACAATAAGTATTTGACTTCTTAGGTCCCAGGTAGTGTTAGAGTTTGGCTTGTGTAGTCATCTGTGGATGCAAACAAAAAACAAACTGATAACACATAGGAAACTTATTCTATTTCTATTAAAATTACCCCATGAAAATAGTATGCAAATATATACTTTTAAAATGATACATGATTAGTTAGTTTGAGGAAATGGCTTGATTTTGGAATCATGTCACAATCAGAAGAATAGAATCCTTTTAGGGGCACCTGGGTGGCTCAGTCCACTGAGCATTCGACTCTTGGTTTCGGCTCAGGTTGTAATCTCATGAGTCATGGGACTGAAACCCACGTTGGACTCTGTGCTCAGCGAAGAGTTGGAAACTTGAAGCCGAATCCTCAACATTCTCTCCCTTTGCCCCCCCCAACTCGTGCTCACTCTCTACCTGCCTCTCTCTCTAAAATAAATAAATCTTTTTAAAAAATGAAATACTTTCAGAAGCTTTTCTACAGAGTTATTCTAGTATGAGAAATACGAAAGTAAGAGAACATGATATTTTGGTGGATGTCCACAATAGAAAGTGTAAAGCAACTTTCTCTAAGGACTTGAGTAAGTGATGTTGAATCAGTTGTAAATCCAATTATTTATGATTTAATTAATTAGCTTAATTTTTGTTAGTGTATTAGCATGGATACCTGCTCTTCAGGATTAAGGTTCAAATGCAACTTATTTTGAAATAGCAATTTCGAAATAATATGTGTCAAGAGGCCACAGAGTTTTGCTTATTCTTAGTTTTAGATTCTGGTATAGATTAATATAAACAAATTCTAAAGAGTGGGAAATCATATATAAAGTCATACTGTGCAGTACATCTATAAATTATGTGTTCCTAAACACTATATTTTGTTTTTGTTCAACTGTATCATTATATAGCTGATGACTTTACAAGGTTCTGAATTTTATTTTGAACTGTTGAATATGCCCAGAATGACAGCAACCCAAACTGAGAATCACAGTATGTTTAATGTACAATTAAGAATTCATTTATTGCTAGAGTCCTTGAACATAGAGAATTAATTGAAGTTGCAGAGTGAGAAAGCAAATTTAAGATTGAAATCCATAAATGCTGCTATTAAAAAGTTATTATAACACAGTAGATACTGAATAAATATCCATTGTTTTGAACAAACTGTACAATCCAAGTAACATATTAATAATTATATCGATTGTCCTTTATATTTGATAAAAATTATTTTTCACATAATAGAATAATTAAAATAATGTATAGCTGCCAAATATATACCTATAAATATGTACAACTTAATATTTAAAATTGAAATTCTATGAACAGTTTAAATTTTTTTTTTAATTTTTTTTTATGATAGAGAGAGAGAGAGAGGCAGAGAGAGAAGCAGGCTCCATGCACTGGGAGCCCAATGTGGGATTCAATCCCGGGTCTCCAGGATCGCGCCCTGGGCCAAAGGCAGGCGCCAAACCGCTGCGCCACCCAGGGATCCCTATGAACAGTTTATAAACAGTGAAGAATCAGTGTCCTATTTTCACGTTAAAATGTCCTTTAAAAAGCTACTAATCTGGAACACCTGGGTGGCTCAGTGGTTGAGTGTCTGCCTGCGGCCCAGGGCATGATCCAGGAGTCCTGGGATTGAGTACCACATCGGGCTTCCTGCATGGAGCCTGTGTCTCTCTTTGCCTATGTCTCTGCCTCTCTCTGTGTCTCTCATGAATAAAAAATAATATCTTTTTAAATAGCTACTAATCCTTTTATACTATCTCTAAGTAATTAGTTATAAAAGAGATTTAAAATGTAAATCTCAACAACTTGACATTCAAGACCATGTAAGACACGTGCCATAATCTCAGACTGAAAAGTTCATAAGAATTTTGAAGAGTGAAATATATCACCTAAAGTATAACTTGCAGAAGGTATAATGTATTAAATCTAGAAGGTTGCTTGACTAAGCATTCATTCCAGGCTGAATAGGAGGTTGGCAATGGGTCAGCTTCTGGCAATTCAACTGAGACTTCAATCCTATTACAAGTTTACTTATGGATCTCAGCTCTGGGATATATCCAAAAGCACAATTCATAAACTAGAATAACTCCAGGTAAAAATAACCTATAATGTCACTGAACCCGATTCTGCAAACCTCTTGGGGAAACCATCCCTAAAATCTTTGTATGAGCCCAAATGAGGGTATTTTATGCTATCCTACCATGTGAGAATGTCATTGGTGTTTTTCCAGGATGCTTTTATACATTTCCTATTGCAAGAAATGGGCCTTGGTTAGTACCATGTTTAGATCCATGATTCAATTACAAAATCAATCTCATATACCTTCTTCCATTTTTGATCCTTATTATGACTTATGACTACAAATTTCTAGGAATTGAAATAAAACAAAACCTCTGATTTAGCATTTCATAAGTGATTTTAGGATTATAGCAGGAAGTCGTAGTTCTTCTAAAGATAATAGTGCATATTTAAACAAATATTTATTGAGCAGATACTGTGTTCTAGGGATTCTCCTAGATACTGATTTTAGTACTCTCTCAATCAAAAATATTTTATTTGAAACACATTACATGCCAGCCATTCTTGTAGGGTCAGATGTTACAAAGGTGAATAAACATAAGCTCAGTTACAGCCTTAACAGAGAAAAGTTTCAGCAGCAGAATAGAAACAATTTTAAAAAATCAATATTTGATAAATGTTATGGCAGAGAAGTATTCCAGAAGTATCTAAGAAGGACACTCAACTTGATTTGGAGGGGGTACAGGGAAGTTTTTTCCAAGGAAAGTGACATCAATACTGAACATGAAATGTGAATATGGTAATAATAAGGCAGAGAAAAATCATATTTGAAGAGTAAGAAGAGAAAGCATGATGCATTCAGGTTAATTTATAAAATTTTTACTCACATGTGAAGATGACTTATTGGATTTAAGAACAGCACAAGAAAGCTATATTCTATTTTCTTATTTATATATTGCTTGGATGATGTCTGTAACACTACATCCTGATAGGGAATTACCATGGTTTACTGTTTGGTATTTGCTAAAACAATAGAAAATATGCTTTCACATTTGTATCAATAGATAAAAAATTGTCAGTCAATGATGCAAAAGATAGGTATAGATATACACAAATACACATGTGTATGTAGAAACATTAATCAAGTTAAAAATCTTAAGATTAAACAACTAGAATTTTTGCCCCTTTGGCCATATTCTTAAAATGCATGATTTTTCTTTTATGACTAGAATATATGGCTCAAGTGTTTGCTTCAATAAAAGTTGTAATTAATATCTGCAGATATTTTGGGAATTTTTTTGTTCTCCAGAGATTATTAAGAATACTTGGGAGGCAGCTTAAAATAAATCTTGTAGTACAGATGTTCCAGAAGTTTATAAAATATGAGTACATCATTTCTTACTTGTAATAAATATCCTGGGTGAGTCCAAAGCAGCAATGAACAAACAAATGAATTTAACTTCCTTTTTCCCCTCCTTTTTTTCTCCCAAAGGAATGCTTGCCCCTTCTTTATATATGGTAGTGTTAAATGAAAAATATTAAAATGTTACCGAGTATTTTTCAGATGATAAAAATTAGGTAGATGCATCAAGGCAATAATAAAGTGTAAAATAATATAGCTGAACAAGATAGATAACATACTGCCTTTTATTAGTGCGCAAACAGGGTTTGCTGATTTCTTTCATGTTGAAAGCTAAAGCCTTTCTCAAACAGATTTCTATTGCAGTAGTGGTTTGTATATTGATAATTTATGCAAAACAGAAATTATTTCATGCCTTTATCTAGTCAATCATACAAGCAGTGTTTCTATAGAAACTATTGTATGTGTTAGCACTTCATATGATTCTAAAATATATTTTTTAATACACCCATCAGAACCTTTTCAGAAGACTACAATAATTTTAATAAAAGAATGTTTGTCCTGGCCTTTGCTTGCTTGTTTGCTGTAGCTAGAGATGGTTCTCGTACCAGCAGAGTTTTTACACCATCTTCTCTCCGTGTGAGATGGTGATCATTTTTTTCTTACAAGGCAGGGCCAAGTATGGTTCCATTATCTTAGCATGTGAATTGATGAGATAGGATTTTATTCTTTCATCGTGATGGTATTTTAAATAAAATATTTTTTCTTCATGTTTTATAACTTCGAATTGTCATTTTTATAACAAATAGGCTTAAATAAAATTATTGTATCTTAATTATTTGATCTGAATATAATACATATTAGTAGTTGTGGAAGTAACCTTAAGAAGCTATTTTAATTCAAAATATCTGAAGGTATTTTTGACTAATTATCAAGGAGCATTACTTTTACCATTCAGATCTCTAGAGCAGTAAGTATATACCATTTATAAGTCAGTGAATGAAAGGTTCAAATTTCTGAGACAAGATCTCAGTCAAAAAGGTCTTTAGAAATTTTCTAATGAAGTTGATTTTACATGACAGTCAGATAATACTAATCCTGGTTCCCAGCTCCTCTTAACCATTGTACTAGTTCAATGATTCGAGCAAAGCTTTGAAATATATATCACCCTGTGACTCCCCTCTCCTACCTCTTAGGACAGTTGTTAGGAAGTTTGTCCATGGTCAAGCACTGTGAAAATTAACTAGTGACCTCTTCTCTCTCTGGAAAGGGACTGTCTTCTTTTCACCCCAAAATGTTTGACAATGATGACATATAATTTCATCTTTTTTTTCTTTCTCCTTTTGGATACCGGTCAGGAAGTTTCCACTATTCACCAAAAAGATATTTCAAATTAGCAAGCCAGAAGAGTTTCTGATGATACACCATTGAACACAAAGAAACAGCTTTTGCTACTCTGCATTTCCTTGTTGTAATTTTTATAAATTATCCTGTACACTAGTATGGCTTAATCCTGCTCACTAAGTAATAGCCTGGCAACTTTTCATATTTACAGAGCCAGTGGAAAAGAAAGGCCCTGTTTTATTTCCAAAATCTCAGGTCCATGTTGAAGATTTTCCTTAGTAACGTCAGTCAACCTCATGACAATGAGAGTTCATTCATTCATCTATTTGTTCACTAGATACTTAATAATATTAAAAAACTCCTAATATTAAAAAACTCAATTTTTTTAAAGATGGAAGATAAAGGTTCTGCCTTCTATGTGCTCTGTGTATGATATCATTGTGACCTAATTCTTTTTAAAAATATCATTATCTTACTCATAATGAGACTTTTATTTGCACAGAGATCTACAAACTTTAGTCTTGGCTATTTTCTTTGATCAATATTTGGATCACAGTTTGGACATTATTTTTTCATTGCATAACTAAAATTATTAAGATCTTGCTAATGTCCTGTACTATGGCGATACAGAGAAGAGAAACTTGTCACAAGATTTCACAAATGCTCATAAAATATAGAAGTATCCAGAACATTATATATGTACATATCTATCTACATTTGCGTACATGTGTGTGCACAGTAAATCGTCCTATGTTAAAAATGTGTTAGCAGTGGGATAGCAATCCCCTGATTTAGCCATTAAATCAGGAGTTTAAGGAAAGGTATCAGGGACAGATAAAATTTCGGTTTGAATGTGCAGCATTTATTCTGTTGGAAAATATGGTTAAGGGAATTCTGATTAAGGGTTGTTTTTTGCAAGATGTAGGAAGCCAGAGAACTTTAGTTTATTATAACATGGCTAGATAGAAGAATGTTTTGGTCATATGGTGGAAGATAAGGATGCAGATGTAGGGTGCAGATCATGAGAGATCTTGTGGAACAGAACCAAGAGATTTCTTCTGAAGGATTTTAAGAGAGAGAGGAAAAGCTGTCTTTTATTATTATGTGGTTGATAATTGATAAGTGGCAAAACTGGCGACAAGGAACAGTTGGGAAAAGCATTACTATAATTCTGGGAGATTATGACAGCTTAAATAAGGCAATGACAAAGGGGATACAAAGCTGTGGATAGCTCTGAGTTCTATAAGATTCAAAGTATAGCGACGTATATTTGTCTCTCATCTATTTTGTCTCACTTTCTTGTTTGTGCTTCTTGGGAGCAACTTTCAAATAAACTACCCATGACCAAGTCTTTGTCTCAGAATCTGATTTGGAGGAACAGCCACAGGTGCTGTCTTACCATTCTTCATCTCACACATCCTCTCTGGCCCAGAAACTATGGACGATCTCATTTAATTTCACAGTAAAAGGTAAAGTTATCAGGGTAATACCGCCAGTAATAGACATGTACACCAACTTACCTGCTTTATAAGCCATGTACTCTTTTTACCATTATATGGGATGGAATATCTCTATCTAGTGCCAGCTCCTCCATTTAACCACTGAAACTCATCTTCTATTGTCCATTTAAGGACTTTGCTCTTTGAATTATCTCTTATTCTTTATGCACCATTATTTGCAATTCTCCATATTATCATTAATATTAAAGCATCAGGATAGTTTTCAGCTAGTGGGAAAAAAGAAAACCTTCCTTGACTTTGTGTCTTCCTCAGCTGCGTACCTTTCCTCCATCATCCTTTAGAGAAAACAACTCAAAAGAGTTATCATGATTCCTCAATTTTTTTTCCTCACTTCCATTCATTCTAGAACACACTCCTATCAGACTTGGATTCCCACTGTGCTACTGAAATCCCTTTAGATTACCCAATGACTTACATATTACCAAAGTCAAAGCAGAATTTTAAGTTCTCATCCCCTCCAAATCTTCAGTAGCTTCTGACATTTAATCGCTTTTTCTTCATAGCAGCTACTAATATTTGACATTTTATTGGTATGTATTTGTTTGATTTCTGTTATCCCACGGAAAGTAGGCTCCACGAAGGCAAGAACTATGTATATACTATTTTCATTTACTATTTAATCCCTAGTACTTAGGACAGAGGCTGGTAACATTACTGAATAAACTGCTAAACAGATGGTGCAGAAAGCTACAAGGATGCTAACTTTAGTAACTTCATGATGAAGAAAAAGCCACCTTGTCATTTGAGATATTAAAAGCAGATGAAGGAAAGAGCTGCTTCCCTAATCTCTAAGCAAACTGAATTTTCTTAAATATTCGACAAAACATCAGATATTTTTCAGAATTGAAAATTCTTGAAGAGCAGAGCCATTTTAAGGGACTTTCAAGTAAAGATTTGGTGGTCCTGATGTGGGAGACATTAATGTGGCTGCTACTGGATCTCAACAGAAAATTTAAGCATGATAAAGGAGAGCGTATTACTCAGGTCATTATCATCATTCGCCAACATTTTAAGTTGATGAAGCTGTAAAGAATAACCTGTATCACAGGCCAATATATATGAAAGCCCAAACACAATAGGCCAATTAAAAGCATTTCTACAAATGAAATAAAGCAAACCATATGTTTATTTTAAACTACTAAGATTTACTGTTTGAATTGTAGTGGCTGACTGATTTCTATAAGATTTGAGGAGTAGCAGCATACATTCATTTGCCTGTCTTCCAAAATATCTCTTCAGCAACTATGCATTTTTTAAAAGTTAGCAAAAAGGATGAAGTGTTAACTTATATGGAATGTTCATAATTTGAAGTCAACCAGCATTTGGAAGTCTGCCAAGGTTTCTAGCTATGATTTGAAGAAAACCAAAAAGCAAGAAACCCATGCATTTCATATCAAGTCTTGACAAAATTTGTCTCATAATTTTCATTTTTCTCAATCAGCTGCTAAAGGCACTCATTTTCATCTTCTTGATTAGATGCTGTTGTGACTGATTACTGGCTTTAATAGTTCTTTTTAATGGAACATTGTCATTTGCTCTTCTATGATTACCTTAAAATACCACATATCACCCATTAGGGTTTTTTATTCTATTTCTTTTTCCAAATTGTCAGTTACCTTATTTATTTCTAGTTTATCCTCTATATATTCCAGCTCCGATCTCCAAGCCCCTAATTTCTGCCAAACCATTCAGGTTGCCCAAAGTAATCTCATATTCAGTATTTCCTTATCCTTTACTTAAGCTTATGTTAAATTCAACTTGGCCCATAAAACCTTCCGCTAACTTCTAGGAAGCAACAATAGGTACCTACTTTTTCTTTTTTAAGATTTTATTTATTTATTCATGAGAGGTACACACAGAGAGAAAGGCAGAGACACAGGAAGAGGAAGAAACAAGCTCCATGCAGGGACCCCAGTGTGGGACTCAATCCCAGGTCTCTGGGATCACCCCTTGAGCCAAAGATAGACGCTCAACCACTGATCCACCCAGGAGTCCTGGTACCTACCTTTCTTTAAACAATTCAAAAGCTTTACTACTGCTTAATATCTATTTGCTTTAAAAATAGTAAAGGAGCAAAATTATGTTACTTCTCCTAGATGCCGAGATTTTTTTTTCTATTCACAGCAATAATAACTAACAGTGTTTATGCTATTAGTAGGATCTATAGTTATGATAAGTAGATAGGATTGGTATCATTTCCTTTTCCAGGAGAAGAAAATGCAGGTCTTAAGGACTGTAGAACAAAGTCCCTTTACTTACTAATATTACAGTCTTCCCACCAGACAATATTAACACTTGAAATATCTATAAATAATTGCTTTCTTTGAATCATTGAAATTATTATTTGATGTTTCCTGAGACAGTGAGGTATACATGATACTAGAGGGCTTTTTATGGCATATACTGTTAGAGATTTTTATTGTTAAAAATTATTTCTTTAAAAAAATTCTCACCTAAATAATGTTAAACATTCACATGTTAATGACATTTGCTTTCTAATTATAAAAATTATATCCTGAATAAATTTAAGCCTTTTTAGGGACTTCATATTCCATGGCTTTGCAGTCTTCAGTTAAAATTCAAATAGCTAATAACTATGCCTCATTTCTAAATTGAACTCTTTCAGTGATATTTATATAGCAAATATCATTTTATAAGAATGCAAACTTAAAGCACATTTAGCTGTTATAATGAAAACCTCTACATGGTCTGCAAGATGATATGAATACATTTTTATAATGACTTATAAGGTTTAAGACTCATTTAGAGATTGTCTTGCTCCCTACTGTCAAATCTGATTCTCATAGCAATGCTTATGGGTAGGTAAGCAAATATTATCAATGTTTTAAATGTGAACTGACTGAAGTTCTGAAAGGTTAGATACGTTGCCTAAGGTTACAAAAAAGGCATGAAAATATGAAAAATGAAAACCAAATTTCTGACCCATAGGCCCAAAGCTCTTTCTATCATAGAACTGACTTCCAAGCGCTGGAAGGGATTTCAACGTTACTTAATTCCGTATCTCTAGCTTAACAGATGAGTAGTGCAGATCCAGATAAGATAGATGCCTTGCCCTTTCCCTCTCTCAGCCTCTCTATATATTAAAATAAATCATTTGGAAGCTTATTTTCTCCCTCTGGATATTATTTCTTAATGTTCACTCTTTTTTTAAAACTTATTTTTTCATGTTTTGGGACTCAAAAATGTTAAATCTTCTTATTATTTTCTTTCTTCTTCCCCTTCCAATTTTTCTTTGCAGTCATCATCCCTGTATTTATCACATTCCTATTCTTCGACTATGCATCCTAATACTACTTGTAATTGAGATCTACTTAATCCCTGGTTGCTATCTGAAATATAAACTTGTGCATCTGTTTCTTTTATTAAATCTGTTAAGCTTGAATTGTTACTTAAACTTCTTAAACTAGTTTTAATTTGGTTATAAGAAAAAATATTATTTTTTAAAAAGAAAAATGACAACTGCAGCATTTTGCTCTAATAAATGAAAATTTCCATCAAAGTTTAACAAGCATACAAAAAAGTACACAAGTCAGAAGTTATAGATTGATTAATTTTCACAAATAACACCCATGTGACTAGCATGCAGAGGAAGAAATTTAACATCATTAGAAATGATGGGATTTTAATTGGGATTATATTGAATTTGTGACTCAGTGTGGGGAAATTAAAAATATTGAATCTTCTAAATCATAAAAATACTATACCATTCCAATTGTTCGTGTCTTCATTATATTTTGCAATAATTTTCCGCACTTTACAGTGTATAGATCTTGCACATTTTTCATTAAACTTAAACTTTGGATTCTGATATTCTTTGATGCTGTCTTTGGTTTTTTTTTTCTTTGATGCTGTCTTTGGGTTTTTTGTTTTTGTTTTTGTTTTTAATTTAAGTAGTCTCTACACCCAATGTGGGGCTCAAACCCACGACCCCGAGATCAGTAGTTACTTGCTCTTCTAACTGAGGCAGCCAGGTGCTCCTTTGATGCTGTTTTTTAATTTAATTTTTTTCAATGCTGTTTAAAATGGCATTTTTACAGTAATGTAATTTTTTAATTACTCGTTTGTGGCATCTAGGGTTTTTTTTCTTGAGGTTACACAAAGTAATCTTGCTAAACTGGCTAATTTATTCTAGCACAGTAGCTATAGGTCACTTTCAAATGATATAACCACATAAATGTGCAACCTCTGAATATGGCAATTACATTCTTTCCTTTCCTGTCCATATGCCTTTGTTTTTATCTTTTTCATACATTATTGCCCTGTCTAGGGCCTTTCTAAAATTTTGAATAAAACTGGTGATGATAAAACAGACTTGTCTTGTTCCTTATCTCAAGGGGGTAGGTTTTCAATATTTCACCAGTAGTTATTATATTTGCTTCAGTTTTCTTAGTTTCTTTTTTTATCACGTGTGCTAAATTTTGTCCAATGGCATTTCTGCCATACTTTGGGATAATCCTATGATTTTATTCTTTTATTCTGTTAACTTTGTTTGATTTCCAAATGATATAAACTGTGACTTTATTCTTTGATTAAACACTATTTGTTCATGTGTATTACAGTTGATATGTCTTAGACTCAGTTTGTTAAGCATCCTATTTCTTTTGCATTTGGTCATTAAAGAGAAACTTTTGATTTTACTTTCCTGTAAAATTCTTGTCAGCTTGGTGTTTCAAGTGGGTCAAATTAAACTTTACTGGAAGTTTTTTATTGCTTTTATTTTCTGGAAGAGGTCACACAAGATCGGCATTATTTCTTTCCCATCTATATGGAAAAGTTCACAACTTTAGGTACTAGTACCAGGGTATGGAATTCATTTACACGAGGATTTCTCTTTACAGACTCAATTTATTTTTTTAATTATTTTTTATTTATTTATGATAGTCAGAGAAAGAGAGAGAGAGAGAGGCAGAGACACAGGCAGAGGGAGAAGCAGGTTCCATGCACCGGGAGCCGGACGTGGGATTCGATCCCGGGTCTCCAGGATCGCGCTCTGGGCCAAAGGCAGGCGCCAAACCACTGTGCCACCCAGGGATCCCAGACTCAATTTATTTAATAAATATATGATTAATAAGATTTCCTTTCCTAAGTTTACCTTTTTAAAGTGTGTTTTCCTTGGAATTTTATCATTTCATCTCATGTCAAAATTTTTTAGTACAACTGCTTTTAATTCCATGTCTGTGCCTCTAGAAACTATAGTGATGATTGCTTTTATATTCTAAAAATAGATTATGTGTGCCTTCTCTTTTTCCTAGATCAGTTCCTAGGTGTTGATCAATTTCATTAACCTTTACAAAAAAGAAAACTTGGTTTTGTTGACATTCTCTTTGCAAATTTTTTAAATTCATTAAATTTTGTTTTTAATTGTATTGTTTTCTTTTACTTATTTCACTTTACATTACCATTATTTTTTCTTTTCTCTTTTTTTTTAAGATTTTATTTATTTACTCATGAGAGACACAGAGAAAGAGAGGCAGAGACACAGCAGAGGGAGAAGCAGGTTCCATGCAGGGAGCCCGACGTGGGACTCCATCCTGGGTCTCCAGGATCATGCCTCAGGCTGAAGGCAGGCACTAAACCACTGAGCCAACCGGGCTGCCCATCATTATTTTTTCTAAAGCCTTGTGAGGAATAACCAGACCCTCAATTTTCCAGCATGTTCTCTTATGCGTTTAATGTAGGAAATTTACTTTAGACATATGTTGTGGCCTATCCTATACATGAGAAAAGATTTATTGAGGTATAATTGATATACAATAAACTGTACAACTTTAAAATGTATGATATGATCTGATTTGTATATATGTATATATTCATGAAACAAGATAATGACTATATCTGTTACCTGCCAAAATTTCCATATAGAGCTGTATAATCACTCTTCTGACTCCCCTCATGGCTCCCTTTCTAGGCAATGAATACTTTTATACAAATGTCTGTATAGACATATGCTTTAATCACATCTTAAGTAAGATAAAGTAAATGAATTTTTCCTAATAATTGAATTGAGAGTTTAATGCTCTCCTAGTAGTGTATGAAAGTCACAGTAGCTCTGTAGCCTTACCAACCCCTGTAATGGTTAGTCTTTTTAATTGTACTCCTTCTAGTAGATATACAGTGATAGCTCACTGTCACTCTAAATTGTATGGGTGTAACCAATTCATTGATCTTTCTGTCCCAGGCATCCCCAGTAAATGGAGAAAATGTAATCTAGACCTATCTTAATCCTTTTCTTCCATTCATTTTTGGATGTAAGTTATTTATTATTGCAAACTAGGTTTTCTGTACAAAATACTGTGGGGATAATTGGAGGCCAGGGAGCATTTTATTTTGCTTTCAAAGAGCAGTTAGTGTGGGAGCAATTCATCTCCTAACAATGAAGAATTGAGTCCTTTGGAAGCTGGGTGTCAGATTTGGTGAGTTTTGTATTTCTGGTTCATGTTACATTTAGGATTTATCTTCTCAGAGATGTCAAATGATTTGTTGGATTGTTTTCCAGAGGCTTCCCTGCCTGGTGTGTATCAGGTCCAATCTGTATTCTTTGGGCTGGTGAGATTGCTGGAAGCCTCAGTCAGCTGTATAGCTTTTCAGCTACAACTTTCTGCGTTGCATTTTGCATCCTCAATTACCTCTTTTGAATCAGTAAAAGGACTTAAAGGAGAAAGGTGGTACCAAAATTGGGTCTCACCACTTGGGCTTCTCATTTCTCTGAATTCCTGTCTCTTCCTTGGCATTTTGGTGCCTTTGAATAATATCTGTGAAATCTTCTATTTTTTCTGGTTTTTCTCAGCAGGGTGATTGGGCTGAAATGGCTGTTCTGCCATTACTGGAAACAGACATCAGTACAAATACTATCTTCTTAAAAATATGTATTAATTTGTAATAACTTTGCTTCCTAAAGCCAAGTAATCCAAGCTAGATATTAAGGTGAACAAATTCCTTCAAGGCAAATATTATTCTTGAGGATTCAATCCTTTTTATTATCATTTACTTAATTTCCCTCTAATTTTTTTTGCTGAATCCATCAATGTAGCTGAAAGAGAACAGGTATGTACGTGCTCTTACACTCGCATAAATTAATGACGCTCTGTCATATATTAACTCTCAAAATATGTATTAAGGATACCAAAAAAGTTTTACCAAACAAATTATAATCTCTGACCAAGTCAATTGGCCTATCTATTTATCTATCTGATAAAAACAACCTGAATGTCCATCATTTGAAAATTAACGAACCAGAATTGCACATGTCAACATGGATGAATCTCAAAAACATAATTTTGAACCAAAAAAAAAAAGAAAAAGTCAGTGGCATGATATGTATTCATTTATATATTTGACATGCTTGATGGATCAATGCTGACTAGGTAAATCAGACCACCTGTAAACTTGAAACACTGGAAGAGAGAGAAACTGAAGAACTAACAAAGGGCAATGAATGGTCTGCCAGAAATTTTTCAAAGTGAACATTCATAGAATTCAGTTGAGCATTTTTTTTAAAGATTTTATTTATTTATTCATGAGAGAGAGAGAGAGAGAGAGGCAGAGACACAGGCAGACAGAGAAGCAGGCTCCATGCAAGGAGCCTGATGTGGGACTTGAACCTGGGAATCCAGGATCACACCTTGAGCCAAAGGCAGGCACTCAACCACTGAGCCACCCAAGCGTCCCTCAGTTGAGCATTTGTAACTCTTTCCCCTCAAGGGATCTATAGGTTCAGGTACTTTACTTAGAGGCCGAACAATGAACAGAGCTTCCAATAAAATCACCAGGCCACGGGGTAAACCAGATTTCAGGATTTGCTAATCATTGTCTATGTACAGTGAACAGCAGAACAAGAGGCTATAAATTCTGCTGGGTTTGGATGGGATATCGAGGGTTATGGTTTGAAAGCAACAGTGAATCTGAAATTGACCAATTTTTACCAGGCTTAACTTTGAATCATTTGAATCTCTGGATTAATTAGATCTGAAAATAATAGTGCTGGTAGTTGCTCAGCGAGAGTGAAATTAAATTTGGATTGTCTCTAAGATTTTCATATATAGTTTCAGCATACAGTTAAAAATGAGGAATTTAAGTAGGACAAAGGAACGTGTTACCAAAATGCATTGAAATAATAGAGAAAAGGGGCACCTGGGCAGCTCAGTGGTTGAGCATCTGCCTTGGCTCAGAACGTGATCCCAGGGTACTGGGATCAAGTCCTGCATTGGGCTCCCTGCAGGGAGTCAGCTTCTCCCTCTATGTCTCTGCCTTTGTCTTTCATGAATGAATAAATAAAATCTTTAAAAAATGAAAGAAACAATAGATAATGGAAATAGAAACAAAAGGTAATCAGGTAAAAGATCTGTCAGATATGCATTAAAATGCCTAACAGTGGGCTGCCTGGGTGGCTCAGTCGGTTAAGTATCTGGCTTAGGCTCAGGTCATGATCCCAGGGTCCTGGGATGGAGCCCTGCATCCAGCTTCCGGTTCAGCAGGAATTCAGCTTCTCCCTCTCCTTCTGCTCCTCCTGCTCCATTCGTGCTCTCTCTCTCTCAATAAAATAAAGAAATAAAATCTTAAAAAAAAGAAAAAAAGAATACCTAACATGTTCAAACAGAAGAAAAAATTAAGAATTTTAGCAAAGAACTGAAAATTATTTTTAAAAAGTAGGATCTTGTTTCATGTACTTTGATGTAAAATGTCCTTTTATATATCCAGCTATATTGTTTATTGAAGTCAGCTTCGTTGGTATTAATGTACCAAATCAAGCTTTCTTATGCTTAATTTCACATGATATATTATTTTTTATATTATTACTTGTCTTATACTTCAAATTACTTCACATGTAAACACATAATTGAGACTTGCTTTTTTTCTAGTCTGAAAACTGCATTTTAATTGGGATGATTAGGTCTTCTTAATTTTAATTATTAATTATTTTTAATACAGTTTACTTTTTTTTTACAGTTTGCTTTAAAATTGACCAACTTGCCCTATTCTATTTTCCTATTTTGTTTATTACTCTGTTCCCCTCTTTGTGCCAGCTTTTCTGTTTATTGAATTTTTTGAATTGTTCAATTTATATTCCTCTTGTGATTTCTATCTGTGAGGGTTTAAAAACATGTTCACACATTCTTTAACACCCGTTCCTTCAAGAGATGGGTCTTATGGCTCCTCCCAGGATTCTGGACCAAGCTTACCAAAGCTTTGTAACCAATACAACCCAACAGTTGTAATGGTACATTAATTCCTGGGCTGACACGGCCACCAACTGACATTACCAATTACCACCAGCAGAGGGCGACATCTTGGCCCTCCGCTGGGCGCTCTTCACGCATTTCTGCATTTCCGGTGTTCTCACTTTCCATCAGGTGCCCTTTCCCTTCAACCTGTAGAACTTCCGGTAGCAACGTAAATTGCAGGTTGTCAACAAATTGTCTTAGGTCTATTTATGTGATTGAGTCTTAATTCACTCTCGTGTCTTGATTCTCTCTCGCATCTTAATTCTCTCTCAGTTTACTAAGACAATTTTGCTGGATATAGAATGTTACTGGGAATCTCATTATTTTGGAATTGAAAAGATTCGGCTCTGTTATCTCCAGTTCTCTGTGCATTCTGTTGAGAAGGCAGCCATCTTTTAAATCATGGTTCCTGCTGAGGTAATGTATCTTCTCAGAGGTTTCGACTTTGTACAGTTCTTTAATATTCTTTGTATTTCATATGAGTACCTACTATTTAGTTTACCACTAAAATATTTTAAGACTTAAATTTCTATTTTGTCAATCCAAACTTTTTCATCAGTATAAATAAAAGGATAATTTATTGTATTGACCATAGCAAAATAATAATAATAATAAAGCCAAAGCAAAAAACAAAAGCAAACCTCGTATGAAAATGAAAAATAGAAAAAGCCAAAATATATTTTTCTTATTAAAATACATACAAATACCTATGTAGATTATACACAACACAATTTAAGCATTTTCTTAAGCAAAGTATAAAAATGGTTTGTCACAATAATTATTCTGATACTAATCCGAACTGAATGAAAAACTGTAAGATAAGACTCTTAATAAAAAATAAGGAAGTGGACACGTATTACCTAGAGCAAGATATTTATATCTATCATAGTTATGTATTTAATAAAATCCTGCTTTGGAAAACATACTCTGTTGGAGAAATGATTTATATAAATAGAGACATATCAGAACCAATTCAGTAACACGGAGTATATAGAATGTGAGTGAAAGTAACAAGTTTATGCATATACATACACATTTATGCATGTACTTAATATGTAATAATTTTGGTATTCAAATAGTTATGAAAGTATATACTCTAAGAAATTGTATTAATAAAATGCATATCTGATATGTACAAAAATCAGTATTAATTGGCAATTAGTATATAATAAGCTTAATACCTAGTGGAAATTAAATACCAAGATATAAACATTTCTATACATTGATACCAGAGTTTGAGGGGTGTATAAAATGGTACTTAGTTTTTGGAAATGAATTTGCTATTTTTTACAGATATTTTAAATTTGCCTCCCCTTTTCTACAGTAATTGCCTTTCTGTGACAGAACTTGTCAAACATGTACATAAAAATATAGATATAAAAAGGCAAAACAGCTATTTTCAATAGACTCTATTGTGTTCATACTATAAATGCTTTGCAAATTTTACATTCAATCAGACAGATTGTAAATAATTACAGAAGATATCTCCAGGACTTATTTTTAATAAAAAAGCAAGCAAATTGTAATTTCTTTCACATGTGTTCATAAGTATTAATTATGTAAATACATAGTTGTATGTATATTTGTTAAATTATACTCTTCATTGCTTATCATAGTTACTATTGTGAAAAGATATGTATCTGCATTTTTTGGAAATTTTACAATGAATGCACACCTTATTTGTAATCAATAGAATAAAATAAATTGTCAAGTGATAGCGTATTACTAATGATTCTTTTGAACTATGTACTTTTTTCATTTTTAAAAGTAGTACAGGATAGTAATAAGTTATGCTTAAAGCCAGAATTAGAACAGAGCTACTAGATAAGAAAGAAATAATAAGATGAAATACTGAAATTTTACATGGAGAAATAATTTAACTTAGTTGTGAAGCATTTATAAGAAGGTGACCTGTAATTAGTCATTAAAATCATTAAACTGAGGACCATAAGTGAAATTGTCACAAAGAATGTTCTTTTAACTGTCCTACTAGGATTAAATGTCAAGTGTAATGTAGACTTTATTTAATATTCAGGGGACTTTGTTGCCATGATATCAGAAAAAATGACAACAATAATTAGGGTTAAAATCCTCTCAATTTTTATCTGATCAGTGTATGTAAAAAGACTTAAAACTATAATCTTGCTGTACAGGGTTTTCATATTAATATGATGTGTATAAAATAGTGAGTATTGCTGTTCTCAGAAAAATGTGTAGATTTTACTGTATAGGACCCAGCAATATTGCTAAATGAAGTTATTTCTAATTTATTACATATAGATTGTTTTTAGACCTTCTGGAAACATAAACATACAGTCTGTGAATAAGGATAGGTTCATTTATTTCTTTCCAATCATTTGAGCATTTTTAAACTTTTCCCTGCGTTAATGGCCTCTGACTTCCATAAAGCGTTGAATAGAACAAGTGATAGTAAGTATCCTTGCCCTCCATCCTGATCACAGGTTCTGGTTTTCAGTACTACATCACTAATGCTGATATTTGCTATAGTTTTCTGAGATTTTTAAAAACCAGTTAACTGGAAAGAAATTTTACCAAATGGTTTCTCTCTGTATCTGTTGTGATAGTGCCATGATTTTGTCTTTTGTTAAAGAGATTTGATTTTAAAATAATAAGCCAGTAAGAATTTATTATTGGATTAAACCCAATTTGTTCATGGGGTTTTATAATTGAAGGGTATTTCAATTCCATTTTTCAAAAATGAGGGTTTTTTCTTAATTTGTTATGATGCATACCAACATTGATTTTTTTTTTAAAAAAGATTTTATTTATTTATTTGAGAGAGAGCGAGAGCATGAGCAGGGAGCACACATTGGGGCTGGATCTCAGGGTCCTGGGATCATGACTTAAGCAGAAGGCTGACGCTTAACTGACTGAGCCACCCAGGCACCCCAACTATGGATTTTTTTTTTCAGTTTATTGTAAAATTTATAGGGATCACATTCAATATTTGGCTGAGTGTTTTCACTATTTCTGTTGTGAGGAAGAGACTGTGAAAGATTGTGCAAAAAGCATATTTGCTATTTGTTTATGCATTTTATGGAAAAGGTCACACAATTCATCATCAGACCATGGAAATCATTTGTAGGAATGATTTAAATTATGGATACAATTTAACTATAACATCTAGGATTTTCTAAATATCTTGTTTTGTGAACCTATGTTCTGGAATTTTGTCATGTTATATGACTTAAAATATTATGCAAGGATCTGAAGCATATGTAGTGATACTCTACATTCCTCTACTCTATATTCCTGGTATTGATAAGGTGTGTGTGTGTGAGAGAGAGAGAGAGAGATCAGTTTTGCCAGGATTTATTATCTTTGAAACTACCCCCCACACACACACAAAATTAACAACTTTCGAATTTGTCGATCTTAACTGAAGTTTTTTCTGAATTAACTGATTTTAATTTTCTCTTATTTCTATTATTCTTTTGGTTCAAATCAACTCGTGTTCTGTTTCTTTGTGTGTGTGTGTGTGCTCATTTTCTAAAGTGGATTATCAGATCTTAAATTTTCAGGATTTCTTGTTTCACTTTTAATGCTACAGTGTTTCTTTAGACACGTTTTGGCAGATCCCACAACTTTTTAATATTTTTTTTCGGTATGGTTGAATTAAACTGCACAACATTAAAATAATGCAAGTTTTGAGAAATGTATGTATTTTTGAAACCATTGCCACAATTACAGTGATGAACATATTCATCCTCCTCTCAGGTTTCCATTTGCATCTTTGGATTTCCCACCTTCTGACCCCTCCCAAACCCTTCCCTGTTTTCCATATTATTGATGTTTTATATAATTATGTGCATGTTGACTTTCACTTTTCTTGGATAAACAACAAGGAATTGAATGGTTGAGTCACATGATATGTGTATCTTTAAGATACTTTAGAAAATGCCAAAATGATCTGTAATCTGGTTACATCAGTTTACATCCTACTAGCAGTATATGAGTGGCACTGTTGTTCTATATTGTTGGTACTTGTTACAGTTAGTATTTTTAACGGTAGTGCTTCTGATACATGTGCAGTGGTATCCCATGTCACTCTAAATTTTGCGGTGTCTGTGCCATGAATCTCTAGTAAAAGGAAAAGATGGGTTGCAGGCCTAATGCTACTGATCCTTTTAGTTTCCATTCATATTTTGCATGTATAGTGGGGTTTTTTTGGCATGCAGGTATTTATATATAAAATACCATAGAAGTAATTGGAGGTTCTGGGTGATTGTATCTTCCTCCAGAGAGCATTATCTTTTGCTTCTGGGAGACAGTTGGGTAGGGAAGTTCATCTCATTACAATCTGTGATTGCAGCTTTTGAAGCTGGGCCTCAGGTTTTGTGAGTAGTTTCTACTTCAGGCTCATACTGATATTGAGAGACTAGACCTTTATGGTTGTTAAATCAACACCCGGTTATTTTCCAGACCCTGTGTGCCGTAGTGCGCCTTAAACCCAATCTGTGACTCATGGGTTGGTGAGACAACAGGAAGCACTAATTGCCTGTTTGCCTGCGGGTTGTCAGTGTTCTTTTGGCATCACGTGTTCTCAATGACCTCCTTTAAATCAGCAAAAGGCTTGTGCGTAAAAGGGGTAGCAAAGAGGTGCCTGGGTGGCTCAGTCAGTTAAGCATCTGCCTGCAGCTCAGGTCATGATCTCAGGGTCCTGGTATCCACCTATGTGGCTTGTGTAGGGCTACCTGCTCAGTGGGGAGCCTGCTTCTCCCTCTCTCTCGCCCCTTTCCAATTCCCCCCCCCCCAACTCATACTTTGTGCTCTCTCAAATAAATAAAAATCTTTTAAAAAAGAAAGGAGGTAGGGTGTCTGGGTGGTTCAGTTAAGCGTCTGCCTTTGGCTCAGGTCATGATACTAGGATCAAGTCCCACATGGGGCTCTCTGCTCAGTGAGGAGTCTGCTTGTCCCTCTCCCTCTGTCGCTCCTCCTGCTTGTGTGCTCATGCTCTCTGTCAAATAAATACAATCTTAAAGAAAAAGAAAGAAAACAAAACAAAAGAAAAGAAAAGAGAAAAGAAAGAAAAGAAAAGAAAGGGAAGTGGGTAAGAGATTCGTGTTTCATCACCTGGGCTTCTCCTCTAGGTCCAGTTTCTTCAAATGCTTGCTTCTTGGGGTTTGTGGTACCTTGAATAAAATGCTTTATATCTTCCAGCTTTCTTAGTTTTTCTCAGTGGGATGGCTGGGCAGAAATGGTTAGTGTTGCATTCCTAGAGGAAGACAGCTCTGCAAATACCTTTTTTGAAATATATTTTAGTTTTATTTTTTTATTTTTTTTTAAATTTTTATTTATTTATGATAGCCACACACAGAGAGAGAGAGGCAGAGACATAGGCAGAGGGAGAAGCAGGCTCCATGCACCGGGAGCCTGACGTGGGATTCGATCCCGGGTCTCCAGGATCACGCCCTGGGCCAAAGGCAGGCGCTAAACCACTGCGCCACCCAGGGATCCCTATATTTTAGTTTTAGTTATTCTTCCTCCTAGAGCCAAATACCCAGTGTTTCACCAAAATGTTTCTTTAGTTTCCTACCTGTACCAGACCGATAGATGTAGGCACATGCAGATATATTACTGAAGTATAAATGGAAAACAGACAAGTATGGAGTAAATTATAGAAGATAAGTTTTGTGCTAATTTTTTATCCATAATAATAACCAGAATGTTACCTACATCTGGTTTCTAATTGTATTTACTGATTACTGAAAGGATTGGCATTTGAAATCTTTAAATGATCTTGAAGTTAGAGTTAAGATAGTATCCATTTGTGTATATGTAACATGACAACAATATGAATCCATTCATTCTCTATGCATTTTTGTCAAATATTTTGTTCAAGTATTCTTATTTGAAAACTTAAATTGATTATATGTAATTTAGTTTTGCCCTTTAATTTTCTTAGATTAAGTATATTATATATTCAGTTAAAAGCAAAAATCTTAAGCTTACACTTTAATTTTGTAAATTATGTCTTTTACATCAGAAATACTATTTATCATTTTTACTTCAAGGAATCAGCTTTTTAAAAGGGTGTAAGAAAGAGAAGTAGTCTTTTCTATTTATCCACGTATTTCTCCTCTCCCCTGCTCTTCTCTCCCTTCTGTAGTTTCTATTGGTTTTTTTTTTCTTCCATTTGGCCTGAAAAGCTTTCTGTAGCATTATGTATTATTTTTTTGGACAGAAACAAATTGTCTCAAGTCTTTTTATGTGTCTTTGTCTTATTTCACTCTTAGTTTGGAAGGATGGTTTGGTGGATAAAGAATTCTGGGTTCATAGTTTTATTTTTTTTTCTTTCAGCATTGGAAACATGCTGCTCCATTTTCACCATTTCTCCAAGGATCCTTTTGAGAACACAGCCATCTTTTAAGTCATCGTTCTTGGTAGGTAAGGTGCTTTATTTTTCAGTTTTTGCTGGTATACATTTGTATACTTCACTAGTACCTGTATATTTCACTTTGATGTCTAATATATACTTTACTGATAAAATGTTTTAAAAAATCAATAGCTATTATATCAATCCAAATTTTTCCATTCAAATAAAGAAAGATAACTTATCAGATTAACAATAGCAACAAAAGCCAAAAAAGAAAGAGCTCATGTGAAAAAATACTTAAAAAAAGCCAAATATCCAATTTTTATTTCTTATTAAAATGCATAAAATAAGTTCACATATATATAAATTAAAATGAGCTATGCAAATTCCCATGCAAAATATTAAAAAGCATCATTTTTATTTCTAACTTGATGCTAATATTGACATGTACAAGAAATTGTATAAGAGCAAATAAAACTCTTGATAAATAATAATGAAATCACACATACTACTTAAGGCAAAATATTTTGCATTTATAGCAACTGTGTGATATACAGTAATATTCAATTTGGCAGATGTAGTCTTTATCTGAAAAGATTTACATAAATACATATCAGAATAAGTTCTTAACAGGCAATATATATGTAAGTGAAAGTAACAAGGATATATCTGTATATATATGATTAATATAGGATAATTTTGGTATGTCAAATAGATGATAGACTAATGAATGGAATAATAAAATAATCAAGCAATTCTGGAAAATAAATGGAGACCGTCCAAAGGAGGACAAGAAAACGTTACTTATTCAGAGCATGCTATAGCACGGGAGTCAGCCAGTATCACTTATATTTGGCAGAGACTCAAAGGCAGGCAGTGGAGTGTGAAAGCTTATAGTAGGAAAAAGGGAAGACCTTGAGTATGTTCTGATTGAAGGTTGTTGGCTTAGGGAAGGTAGAGACAGGCTAACTAGAAGTGGTATATTGTATATATTTGGTTAGGGGATCATATTTGCCTTCTTATTCATCCTAAATTGGAAGCAGGGACAAAACTTAAGGATATTGGCAGAGTGAGAAAGGGAAAATACAACAAAAAATATAAGGAAGCTTTGTAGAGAGAATAATTTGTGATCCCCTTAAAAACAAAAGCTGAGGGACGCCTGGGTGGCTCAGAAGTTGAGGGTCTGCCTTTGACTCAGGGCATGATCCCGGAGTCCCGGGGTCAAGTCCCACATTGGGCTTCCTGCATGAAGCCCGCTTCTCCTTCTATGTCTCTGCCTCCCTCTCTCTTTGTCTCTCGTGAATGGATGAATAAAATCTTTAAAAAAAAATGAAAGGTGAAATTTAATCTCTAATTGGTCTGCAAGCTCAATAAACTAGAGGCCATAAGTAAACTTCACAAAGAATACTTCTTTTCAGTATTCCTTTGGAGTAAATTTCAAGTGTATCAAAATGACAACTGTAATCAAGGTTATAATGACTCTTAAAGATTATCTGGTAATTATATTTGGAAAACATTAAAAAAATAGAATTTGTCCTGTAGGGTTTCATGCCATTTCTTAAAATATGTATAGAAAATTTACTAGGAATTGCTATCCTCAGAAAAATATGTTTATGTTTAACTCTATGATATCCATCAATCTTAAGAAATCTGCTTATTAATTGTAACAGCAGATAATAGATTGTTTTCAACAGTAGCCATTAATGGGTCAGAATAGGTTATTGAAGATAAGTTTTGTGGTAATTAGTCTGGAAGCATAAACAATCAATTTGTGAAAAAAAGTCAAATTAATTTCTTCCTTTTCAATATTATTCCTTTCTTTTCTCTTTTTCTTGCATTATGAACCTAGCTAGTACCTTCCTAAAATGTTGAATAAAACGGGTGATAATAAGCATCCTTTTCTGAGTTTTTTTCTCAGGGATGGGTTTTCAGCATTTCACCAGCAGGTAGGGTATTTGCTGTAGCTTTCTGAGTGTTTTTTTTTTAATTAATAAATGAGTGGTAGATTATGTCAAGTGATTTCTCTGTATCTGTCGTGATAGTAACATAATTTTATTTCTCTGTTTGGCATGATGGTTTGATTTCAAAATGATTACACAATAATCTTTTCTTGGATGAAATCCCATTTGTTCATAGCTTACTGTAATTGAAACATCTCTGATTTGTTTGCAAGGCAAAAAGCTTTATATTTTATTTATTTAGTTTTTGTGTTTTGCCATGAGACATACAAACTTTTAATAGTCTTCATGTATAATATCCTTATCAGTTTGGTATAAACTTTATAAGTATCTCCTGAAACACTTGAGAGTGCTATGACTGTTAGAAATCTATGGAAGACGTTGTGCAAGTTTGCCATTTATCTTTAAAAAATGAGAAGATCAGGAATTGAGACATCAGGGTATGGAATTAATTTGTAGGGAGGTTCTCAATACGGATGCATTTTATGTAGTAAGTATAGAATTTTTGAGGTCTTCTAGTTTACCCATTTGTTAAGTGTTTTCTTTCTTGTAATTTCATGATTTCATGTGATTTGAAATTTATTGGCATAAATTTGATTATAATATAATGTATGTGTCTCCAGGACCTATAATGATAATTCCCCCTACATTCTTGTTGTCAGTAATATGTCTCTTCTTGTTCTCATTGTCGTGATCATTGTCTTCTTCCTCCTCCTTTTCTTCTTCTAGTTCTTCCCCTCTGCCTCTTCCTCTCTCCCATTCCTCCTCCTTCTTGATCAGTCGTGCCAGGGTTTCTCAATTTTTTTAACCACCAAAAAAAAAAAAAAATAATAATAATAACAACTCCGACACCTGAGTAGCCTGGTTGGTTAAGCATCTGCCTTTGACTTGGGTTATGATCCCAGGGGTCCAAGCCCGTCATCGGGCTCTCTGCTCAGCAGGGATTCTGCTTCTCCCTCTCCCTCTCCCTCTCTCTCTCCCTCTCCCTTTCCCCCTCCCTCTCCCTCTGCCCGCCACTCCCCCTGCTTGTTCTCTCTCTCTCTGTCAAATAAATAAATAAAATCTTAAATAACAACTCTTTAGTATTGTTGACCATTTAATTTTTTTCAGTTTGACTAACTGATCATAATTTAATATCTTTTAATGTTTCAGGCTTTGGCCTATATTCCTGCTTTATTTTCTAATTTTGTGAAGTATATTATCAAATTTTAAATTTTCAAGGTTTAGGCTTTTATATTAATGCTATAAATTTTCCCTTAGGTATATGTTTTGATGCATCTACATAATTTTTAATAGCTTCAGTGAGGTATAGATTTAAAATAAACTGCAAAATTATAAAATAGTGTTTTGAGGTATGTATTTATGAAGCCATCACCACAGTTAAGATAATTTAAATATCCATCCCCTCTCACCCAACTTTTTTGTTCTTTGTTATATTTTCCCTCCTTGTTTCTGCTCAAGCTGTCTCCCCAATCATATCTATGAACACTTGTGCAGAAGTCTGTGTGTGAATATATACTTTTCTGTTTGTTTGTTGGAAAAAAATTTAAAAAGGAATGACTGGAACCCATAAGAAATGTATATTTAATTCTTTCTAGAACGTGTCAGTGTGTCCTAAAATATGATTGTACTATTTTACATCCTACCGGCAGTGTGTGTTGCATTTGTTCTACATCTGCCAGCACTTGTTATGATTAGTATTTTCAGTTCGAGCCTTCTAATCAGTGCGCAGTAGAATCTCACTGTCACTCTGAATTGCATGGCTATGACCAAGTCTTAGCTCTTTCTGTCCCAAGTATTCAGTAAATGGAGAAAATGGGTCACAACTCTGAACCTAAACTCTTTCCTTCCTATTATATTTTGCACGTATAGTTATTTTTTATGGAATGCTAGATTTTCAGTGTGAAATACCATAGAGATGATTGGAGGCTCTGGATGATTCTATTTTGTTCTAGGAGCATTTTCTTTTTGTTTTTAAAGTCAAGGTGGGCAGTTCATCATATTTCAGTCAGTAAGTGAGTCCCTTTGAAGCTATATGTAATATTTAGTAAGGAATTTTCTATTTCTGGTTCATATTAGCACCAAGAGCATAGGCCATCAGGGATGCCAAATCAATCCTTGGATTATTTTCCAGATCCTGTCTGTCATCGGCTGTTGGGCCATTCATGGTCATTGGGCCATTCATGGTCACTGTGCCATGAACCCAATTTATATACACTGAGTTTGTGAGATTGTTGGAAGCCCTGGTCAGCTGCTTAACTTCTGAGTTAAAGTTTTCTACTTAGTACCTGGGGTTTTCAGTTCATTTGAATCAATGAAAAAGTCTTGAGAGAAAAGGGGTAACAAATTGAGGTTTTACCATCTGGGCTTCTCTTCTAATTCAGATCCAGTTTCTTTGAATGCTTGCTTCCTTGCGTTTGTGATGCCTTCAAACAAAATATTTAATATCTTCCAGCTTACCTTGTTTTTCTCAGCAAGGATAATTGGACGGAAATGGCTGGTTTGCCATTAATGGAAGCAGACAGTTTCATACAAGCTATTTTTGAAATATCTTTTTGTTTTCAGTGGTTTTTCCTTCTTTTTTTTCTTTTTTCTTTTTGTTTTTTCCTTCTATAGACAATCTATTTCTATATCAATAAGATAAAGCAAATTTTATGGCATTTATCTGCCCAAGCAGTGGAGCTTCTCTATCTTTACTTGGTTAACATATTCCAATTACATTTTTTTATTGATTGCCTAAATTTTTCCCTAGTTCCCACCATGTGCCAGGTATGCATTATGTGTAGAGGTACGTCATTGAGGTATAGCCTAGTGGAAAACAAACCAGCAAATAAGAATATATTGTATATTATAGGGACGCCTAAGTGGTTCAGTCATTTCAGCATCCCACTCTTGGTTTTGGCTCAGGTATGATCTCAGGGTTGTGAGATCAAGCCCTGTATTGGGCTCCTTTCTCAGCACAGAGTTTCCTTCACGTTCTCACTTGCTCTCCCCCTGCCCTACCCACTCATGCTCTCTCTCTCTCTCTCAAATAAATAAATCTTTTAAAAAAGAGTATATATTATATATTATAGATATGCTGTTGATATTTTGTTATATAGCAATAGCATCAGAATATCATTTCTGCCACTTTTTATTATGTTAAGTAGTTGCTCTAGGGACTGGTGTGTGAATTCTTCACTTATTTTGGCCTGCTTCCAGGTAGGATTCCACCACATAGTGTAAATGTAATTTCATAACAGTACAATCCATTTATCCCCCCTTTCCTTTGTTCTCTTTTTGTCATATATTTTAATTAAATATTTTATTGAAACTATTAATTATAATTTCTACTTGCCTTGTAATTTTGGTTAAGGGATTAAAACATTCAGTTAAATAAATCTTCTCATTTGATGCATTTTGCATATGATTTCATCTACAGTTCTACTTAACATTTTTGTTTCGAGAGTCCTTTGTCTTAGAAATAATTGAAAATACTACTTTAATATTTCTCTAAATATTTTTCCTCTGAAGACCTCTCTCCTCCTCCCTGTAGCTCTGTTTCTATCAGATTTCACTTTCCCTCTGCCTGAGGAACTTAGTGTAGTATTATTTATATTACAGGTTGGCCAGGGACAAATTAATCTCAACTTTGTTTATGTGGCTGTGTTGTCTTATTTCAGTCTCAATTTGGAAGGATCACTTTGCTGGACATAGAATTCTAGCTTGAGTCTTTCTTCTTTAAGCCCTGGAAAAGTGCTGGTATGTTTTGTCTGATTCTCCTTGGGTTCTTTTTTTTTTTTTTTTTAAAGATTTTATTTATTTATTCATGAGAATACACAGAGAGGAGAGAGAGAGAGAGAGAGAGACACAGGCAGAGGGAGAAGCAGGCTCCATGCAGGGAGCCCGATGTGGGACTCGATCCCAGGTCTCCAGGATCACGCCCCGGGCTGAAGGCAGCACTAAACCGCTGAGCCACCCAGGCTGCCCTCTCCTTGGGTTCTGTTGAGAAAGATACCATCATTTAAATCATCATGTCTGGGTATGTGTGCAATGTATTATTATTTCTTGGAAGTTTTTGGAAATTATTAGAAGTTGATTGTTATACGTTTGTTCACTTAACTACTATTCCTTATACTTCATATATAGCTTACTAATAACATTTAAAACTTCAATAGCTATTCTGTCATTCCAGAATTTTCTATTTAAGTAAATGAAAAGATAACTGATTAGATGGATAAGAGCAAAAAAAATAAAGTCAAAATAAAAAGTAGCTGATGTTAAAAATACAAAAGCCCTCAAAAAAATAACAAATAAAAAGCCCAAAAGTCCAATTTTTCCAATTAAGATAGTGAAATGTTGGCACAGAGTATATATAAATTAAAGTAATTAAAACACAATTATAAGCAAAATATCAAAATAATTGTTATAATTGCTGATGTATTGGTAATGTTGGCATGCATAAAATAATGTACAAGAACACATTAAAACTCTTGATAGAAAATAATGAAGTGGCATTGGTAGTACCTATAGTCAAATATTTTTTAAGATTTTATTTATATATTTATTTTAGAGAAAGAAAGAGCAAGAGAGAGCATGCTTGTGAGCAGGGGGAGGTTCAGAGGGAGAAAGAAAGGGAGAGAATCCCAAGGAGACTCTGAGCTGAGTGTGGAGCCCAACAGGGGCTTGATATTGTGACCCTGAGATAATGACCTGAGCCAAAACCAAGAGTCAGATGCTTAATTGACTGAGCCACCCAGATGTCCCATAGTAAAATATTTTATTTATACTATGATTGTGTATAATAAAATATAGTTCTTTTTTGACAAAACATTTTACAGGTGAAATGATTTATATATGATACATATCAGAATCATTTCACTAACAGGAAATGTGTAGAACATATTAATAGTATAATATGCTTAATACTTAGAAATTATATAGTGATTGTCTTTCTATGACCGTATCTGACAGTTTGTTAAACATGTGAAAAAAATATTATACAAAAAGGCAAAATAGCTATTTTTAAAATAACTTACATTGTGTTAATACTGTATAATTTTTAGAGAGTTTTAAAAAATAATTTATTTATTCATGAGAGATAGAGAGAGGCAGAGACATAGGCAGAGGGAGAAGCAGGCTCCCTGCAGGGAACCTGATGCTGGACTTGATCCCGGAACTTTGGGACCACGCCCTGAGTCAAAGGCAGACACTCAACTACTAAGCCACCCAGGCGTCCCTCATCCCCATTTCATTCCCTTCCATAGAGAATAGCTGAAGACAGTTACTCAACCATTGAGCCACCCCGTTGCCCCAATACTGAATAATTTTTTTTTAAATTTTTTTATTTATTTATGATAGTCACAGAGAGAGAGAGAGAGGCAGAGACACAGGCAGAGGGAGAAGCAGGCTCCATGCACCGGGAGCCCGACGTGGGATTCGATCCCGGGTCTCCGGGATCGAGCCCTGGGCCAAAGGCAGGCGCCAAACTGCTGCGCCACCCAGGGATCCCTGAATAATTTTTATACTCAATCAGGCAGATCTTCTATTACTACAGAAGATATATCAAAAATATATTGCTAATAAAGAAAGCAAATTGTACTTTGTAGGTACAAGTATATGAATGTATTACTTATGTAAATATTTCTCTGTATGTTTGCTCATATGCACACTTCACTACTAATCACGGTAACTTCTGTGAAACAATATACATTTCTAGTTTGTGGGAATTTTACCCTGAGCATGTGCCAAATTGATACTTAGAAGAAGAAAATACTCATGTGAAATCATACCACTAATGATTTTTTGAAAGATACACTCTTTTTTTTTTTAAGGTAGTACAGAACAGATCAAAAGTTGTGTTTAAAACCATAAATAGGGGACAGCCTAGGTGGCTCAGCGGTTTAGCGCTGCCTTCAGCCCAGGATGTGATCCTGGAGACATAGGATCGAGTCCCATGTCGGGCTCCCTGCATGGAGCCTGCTTCTCCCTCTGCCTGTGTCTCTGCCTCTCTGTCTCTCTCTGTGTCTCTCGTGAATAAATAAATAAATAAAAATTTTAAAAAAACATAAATAGAACAGTTAGGGAAAGAAGAAAATACATGAATAATTGATGTAAAGAAAATAATATAATTTAGTAAACTATTTAGATGTAGCTCACCTCTAATTAGTTGATGAGATCATTAACGTAGGCATCCTAAGTAGACTGGGCATAAGGAATGCTCTTGAAGTTGTTCCCTGAGGATTAAATAGCAAGTATAAAAAAAAAAATAGCAAGTATATTGGGAGGTTTGTCATGTATTTGGAGGCCTCTATTACAATAGTAGTAGAAAAAATGAAACAATAATGAGAGAATGACTCTTGAATTTTCTGATAAATATATAGAAAAAAATATTCCAAATATGACCTTATCTTGTAGGGTTTTGTACTATTTCTTACGAGATGCATAATAAAGTTTAGTAAGAGTTGTTATTCTCAGAGAAATGTGTTTGGGTGTAGCTCTATGGAATTGTGCCATCTTGCTAAATTCACTTATCAATTCTAATATATTACTTACATAGATTGCTTTTCCATGGCCTGGAAACATGATTGTCTGATCTGCTAACAAAGGTGGCTTCTTTTCTTTCATTTTTTACAGTTTTTATACATTTTCTCTTTTTCTTGCATTTTTTTTCCTGGCTCTGACTGTTCTAAAATATTGAATGGTGATGGTAGGCATTCTTAGTTCTTGTTATCATCTCAGGGGGAAGGTTTTCAAATTTCACTATTAATTATATTTGCTGCAGTTTTCTTTAACAAAACTAAATGGAAAATTTTGTCGTGTGGTTTTTCAACATCTGTGGTGATGGCAACAATATTCTGTCTTTTGATTTACTGAAGTATGTAGTTTCATGCCAAAAAGTTAACACAAAAATAATTCATGATTGGATTCTACCAATTTGTTCATGGGCTTAGTAGTGGCAGTATCTTTGGGTTCTGTTTGTCAATTGTAAGTTGTTACGTTTTTGTTTTTGTTTTTCCAGCCAGTGAATGGTGTGGTTTCATGAGGATTATAAATACTTATTTTTACCTTCTTGTAATATCTTTATCATTGTGGTGTAAAATTGTAAAGTTCACATGAAACATTTCGGGATGCATTTGTACTTGGAAGAGCTTATGCAAGACTGGTGTCATTTTATTATTATTATATGCAAGGTGCATGACTTCAGGCACCAGCACTTGGAATTCATTTGTAAGAAATATTTTTTTTCATATGGGCATTTTATTTATGACATGCAAGACAGCTGAGATTTCCTAAGGTTTTTATTTGTTAAGCTGTGTTTTTTTAGAATATTCTCATTTGTATAATACCAAACATATTAGCATAAATTTTCTTATATAATTATGTATGTGTATCTAGGATTTGGAATGAGGATTTCCTTTACAGTGCTGATATCAATTATATTTTTTCCTCCCTCAATAAATATGGCTGTGGGGTTATCAATTATTTTTTAAACCTTTATGAAAATAAATAGCTTCAGATGTGTCCATTTCTACTTATAATTTTTAAAATATAATTCTCTCTGACCTTAATTTTATTGTTTCATATTGTCACCTTTTTCCATTAGAGCTCTTAGCTTATTAAGAACTTACAATCAGGGCAGCCCCAGCGGTTTGGCGCCGCCTTCAGCCTAGGGTATGATCCTGGAGACCTGGGATCGAGTCCCACGTCAGGCTCCCTGTATGGAGCCTGCTTCTCCCTCAGACTGTGTCTCTGCCTCTCTCTCTCTGTGTCTGTCATGAATAAGTAAATAAAAATCTTAAAAAAAAGAGAGAACTTACAATCATAGTTGTTAAAAATTCCTGGTCTGTTAATTCTCAAGTACCTGCCATATCTGAATCTAGGTTTCATGCTTTTTGATGCTCTGCCTCATCAACTGAATTTTTTTTTTTTTTTTTTTTTTGCCTTCAGCATGTCTTGTACTTTTCTTTTGAAAGGCAGACACAGTGTATTGGGTTAAAACAACAACAACAACAACACTGGAGTAAATAGACCTTTAGTGTAAGGCTTTATGTTTCTCTAGTAAAGAGGTAGACTGTTAATTCTTAGCTATAGCTGTAGGTGTCATAGGCTAAAATTTCCTCTGGTGCCCTTGTTTTTTGTTTCCCTTGTCTGAGTTGCCCTAGAGACTTCTTTAATAAAATCTGGAACATTCAGGTCTTTCCACTGTAAAATACCCTTGCTGCTGGCTCTAGTGATGGACTTCTGCTTCTAGACGTCTGCTCCAGTAAGCTGTGATTCTCAATATTTGCCTGTCTCCTCAGTATGTGATAGGTATCATGTGGTCCTGCAAAACCAATTTTCTGATGATTAAGAATTGTTGATTTTCACTTTGTTCAGCTCTTTTCTTGTGAGAATGAGAGTAAGGACAACATTCAAGCTTCTTAACATGTCAACTAGAAACTGGAAGTCTTCAATGTTTATTTCTATATGTTTTTGTATTAAGTCACTGCTTTTTAAACAAAATATTGAGATATACTATCAAATCATAGATTTTCAAGAGTACATTTTGTATTTATTGGTTATAAATGTCCTTTTAAGATACGTATTGGTATATCTTACACTTTACCACAGATTCATTGGAGTATAATTGAGTTTAAAAAGATCTTACAAAAAAAATAAATAAATAAAAATTAAGAAAATAAAAAGATTTTACAACTTTAAACAAATGTATTTTTTCATGTACATATGTATATTTATATATGTATATATGTATATATGTATAAACATATATATATACTTGTAAAACCATTTCCAAAAGCAAGGTAATATACATATCCATGGCTACATTCAAGGTTTGTTGTGAAGTTTTGGATTTCCTTTCCTGATTCGGCCCCATGATGTTTATATCATTGTAGAAATCTTTTCTGTTTTTTTTTTTTTTTTTTTTATGAGAGACCCAGAGAGAGAGCGAGAGAGAGGCAGAGACAGGTGGAGGGAGAAGCAGGCCCCATGCTGGGAACCCGACATGGGACTCGATTCCGGATCTCCAGGATCAGGCCCTGGGCTGAAGCAGCGCTAAACCGCTGAGCCACCCGGGCTGCCCGAAATCTTTGTATATATTTACATCTCCTTAAATAAACATCCAAGGAATGGTATGTCTGCATTACCCAGTGTGTATCTTTCAACTGTTTTAGAAAATGTCAAAGTGTTTTGCATCTTGATTGCACTGTTTTATTCTCTATTAACAGTGTATGAGAGCCATAGGTGCTCTGTATCCTTGCCAGGACTTGTTATGGTCATTATTTTTCATTGCTGCCCTTCTCATGGGAGGTGGTGGTGTCTCAGTTTGGTTCAGTTTGTAAACCAGTAGTCCTCTGTTACATAGACCTTTGTGTCTGTCCATTTACCAATACCGCATTTTCTTGATTACTGTAGCTATATACACATTTTGAAATTGTGTATTGTGCTTCTGCCAAATTTATTTTTAATTTCCAAAGCTGTTTTACCTATACTAGTTCCTTTATCTTTCCATATAAATATTAAAACCATCCTGTCTTACATCTTTAAAAAAATCATCTGATAATTTTGTTAGTAATTAGATTAAACCAGCATATTGATTTGAGGAGAAATGAAATATTGATGTGTCTTCTCATCCATGAACATGGCCTATCTCTGCATTGGTTTAGATTTGCTTTGGGATTTTTTTACCATTGCCACGAACTTTTTAGCATAGAAGGCCATTACATGTTTCATCTGATTTATATTCAAGTATTTTACTTTGTTTACCAATTAAAAATGTTGTTGTATTTTAATGATGTCTTACATATTCATTGCCAATATATGAAAATATAATTTTATAATTTCATCTAATAGCTTGTGCCCTTGATGAACTCAGTTATTACTTGTAGAAGCTTTTTATATCTTCCATTCAGATTTGTCTACCTTTTAGCATTTTTTCTTTTTTCATTCTGTTTTTTTTCTTTACATCCCTAATTTTCAGTATTAAGTAACAGTAGGGAAAGCAGACCTACTTGCTCTGTTCCTGAACTTAGGCAGAGAGCATTTAGTTTTTCACCAGTATATAGCTTAAGTTAAATGTTAGTTATAGGTTTCTTATGGATGTTCTCTATAAAGTTTAAGAAGGCTTCTTCTGGGGGTGCCTGGATGGCTCAGTCAGTTAAGCATACAAGTCTTGATCTCAGCTCAGGTCTTCATCTCAGGATTGTGAGTTCAAGCCCCATGTTGGGCTCCATTCTGGGTGTGGAGCCTACTTAAAAAAAAAAAAAAAAAGATTTACTCTGTATTTTTCAGTGGGTTTTTTAAAATCATGAATGGCTATTGAATATAGTTAATTGTTTCTCTTCGTAAATTAATAAGAACATGTTATTTTTTCTTTGGGATGTTAGTATGTAGACTACATTGATTTTCAAATATTGAACCAGGCTGATAATCCTGAAATTAAAACCACTTAGTCATGGTGGATAATCTTTTTATATATGACAGAATTCTGTTTAATAATAGTTTATTAAGGACTTTGTGCCTGTATTCAAGGTATATTAGTCTGTTGTTTTCTTTTTTGTGTGTAATTATGTCCCAGTATATGGCCTATTTTGGTTCATGTTTCATGGATTTGAAAAATACGGATATTCTATAGCTGTTGAGGGGGTGGCTCTATTAATCTTGATTAGGTCTTGATGGTTGATGGTATTGTCGAGTCTTTTTTATTATTGCTGATTCTACCTAGTTATTCCATAACTGTTGCAAAAGGGCACTTGACATTTCCGGTAGTAATTACAGATTTTATATTTCTCCTTCCATGTTCATCAGTTTAGATTTACATATTTTTCAGAAAGATTGTTTGGAGCATACACATTTAGGATTGCTATGTCCTCTTATAGGATTGACCCTTTTATCATTAGGTAGTGTTCTTTTCTGTCTCTGAAAATTTTCTTTGTTCAGAGGTTTACTTTATCTGATGTCAATAGAGCCATTTTGCTTATTTTTATTGTTACTAGCATGCATATTTACCCATCCTTTTCCTTTCAGTCTGCCTTTATCATTTTATTTAAAATGAGGTTGTTGTAGACAGCAAATAGTCAAGTCATGATTTTTTAATCCAGTCTGCCCATGTCTGTCTTTAGTTTGTGTATATATACTATTTATATTCATGTTATTATCTATATGCCAGCTTAAGTCTACCATTTTTTCCTTGTTTGTTCTCTCTCTTTTTCTTTTTTCCTTTTTCTGTCTTCGTATGGGCTGTGATGAAAGGTATTGTTTGGGCAGCTTGGGCTGCTGTAACAAAGTCGTGTTGACTAGGTGGCTTAAACAACAGAAATTTATTTTCTCACAGTTCTGGAGGCTAAAAGCCCAAAATCAGGGTGCCAGCATGATTGAGTTCTGGTGAGAATTCTATTCCTGGCTTTCAGATGACCACCTCCTCATTGTGTACTCACATGGGAAAGAAATGGGGAGAGGGAGGGGAAAGAGGAGAGAGGCAGAAAGAGAAGGAGGAAAATAATGGGAGGGAGGAAGGGAAGGAAAGAGGGAAGGACGGGGAGGAGAGGCATGTAGAGGGAAGGTGAGAGAGTAATGCCTCTCATGTTTTTTTCTTATAAGGGCACTAATTAATCTCATGAGGACCTCACCCTCATAATTTCATCTAAACCCAATTATCTCCCAAAGGCCCTATCTTCAAGTACCATCACATTGGGGTTTAGGGCTTCAACATACATATTTTGGGAAGACACAATTCAGGCCACAGCAGCCATTAATTTCTGCCAAACCTCTTGTGTCACCACTCCACCAAGGAGGGGAGAAGAGCTTCGTGACTTTGCAAGGAGTGGTTGAAATGCTATCCATTAACTCATCGTTGAGGGGAGTGCTCTCTATCATCCATCAAAGATGAAAGCCCCTGTTGTATATTGAGCCATCTCTGATGACTTTGGAGGTCATTTTGGGGTGATTCCTTATGTCCTGGTAAGGCTGAAAATCTAGGCATCTTGCCAGGCATTTGCTGGCATGGATAAGAATGGTGTTTAGCTGTAGTTA
Source organism: Canis lupus familiaris (assembly GCF_011100685.1). Taxonomy (NCBI): domain Eukaryota; kingdom Metazoa; phylum Chordata; class Mammalia; order Carnivora; family Canidae; genus Canis; species Canis lupus. Next base: position 22,731,866 of record NC_049260.1, on the reverse strand, counting down.
CATAGCTGTTGATTTAAGTTTTCTGTATTGTTAGGTGGTGCCTTTCCTAGCTCTTTATCTGCAGAAAGGAGGCTTTTGTTGTGGCTTTTTGTGTCTGATCCTTTTGGAATTTCCAGGTTGCCAGATTTCTCAGCTCATTGCACTGTAGTATATAAGGCAAAACCAAAACAAATCAAAACAGGGGGAGAAAAGGGGAAAACACTGTTGAATTGTTCATTGAGTCCTGAGGTCCCTAGCAGTCTCTCATCTTCTCTCCACCTTTCAGAGCTTTCATATGTTTTTTTTAGCATGTAATATTTAGTTTTTTTAACATGTAACATTTAGTTGTACCTAGGAGAAATAGGGAAAGTATGTATATTCCACCTCCTTAGAAGCAGATTCCCAAAAATTTTGTGTTTTTTTTTTTTTTTTTTTTTACCTAGTGATTTTCATAAGTAATAGATTCCCTTTTGCCATCATTTGCTTAAGTTTTTCCAGTCCGGTGATTTCATTTATCCTGTAAATGTTTCTTCAGTTCCCAATACATGCCAGGCATGGGCCATGTGTTGCACTTACATTATTGAGAGACAGCCTCATGGGAAAACAGATAAGTTAATATGGAGTTATATTATAGAATATATATTATAGAAGATAAGTTTTGTAGTAATTTGTTATGTATTACTACACTATTACACTATTTTGTGTTATTTTAGGTGGCTTATCAAAGGATTGGCATTCCTGGGGAATTTGAATTCCTTACTTTTGGTGTTATACCCCTATAGTATCATTTTCTGTAATACATATGCCATTTTGTCTTAACAACATATATTTTAAATTCAAAATGATTTTTATAAACATAATACATATCATCATTAATTAGGTACCATGCAATGTAGAGAACATAAGCAAAAGCAATGAGTGTTTGTGTATCTCTCTATGTATCTATCTATGAGCTTAATATATAATAATTTTGGTGATCAAATAATTAGGAAATGATACAGTACTTTAAAAAGCAGAATTAGTAACATCTATCAAAGGATATACAAAAAATAATATAAATGGGCAACTAGCTATTAAGTACACTTTATACTTGATGTAAATTATTTAAGTAATAAGTAAATTATTTTTATCTTGATAGCAAGTTATTGAAGGAGTATAAAATGATAATGAGCTTTTAGAAAATATTTTGTTTTTTTTAGCAAAATTACACATTTGTCTATAGTTTACATAGTATTTGCCTTATATGACTTTATCAGACAGAGGTACTCACACATGTGCATTAAACTGTGGATGCATAAAATTCAAAACAGATTTTTTTTATAAATTACACTGTGTCTATACTGTGGTTACTATGCAGTTTTTACAAACAGTTAGATGAGGATGTTACATATTGAGTAGATATTATAAAAGACACTTCAAGGTATATTGCTAATATGAAAAAAAACAGAGGGTAAATTACATGTAAATATGTGTACAGTTATGTAAATATATTCATGTTAATATAGTACATCTGTTTATATACACGCTTCTCAGCTATTTATAGTTACTTCTAGAAAGGGTAATGTGTCATTTTTTAAAATTTTATGCAGTATATGTACCACATATATGTATGTTACTGACTAAATATTCATGTCCTCCCAAGTGTTTATATGTTGAAACCTAACCCCCCAGTGTGATAGCATTAGGAGGTGGGGACCTTGGGAGGTGATTAGGTCATGAGGGTGGAGCCCTCTTGAATAGAACTCATGCTATTACAAGCAGAGGCCTCAGTGAGCTACTTCATCTTTTCTACCATGTGACATTACAGGCAGAAAATAACCATCATGAATCAGGAAAGTATGCTCTCACCAGATACCGAATCTGATAGTGCCTTGATCTTGGAATGCCCAGCCTCCAGAACTATGAAAAATAAATTTCCATTGTTTATAAGCTCCCCAGTCTATGGTATTTAGTTATAGCAGCCTGAAAGGACTGAGACAATGTGCATAATTAAAGATACAAGCAAAAAAAAAACATTTTACGATGACATGTTAGTAATAATTTTTAAAGGATCTACACTTTGCTTTCTTTTGTTTAGGTAGTATGGAATGAGATAAGACATTAGGAAGAAATACAGGAGATTTACAAAAGAGAAAGGAAAAATAATAAAAATAGAAACAACATGAGGAAAAAATTAATTTATGATGTTGAACTCCTAGTAACATTAGGAAATAAGTTACAAAGAATGATCTTTTTCTCTTTTTTAAAAAGATTTTTAATTTATTTATTTGACAGAGAGAGAGAGAGCGCACGCACAAACAGGGGGAGCAGCAGGCAGAGGAAGACAGAGAAGCAGGCTCCCTGGGGAGCAGGGAGCCCGATGTGGGACTTGATCCCAGTATTCTGGGTTAGCCCCTAGTTAGATGTCTAATCAGCTGAGCCACCCAGGCACCCCTATTTTTTCTGCTGGAATTATATGTTGTGTGTTGTTAAGTTGATCTTACATTTTCAGGTTGCTATTACCATAATAGAATTTTTTTAAAATGACAAGGGTAAGGGTTAAAATCTCAAGTTTTATCTGATCAGTATGTGAAAAAGAACTTTAAAAATATAACCTTGGAGTATAGGGGTTTTGTGCCCTAATAATGTATATAATAAGGTTTATAACAATTTCTGTTATGAGAAGAATGTATTAATACTTAACTGTATGGAATCCAAAACTAGCTAAATTTATGGCTTAATTTCAGAGGGAAGTTTTCAGTATTTTATCAGTAGGTATGGCATTTTCTGTAGTTTTATTAGCTTTTTTAAAAGTCGTGAGTTGATGGGAAATTTGGTCATATTGTTTTTATTGTAGAATACTATTTTCCCTTTTCGGTGGATGGTTGCTTGATACTGATAATTTTCTCTCACTAGAACTGATTCTTGGTTTATTTTTTTTTTATCAGAGTTCAATTTGCCAACATATGGCCTAACACCCAGTGCTCATCCCATCAAGTGCCCCCCTCAGTGCCCGTCACCCAGTCACCCAAACCCACCGTCCACCTCCCTTTCCACCACCCCTTATTTGTTTCCCAGAGTTAGGAGTTTCTTATGTTCTGTCTCCCTTTCTGATATTTCTCACTCATTTTCTCTCTTTTCGCCTTTATTCCCTTTCACTATTTTTTATATTCCCTAAATGAATGAGACCATATAATGTTTGTCCTTCTCTGATTGAGTTATTTCACTCAGTATAATACCCTCCAGTTCCATCCACCTCGAATCAAATGGTGGGTATTTGTTGTTTCTAATGGCTGAGTAATATTCCATCGTATACATAGACCACATCTTCTTTATCCATTCATCTTTCGATGGACACCAAGGCTCCTTCCACAGTTTGGCCATTGGACATTGCTGCTATAAACATCGGGGTGCAGGTGTCCCGGCGTTTCACTGCATCTGTATCTTTGGGGTAAATCCCCAACAGTGCAATTGCTGGGTCGTAGGGCAGGTCTATTTTTAACTCTGAGGAACCTCCACACAGTTTTCCAGAGTGGCTGCACCAGTTCACATTCCCACCAACAGTGCAAGAGGGTTCCCCTTTCTCCACATCCTCTCCAACATTTGTTGTTACCTGCCTTGTTAATTTTCCCCATTCTCACTGGTGTGAGGTGGTATCTCATTGTGGTTTTGATTTGTATTTCCCTGATGGCCAGTGATACGGAGTCTTTTCTCATGTGCTTGTTGGCCATGTCTATGTCTTCCTCTGTGAGATTTCTGTTCATGTCTTTTGCCCATTTCATGATTGGATCGTTTGTTTCTTTGCTGTTGAGTTTCATAAGTTCTTTATAGATCTTGGATACTAGCCCTTTATCTGATAGGTCATTTGCAAATATCTTCTCCCATTCTGTAGGTTGTCTTTTAGTTTTGTTGGCTGTTTCTTTTGCTGTGCAAAAGCTTTTTATCTTGATGAAATCCCAATGATTCATTTTTGCTTTTGATACTCTTGCCTTCATGGATGTATCTTGTAAGAAGTTGCTGTGGCCGAGTTCAAAAAGGGTGTTGCCTGTGTTCTCTAGGATTTTGATGGAATCTTGTCTCACATTTAGAACTTTCATCCATTTTGAGTTTATCTTTGTGTATGGTGAAAGAGAGTGGTCTAGTTTCATTCTTCTGCATGTGGATGTCCAATTTTCCCAGCACCATTTATTGAAGAGACTGTCTTTTTTACAGTGGATGGTCTTTCCTCCTTTGTCGAATATTAGTTGACCATAAAGTTGAGGGTCCACTTCTGGATTCTCTATTCTGTTCCACTAATCTATGTGTCTTTTTTTGTGCCAGTACCACACTGTCTTGATGACCACAGCTTTGTAGCACAATCTGAAATCTGGCATTGTGATGCCCCCAGCTATGGTTGTCTTTTTTAATATTCCCCTGGCTATTCGGGGTCTTTTCTGATTCCACACAAATCTTAAGATGATTTGTTCTAACTCTCTGAAAAAAGTCCATGGTATTTTGATAGGGATAGCATTAAATGTGTAAATTGCCCTGGGTAACATTGACATTTTCACAATATTCTTCCAATCCACGAGCATGGAATATTTTTCCATCTCTTTGTGTCTTCCTCAAAATCTTTCAGAAGTGTTCTATAGTTTTTAGGGTATTGATACTTTACCTCTTTGGTTAGGTTTATTCCTAGGTATCCTATGCTTTTTGGTCAACTGTAAATGGGATTGACTCCTTACTTTCTCTTTCTTCAGTCTCATTGTTACTGTATTGAAATGCCACTGACTCTATGTACACAATGGAATATTCCTCAGCCATTAGAAAAGACAAATACCCACCATTTGCTTTGACGTGGATGGAACTGGAGGGTATTTATGCTGAGTGAAATAAGTCAGTCGGAGAAGGAAAACATTATATGGTCTCATTCATTTGGGGAATATAAAAAAAATAGTGAAAGGGAATAAAGGGGAAAGGAGAAAAAATGAGTGGGAAATATCAGAAAGGGAGACAGAACATGAGAGACTCCTAACTCTGGGAAACGAACAAGGGGTGGTGGAAAAGGAGGTGGGCGGGGGGTGGGGGTGACTGGGTGACAGGCACTGAGGAGAGCACTTGATGGGATGAGCACTGAGTATTATTCTATATGTTGGCAAATTGAACACCAATAAAAAATTTAAAAAATAAAAGAAATTAAAAAAAGAAATGCCACTGACTTCTGGGCATTTATTTTGTATCCTGCCACACTGCCGAATTGCTGTATGGGTTCTAGCAATCTTGGGGTGGAGTCTTTTGGGTTCTCTACGTCCAGTATCATGTCATCTGCAAAGAGGGAGAGTTTGACCTCTTCTTTGCCAATTTGATGCCTTTTATTTCTTTTTGTTGCCTGACTGCTGAGGCTAGGACTTCTAGTACTATGCTGAATAGCAGTGGTGAGAGTGAACATCCCTGTCTTGTTCCTGATCTTAGGGGAAAGGCTCCCAGTGTTTCCCCATTGAGAATGATATTTGCTGTGGGCTTTTCGTAGATGGCTTTTAAGATGCTGAGGAGTGTTCCCTCTACACTCTCAAGAGTTTTGATCAGGAATGGATGCTGTATTTTGCCAAATGCTTTCTCTGCATCTGTTGAGAGGATCATATGATTCTTGTTTTTTCTTTTGCTGATATGATCAATCACGTTGATTGCTTTATGAGTGTTGAACCAGCCTTGCATCCCGGGGATAAATCCCACTTGGTCATGGTGAATAATCTTCATAATGTATTGTTGGATCCTATTGGCTAGTATCTTGTTGAGAATTTTTGGATCCATGTTTGTCAGGGATATTGGTCTATAATTCTCCTTTTTGGTGGGGTGTTTGGTTTTGGAATTAAGGTGATGCTGGCCTCACAGAGTGAGTTTTGAAGTACTCCATCCCTTTCTATCTTTCAGAACAGCTTTAGTATAATAGGTATGGTTTCTTCTTTAAACATTTGACAGAATTCCCCTGGGAAGCCATCTGGCCCTGGACTTTTGTGTCTTGGGAGGTTTTTGATGACTGCTTCAATTTCCTCCCTGGTTATTGGCCTGTTCAGGTTTTCTATTTCTTCCTGTTCCAGTTTTGGTAGTTTGTGGTTTTCTAGAAATGTGTCCATTTCTTCTAGATTGCCTAATTTATTGGCGTAAAGCTGCTCATAATAAGTTTTTAAGATCCTTTGTATTTTCTTGGTATTGGTGGTGATCTCTCCTTTTTCATTCATGATTTTATTAATTTGAGTCTTCTCTCTCTTCTTTTTAATAAGGCTGGCTAATGGTTTATCTATCTCATTAATGCTTTCAAAGAACCAACTCCTGGTTTTGGTGATCTCTACCACACTTCTTTTGGTCTCTATTTCATTGAGTTCTGCTCGAATCTTTATTAACTCTCTTCTTATACTGGGAGTAGGATCTATTTGCTGTTTTTTCTTCAGCTCCTTTAGGTGCAAGGTTAGCTTTTGTATTTGAGTTCTTTCTAGTTTTTGGATGGACGCTTGTATTGCGATGTATTTTCCCCTCAGGACTGCTTTTGCCGTATCCCAAAGATTTTGAACGGTTCTATCTTCATTCTCATTAGTTTCCATGAATCTTTTTAATTCTTCCCTAATTTCCTGGTTGACCCTTTCATCTTTTAGCAGGATGGTCCTTAACCTCCACGTGCTTGAAATCCTTCCAAACTTCTTCTTGTGGTTTACTTCTAATTTCAAGGCATTATGGTCTGAAAATATGCAGGGGATGATCCCAATCTTTTGGTATCGGTTAAGAGCTGATTTGTGACCCAGTATGTGGTCTATTCTGGAGAAAGTTCCATGTGCACTTGAGAAGAATGTGTATTCACTTGCTTTTGGATGTAAAGTTCTGTAAATATCTGTGAAACCCATCTGGTCCAGTGTATCATTTAAAGCTCTTGTTTCTTTGGAGATGTTGTACTTAGAATATCTGTCGATAAACATTATATGTTCTCATTCATTTGGGGAATATAAATAATAGTGAAAGGGAAAATAAGGGAAGGTAGAAGAAATGTGTGGGAAATATCAGAAAGGGAGACAGAACGTAAAGACTGCTAACTCTGGGAAACGAACTAGGGGTGGTAGAAGGGGAGGAGGGCGGGGGGTGGGAGTGAATGGGTGACGGGCACTGGGTGTTATTCTGTATGTTAGTAAATTGAACACCAATAAAAAAATAAAAAAAAAAAGAATATCTGTCGATTATAGAAAGCGCTACATTCAAGTCACCAAGTGTATTATTATCTAAGTATGTCTTAACTTTGGTTATTAATTGATTGATATACTTGGCAACTCCCACATTCGGGGCATAAATACTCATGATTGTTAGGTCCTCTTGTTGGATAGATCCTTTAATTATGATATAGTGTACCTCTTCACCTCTTACTACAGTCTTTGGGATAAAGTTTAATTTATCTGATATAAGGATGGCTACCCCTGCTTTCTTTTGAGGACCATTTGAATGGTAAATGGTTCTCCAACCTTTTGTTTTCAGACTGTAGGTGTCCTTATGTCTAAAATTAGTCTCTTGTAAAGAGAAAATTGATGGGTCTTGTTTTTTTATCCAGTCTGAAACCCTACGCCTTTTGATGGGGTCATTAAGCCCGTTCACGTTCAGAGTTACTATTGAAAGATATGAATTTAGTGTCATCATGATACCTATTCAGTCCCTGTTTTTGTGGATTGTTTCCTTGGACTTCCTCTTTCTATTACAGAGTCCCCCTTAGTATTTCTTGGAGAGCCGGGTTGGTGGTCACATATTCTTTCAGTTTCTGCCTATCTCGGAAACTCTTTTTCTCTCCTTCTATTCTGAATGAGAGCCTTGCTGGATAAAGTATTGTTGGCTGCAGGTTCTTCTCATTTAGGACCCTGAATATATCCTGCCAGCCCTTTCTGGCTGCCAGGTCTCTGTGGAGAGGTCTGCTGTTATCCTAATGCTTCTCCCCATAAAAGCTAGAGATTTCTTGTCTCTTGCTGCTTTAAGGATCTTCTCTTTATCTTTGGAATTTCCAAGTTTCACTATTAAATGTCGAGGTGTTGAGCGGTTTTTATTGATTTAGGGGGGGGATCTCTCTATCTCCTGGATCTGAATGCCTGCTTCCCTTCCCAAATTAGGGAAGTTCTTAGCTATGATTTGTTCAATATATTCTGGACCTCTGTCCCTTTCGGTGCCCTCGGGAACCCCAACTAAATGTAGATTTTTCCTTCTGAGGCTGTCATTTATTTCCTTTAACCTATCCTCATGATCTTAATTGCTTTTCTCTTTTTTCCTCAGTTTCCCTCCTTGCCATCAACTTGTCTTCTATGTCACTCACTTGTTCTTCTACCTCGTTAACCCTCGTCGTTTGGACCTCCAATTTGGATTGCATCTCATTTAATTGATTTTTAATTTCTGTGTGATTAGATCTAAATTCTGCAGTCATGAAGTCTCTTGAGTCCTTTAGGCTTTTTTCTAGAGCCACCAGTAGTTTTATAATTTTGCTTCTGGATTGGGTTTCTGACATTGAATTGTAATCCAAATTTTGTAACTGTGGGAAAGAGGACTGTTTTGATTCTTTCTTTTGAGGTGAGTTTTTCTTCTAGTCATTTTGCTCAGTGCAGAGTGGCCAAAAACAAGTTGTACTGGAAAAAGGAGAAAAAGCGAGAAAAAAAAAAAAAGAAAAAAGAAAAAAGGGGGGGATAAAGAAACAGAAAACAAAAAACAAGGGGGAATATCCTCTGATTCTATGTACTGTAAATCCCTCGACTTCCCCTGGAACTTTCCAGCGCTGCTTGGTCAATAACTTGCTTTTCCCCTGTCCTTCCTGCTGGTCTTCTGGGGGAGGGGCCTGCTGTGCTGACTCTCAGGTGTGTGCACCTGCCACATGCACGGCTCAGTGGGAGTTGTTTATCCTGTGAGACCCCTGCTCAGTCCCAGGTACAAGGTGACGCCAGGAGGAACAACATCGGCGGGGGCCAGCTGTCGAGCTCTGGAGTCAGCTCCCGCAGTAACTACCACAGCTCCCATTCTGCAGGGGCCTGGATGCTGGGGTGGCGGGGGTGCCGATCTGCATAGCTCGGGGTAGCGTCCTCGCTGTCCTGTGACCTCCCCGCGTCTGCTTGTCCCGGGGGGAGCGCCAGATCCCGGGCTGTGTCCCCTGGCGCCCTGGGCTTCGGGGCCTGCGCCGCTGGACTCGCGCTCCCAGGTCCGCGCAGCCCCCTCCGCGGGGAGCCGCCGCCTGAGCCGCTTGAGCTGCTCCCGCGTCCAGCCGTGCGCGCGCTGCAGCCCTTTAGGTAGCTCGGCCGCGGGCTGTGGGGCTCACCCCCGGGGCGCAGGTGTCTGTTAGTGACCCCGGGAGCCTGAGGGCATCCCCGCCCTCCTGGGTTCCTGCTCCAACTCCCTGCGAGCCCCTTTCCGCCCGGGAAGGTTGGTGCAGCTCCTGCTTCTCCGGGACGGGGCTTTCCTGTCCTGGGGACACTCGCCCCGGCCTTAGCCCGGCTCCTGGGGGGCCCCTCCCCCTTGGATGCTTTTTTATTTATTTTTTTTCCGTCTTTCTACTTTGGTAGAAGCACGAACTCTTCTCACTGTAGCATTCCAGCTGTTCTCTCTTTAAATCTCAGACCGAATTCGTAGGTTTTCAGGATGGTTTGAAAGTTATCTAGGTAATTTGGTGGGGACCGGTGACTCGGGGACCCTACTCTTCTGCCGTCTTGCTCCCTTTTTTCTTGACTCTTGGTTTAAACCCAGTATGTGCATGGGGTGCTACAGTTGAAGTGCCTTTTTTTGTTTGTTGAATTGTAACGTTTTTGGGGAGAAGCAGGCACTTTGGTGATTTGATGTGGGAACTATGCCATTGATTTTCCTTATCATTTTGGTGTAAGGTTTATAGGACTCTCACAAACCATTTTGATAAGCATTTTTATTATTTTTATTATTTGGAAACACTTGTACAAGATTAGTGTTACTTCTTTTTCCATCATATGGAAAAGTTCATTACTTTAGGTACCAGCATGTGGGCTTCATTTATAGGAAGAGATGTCATTTATAGACACAGTTTATTTGCACAGTATAAGACAATTGAAATTTTGTAAGTTTTATTGTTCATTAGGGTATGTTTTCCTTGGTATTTTTCTCTTTTCATCTATCAAACTTTTTAGGATAAAGTTGCTTACATAATTATGTATGTGTCACCAGGACAGGACATGAAAATTTCCTTTTTGCATCATTGATAGTAGTGAATATATGCTTATGTGTCTTCATCTTTGTTTTCCCATAATCATTCCAGCCAGAGTTTATATAACTCTTCGAAAAATCTAAAACTTCTTTAAAAAAATATTCTCTTTCTGCTATTTAAGATTTTATTTATTTATTCATGAGAGACACAGAGAGAGAGGAGGAGACATAGGCAGAGGGAGAAGCGGGCTTCCTACAGGGAGACTGATGCGGGATTCAATCCTAGGACCCTGGGATCCTGACCAAGCCAAAGGTGTAGATGCTTAACCACTGAGCCATCCAGGTGCCCCCTCTCTTTCTTTTAGTATCACCTACAAACTTCCATTTTGTTTCATTTCTACTGGTTCATTATTAAGTTATGGAGTTTTCCTTAGCATTTTGAGATGGATTTCTCAATCACAAATTTCAGGATTTTTGCATTTATTGGTATAAATGTTCCTTTAGCCCCAAATATTCTTGTATCTCACACTTTACAACAACTTCATGGAAATACAATTGAATTTAAATAAAAGTTGCAGGGCAGCCCTGGTGGCCCAGCAGTTTAGCGCCACCTTCAGCCCAGGGCATGATCCTGGAGACCCGGGATTGAGTCCCGCGTCGGGCTCCCTGCAAGGAGCCTGCTTCTCCCTCTGCCTGTGTCTTTGCCTCTTCCTGTGTCTCTCATGAATAAATAAATAAATAAGTAAATAAATAAATAAATGTTGCAAATTTAAATTGAATGATGTCAGTTTTGACACGTGTGTGTATATTTGCAAAACTATCACCAGAAGCAAAATACTGTACATATTCATGCCTGCTCTTGAGTTTTCTTGTACAATTTTGTCTTTTCCCCTCCTGTTTCTGTGCACACCTTCCTTCCTTTCCCATGGGATGTACATTATTGTACAAGTCTTAGTGTGGACATCTAATTTTATTTTCCTTGGATGAATATGAAAGAATGGTGTAGCTATATTACATGTTGGGTATGCCCTAAGTAAGTTACTTAGAATATGTCAGGAGGCTTCCAGGGTGACAGTGCTCTTATCCATCCTGCCAGCTATGTGTGAGAGTCTCAGTTGCACTGCATTCTTACTGCCATTTCTTAGGGTCATTGTGTTGTAGCCCTTCTAATAAACGTTTGGTGGCATCTCAATATCTGTCTAAATCGCATAGATGTAACCAAGTCCTACTTTTTTTGCATGCCTAGTAAATGGGAAAAAAATAGATGACTATGAGGTGGGACAGTTTGGGTGAGTCTTTACAGCCTAGTAATGGTGAACATCTGTCTTCTCCACTGGTCCTCAGCTGTGGTGGATGAGGTTGGTGTTTGGCATAGAACGTTTATTGTCTGCAAATATCCCATCTTGTTTGCCTACATCTTTCCTAATCCTTTGTCTGGAGATAACAGGGTTTTTTGTTTGTTTGTTTGTTTTTTGAGGCATGTGGGTTTTTTGTTTGTTTGGTTTTGTGTTGTTTTTGTCTGCACCCTTTGGCATTTTCAGGTTGCCTGATGTTTTTCAGTCCAGATCTAGGATATATGAGGTCAAAAGAAAATAAAACATACAAAAGAAAACAAGGAAACCACCATAGTGTTGTTCCTTGGCTTCTGAGGTTCTTACTCAGTTTTCATTAGTCTCTCTACCTTTCAGACTACTTTTAAGTTTGTTTTTTATATGTACTGTCAAGGAATTTTAGTTTAACTTGGGGAGAGAAATGAGGAAAGTATAACTACATCTTCTGGAAAATAGATATCCAGCTTCTTTTTTTTTAGCTAGGTAACCTTTCCAAGTAGTGGATTCTTTTTTATTTTATTTTTTGCCATCGTTGCCTTAATTTCTTTTAATATAATTATTTCATTTTCCCCAATTTCAAACATGTGCTAAGTACAGGAGATGTACGACAGTTGAAATTTGGGGGAAAGCTTGGTGAGAAATCAAGCAAGTAAGTAGGGATTATAGTGGGGAAAATCAGTTTTGTGATAGTTATCCGGTATTATTGGTTATCTAGTAGTAGTAACTATAATATTATCTGTACATTTTTTGTGCTATGTGTACTGGTTGCTCAAGGGATTTATATTTAAATTCTTTACTTTTGGGATACCTGGGTGGCTCAGTGGTTGAGCATCTGCCTTTGGCTCAGAGCATGATCCCATGGTCCCAGGATCGAGTCCCACATCAGGCTCCCTGCATGAAGCCTGCTTATCCCTCTGCCTCTGTCTCTGCCTCTCTCTCTCTCTTTCTCTCTCTCTCTCTCTGTGTGTGTCTCATGAATAAATAAAATCTTTTTAAAAAATTCTTTACTTTTCATCATTTCTATGGAAGTACATAGTACCACTTCCTGTAAATGTAACCTCACTACCCCATAACGCTTTGTATGCTACCTTTCCTTTGTGTTTGTTCTCTAGTTTATATCAGTAATATCATTTATCATTTTTTTGGCTCTAAGGAGTCAGATGTCAATAATAAAAAGTAGTGAAAGGTAATAGAGGGAAGGGAGAAGAAATGGGTAGGAAATATCAGAAAGGGAGACAGAACATGGAAGACTCCTAACTCTGGGAAATGAACTAGGGGTGGTGGAAGGGGAGGAGGGCGGGGGGTGGGGGTGACTTGGTGGTAGGCACGGAGGGGGGCACTTGATAGGATGAGCACTGGTGTTATTCTGAATGTTGGCAAAATGAACACCAATAAAAAATAAATTTATTATTTAAAAAAAATCTAGAAAAAAAGAAAAAAAAAGTCAAAAGTCTCTCAAAAAATAGTAGAAAATACTAGTCTTTTATGTTTATTTTCCCTATCAGCATTCTTTACGCTTTATTGTAGCCCCATAGTTCTTAATTTCCATCAGTTGTCCTTTCTCTTCAGCTTGAAGAAATTACTTATTGTTGTACTGTGTCACCCTAACAAGTCCTAATTTCCAGTACCTCAGAATGTGCTTTATTTGGAAATAGGGTCTTTGCAGATATAGTCAAGTTAAGATGAGGTCATTAGGATAGGCACTCATTCTGTATGACTAGGGTCCTTAAAAAGGGAGGAGGATGGAATTTGGATATATACATACAGATATGTATGGAGGGAAGACTGTGAAGATATGCTGAGGGAGAGTGCCACGTGAATATAGAGGATTTACAGTAATGATGTTCAAAGGAATGCCACAGATTGCTGGGAAGAGACCAAGAAAGATGCTCCTACAGGTTTTAGAGGGATGCATAGTCCTGCCTACTGCTTGATTTCAGATTTCTAGCCTCAAGAACTGTGAGACAATAAATTTCTCCTTTTTTAAGCAATCCAGTTTAATGTAATTTGTTATGACGATCTTAGGAAACTAATATATTCCTTAAGCATGATTTGTATTACAGTTTGGCCAGCAGATAATTGTCTCAAGTTTTTTTATCTGGATGTATCTTATTTCACTTTCAGTTTAGAAGGGTGATTTTATTGAATATTAAATTCAGGGTTGAAAGTTCTATCTTTTCATTCGTCATTGGAAGAATGCTCCATTTTTCACTGATTATCCATGTATTGTGTGGAGAAGACAGTCAACATTTAAATAATTCCTGGAGAGGTAATCAACAATAGCAAAAAAAAGAAAAAAAAAGCTGCAGGAAAGTACAATACCCAAAAAAAGAACCAATTCCTTCTTATTATAATATATAAATATATCTGTAGTATTTGCATACAACTAAGATTAATTTCAGTACATTTACAAGTACAATGTCAAGAACATTTTAATTATTTCTGATCTGATGCTAACGTTGACCTAAATGTGACAGTGAATAAGAAAGACCAGGCAAAATGTCTTGATAACAACTGATAGAATGACACTTGTATTACATATTTTATATCTTCCATGCTTATATATGATGTATTTTACAGGTAGAATGATTTAAATAATAAAGATAATACACATCAGAATCAATTTGGTACCAAGCAGTGTGTAGAATGTAATTGAAAGCAATAAGAATTTATGTGTAATTATGTGTATGTGTGTATACATATAAATGTTGCCATATAATTTTGTTAATGATTATGAAATGATAAGGTGTGCCAAATGGGATTAATAATATGTATTAAAGAATATATGAATAATAACAAATATATTTGGGTAATTACGGGGTATGCTTAATATTTGGTGTAAATAATTTAAGTAACAAGGTACCTTTTTAAAATCTTGATACCTAGGTTATCAAGGGAATACAAAATGGCAATGAGTTTCGAGAAGTAGTATTTTTTGACAAAGTTGTGAATTTTCTTACTGTTTTACACAGTAGTTTGCCTTTTATAACTATCTGACATAGCTACTCACACATATACATTAAAAGTATGGACACAAAATAGTCAAAACAACTTTTTTGGTAAATTATACTATGTCCATAATATGCTGTGCAGCTTTTACAACTAATCAGGTAGATGTTAAATACTTAAAGAGGACATCTCTAAGATATATTATTGATTAAAAAGAAACTAAATATAATTTATGTATAGATATGTGTATTAATTATATAAATATATTATTCATGTATATAAATGTTTATGTTTACAGCTATTTATATACATACTTTACTGCTCATCACAATTACTTCTGAAGAGGGATATATATATATATATATCAGTTTTGTTGAAAATTTTACATCATGTACATGCAATATATCTATGTCATAGAATATATACATCAAAAATTAATCACATGATAATGAAATCCTTCTAATAATTTTTAAAAGCTATACTCTTTGGGTTTTTATTTTCAAGTGTAGAATGGAATCAGAAGTTAGATATACTCTTTGCTTTTTTATTTTAAAGTCAGAGTGAAATAAGAAGTCAATCTTACAGATAGAAGGTTTAGAAAAGGGAAGGGACAAATTAAAATATAAAGAAGATATGAGGAGAAATTATTTAATTGTGAGTCCTTTATATGAAGCTAATCTCTAATTAGTCAATGAGATCATTAAACTAGAGACCATAGTTAAAACTGTCACAGATAATGCTCTTTTTATTGTTCCATCAGAATTAAATGTCAACTGTATTGGTAAAGAGCTCTATTGTCATGATAGCAGAAACATTGAAACAATAATCAAGGTTAAAACCCTTACAGATTTTGCCGACTCATATATGGAAAGAGTCTAAAAACTAACTTTGTAATGTAGATTTTTTGTGCCATTTATTGTGTTGTGTATAAGAACCTTAGTAACAATCACCATTAGAAAATGTTTACTATTAGAAAATGCTGATGTTTAACTGTATGGAATCCAGAAGTTTTCCTAAATTTTCTGTTTAATCCTATGTATTATCTCTAGAATGCTTTTATGTAATCTGGAAATGAAAACAGGAAATCTGTGATTAAAGGTGATTTAGTATCTTCCTGTCCATTTGTTAATACTTTTTTAAAAATTGAAATTTATCTTTTTTTTATTGCCTTGGCTCTCTTTAGAATGTTGAATAGAACTGGTGATAGTAGGTGATTCCTCATCTCTTTTCTGATGGCAATGGCTTTTCCATTGTTAGTCTTCTTATCATCTGGTATCAGGTTAATAGGGGTTTCATAAAACACTTTCAGGGAACATTTTTACTGAACCCTTTTGTGTCCCACGGGCTGGTGAGTCTACTAGAAACATTACTCAGTTGCCTAGCTTCTAGCTACACCTTTCTACTTATTAGCTTTTTGGGTTTTCATTCTCATTTGAGGAAGAATATCATGTAGGGAAAAGAATCAGTTTTGCTTCTCACCCTCTTTGTTATTTTTTTCCCTGAGATCTATCTTTTCAATGCTTGATTATTTGGGTTTATGGTATTTTTCAAACAGATGTCTTATATTTTTGCATCTTTCAGTTTTCTCACCAGAATGCTTGACCTGAAATGTCTGGTCTGCCATAACTAGAAGCAAGTATCTTCAAAACTATTTTTGAAATACATTTTAATATGTATATACTTTGCCACTTCTATACACTTAATTCAATCTGTATATTAAGAATATACACTATTTTAGTTAACCTTTCTTCTTTGGGATAATTGGGCATTGATTAATAGATGCAAAATATGAGACAGAGATGCCCCGTGTACCCTACCCATTTCCAACCTGTTTAACATATTGCAAAATTGTAGTAAAATATCCCAATCAGAATATTCCTATTGATACAGTCAAGGCATAGGTAACATTTCAATTACCACAAAGACCCTTGTGTTGCACTTCGAGGCACACCCACTTCCTCATCCCTTCCTGTCCCCAAATTCTGGCAGCAACTGTTCTTTTCTAAAATTTTTCATTTCAAGATTGTCATATAGATAGAATCATACTGTATGTGACATTTGGGATTGGCTTATTTCAGAATGTGTAGTTCTCCATAGATTCATCAAAGTTACTGTGTGTATCAGCAGTTCTTTCCAGGTAGTATTTTATACTGTGGATGTACCACATTCTGTTCAGCAATTCTCTCTTTGAAGACTATCTGGTTGTTTCCAGTTTTTGGCTGATACTGATAAATCTGCCATAAACATTTATTTACACACTTCTGTGTAAACATCATCTTCATTCTCTGATATTAATATCCAAGAGTGCAATTTCTGTATCATATACCATTTCCAAGTTTAGTTTTTTAAGAACCTACCTGTTTTCCAGAATGGCTGTAACACTTTACATTCCTATAAGCAATATGTGAGTGATCCAGCTTACTTCTGTCTTGCCAGCATTTGTTTATGTGACTATTTTTTATTTTAGATATTCTGATAAATGTAATGATATCTCACTGTGGTTTTAATTTGCGTTTACCTGGTGGCTGTGATATTGAACATCCTCTTATGTGCTTACTTGACATCTGCACATGCTCTTTGGTAAAATTTTTGTTTGTATCTTTCACTCATTTTTCAAGTTGAATTGTTTATCTTATATTGTTGGGTTTAGAAAGTTCTTTATATATTCTAGATACTACTTCTTTATGAATACATGACTTGAAAATATTTTCTCCAAACCTATAGCTTGTCTGTTCATACTCTTAACATAGGATAAAACCTTTTTAATAGCACAATCTTTAAATATTATGGAGTTCAAATTATCAAATTTACCTTGATGGGTCATGTTTTTCTAACATCATGGCGTGGGCAGTTTGAAGTGATTAGTTAACATCCTGGCAAATAAGGGAGGCCCCCACAAGGCCTTTGCTGGCAAGGGTGAAGATGGCATCTCCATTCTGTCTGTCATGCTGGCTGGAGGAAGATGCTTGTTGTCTTAAACTTTTCTGTCTTGTTAAGCTGTTCTTTTCCTACTTCTTCTCTAACGCTTTTTTGGGAAGGTGGTGTGTGTGTGTGTGTGTTGTTGTTGTTGTTATTGTTGTTGTTGTTTGTTTTTGTCTAAAGTCTTTGGTGTTTACAGGTTACTGGATTCTTCAGCCGAAAACAGTGACCACCAAGCCCCCAAAAAGAGACATAACAAGGAGTTTACCATCATGTTCTTTTCTGGTTTGTGATGTCCCTAATAAGTCTTGCTTCTCTCCGTAATTGAATCTTGTTATGTTTGTTTTATATATAAGATCAAGATTTTCAGTTGTTTTTAGGAGTTGTGAAAAGGAAAAGTATGTGTATTCCTTTTCCTTGGAAGCCAAGGTCCAGCAATTTTTTTCTCCTAATGTTCACAAATACAGGATTTTTTTCATCATGTGCTTAATTTCTTTCAGATAAATTATTATTCATCCCATAAATGTTTCTTCAGTTCTCAGCATGTATACATGTACTGTGAACTGGAGTTACATTATTGATGGAAAGCCTAGTGAGAAAACAGAAAAGTAAACGTGTGTATCATAGGATTTTTTAAAAAGATTTTTATTTATTTATTCGAGAGAGAGAGAGAGAGAGAGAGAGAGAGGCAGAGACACAGGCAGAGGGAGAAGCAGGCTCCATGCAGGGAGCCAGACGTGGGACTTGATCCCAGGTCTCCGGGATCACACCCTGGGCTGAAGGCGGCGCTAAACCGCTGAGCCACTTGGGCTGCCCTATATCATAGGATTTTAATGGTATATAATTTTAGTGTTGATTTGTTAGGCAGTAACAGTAACTAGAATATCGCCTGCATATTTTTGTGTTATTTTTAGTGATTTATCCGGGGCTCAATATTTGAATTCTTTACTCTTCATGTTCTAAGAGTACATCCCCTCCTGTAATAAGCAATACTATTCTGCTTTGGCAAAATATATTTTACATGCAAAATTACTTATGTGAACATAACATATATCAGAAGCAACGATGTACCAAGCAATATATAGACCATATATACAAGTATTTATGCACCTATAGCTATCTGTCAGTATTTCTGTGTGTGTACATGCTTAATTACATATAATGTGTGTGTGTGTATGCTTAATGTATTATAATTTTGGTAATTAGATAATTATGAAATGATAAAAGAGTACTTAATGGAATTTGTAACACCTATCAAAGGATAAATATAAATGGGTAATTACCTCTTAAGTATGCTATATGTTTAATGTAAATGTATTATAGTTATACTAAGTAGGATATTATCCACATTTTTTTCTGGGAATTTTTAAAAGGTTTTATTTATTTATTTATTTATTTATTTATTTATTTATTTATTTGAGAGAGGGAGAGCACATGAACTGGGGGAGGAGCAGAGAGAGAGGGAGAAGCCAATTCCCCCACTGAGCAGTGAGTCTGACTGTGTGGGGCTCAATTCCAGGACCCTGAGATCATGACCTGAGCCAAAGGCAGATGCTTAACTGATTTGAGCCACCCAGGTTCCCCTTCTCCATATATTTTTGTGGTATGTTTGGTGCTTAGTCAAAGGCTTGGTATTTGACTCCTTTACTTTTCATGGTCTATTTAGTTTTACACACTATCGTTTCTTGTAAATATAACCTTACAACAGGACATTTCCATTTATTCCCACTTCCTTTGTGTTTTTGTTGTATTGTTTGCATCTATAATATAGTTTATTACTTTTCTGTAAATAGTTGTCTTTTAAGAAATAATAGAGAATATTAACCTTTTATAATTATCCACATATTTGCCCTATCTACTGCTCTTCATCCATAGCTATATATTTTAGTTTTTATCAGGTTTCCTTTCTCTTCAGCTTGAAGAAATTCCTTGAACATCATTTCTGTTACAGGTTAACCAGAGATAAATTGTCTCAGGTTTGGTTATGACTGTGTCTACTTTCCCTCTAAGTTTGGAAGGATAATTTTGCTGGATAGAAAATATGGTTTGAAAGTTCTGTCTTTTCTTTTGTTGTTGGAAGGATGCTGCCCCATTTTCTTTGGTTCTTCTTGAATTCTGTTGAGAAGGCAGTCCTTATTTAAATCATCATTCCCTGGTAGGTAATGTATCTTTAGTTCTTTGAAGTTTTTGGTAGATATACATTTGTTCAATTCCCTACTATAATTTATATTTCATATATCTAATAAATAGCTCATTAATATATTTTAAAATGTAACTAGCTCCTTTATCCATGAAAATTATTCCACTTATATAAGAAAATAACAACTTTAATTGACAACAGCAAAAAATATCAAAACCTGAAAAGCACTAAAATAGAATAAAATTATTACTTAATAACATTTGCACAGTAATTTTCCTTCCAGGACTGTCTCTGACAAAGTTACTTATACATGTGCATTTAATATACAATACAAAAAGGGCGAAACAAATGCCACCAAATTATTTACTTTCAAGTCGCTTATTTTATATGATTTTTATTGTAATATTATGAAACTAAGAAAAGAAGGGAATGAAAGGCAGAACAGCTTTTTAAAAAAATTATACTGTTCCTATACTTTTATTCCTTTGTAGCTTTTATAGTCACTCATTTAAATATTAAATATTTATAGTATTCATCTCCAAGATTTATTACTAATAAAAAGAAAGCAAATTGTAATTTACTTAAGACATGCATACAAATACATAAATATATGATTCACTACAGTACATGTATATTTATATACACAGTTTTGTGCCAATCATTATCATTTCATTATCATTTCTTCTTTTAGAGAGAGAGCACCAGCAGGGGCATGGAGGGAGGGGCAGAGGGAGAGGGGCTGGATCTCACCACCCTGAAATCACGACCTGCACTAAAATCAAGAGTTGGATGCCCAACAGACTAAGCCACCCAAGGCCACCCACATATCATTTATTATAGGGATATGTATTGGCATTTTGTGAAAATTTTACACTGCTTAATATTCAATAAAAGATACATATAAAAATAGTCACATGACAAGCTATTATTAATAATTGTTTTTGAAAGGTATACACTGTCTCTTTTTCTAAGTAGTATAGAATACCATAAGAAGTTAGGCTTATAGACAGATTTAGAAGAGTTTAAAAAGAAAAAATACTCTGAAAATATAAAAGATACATGAAGAAAATAATTTAACTATGAACCCCTTAAAATAAGGTGAGCTCTGGTTAATGAGATTATTAAACTGTGGGTCATAAGTAAAATTATCACAAAGAATGCTCTTTTTTTATTGTTCCATTTGGATTAAATATCAAATGTATTGCAAATTTTATCTTATTTACTGGAGTCTTACTATGATATCAGAAAAATATGACAAAAATGTTCAGGATTATAACTAGCTTCATCTGATAAATGTAGAGCAAAAGCCTTAAAATATAATATTAGCATGCAGGGTATTTGTGCCATTTCTTATGTATAAAAAATTTATCAAGAACTGATGTTATTAGGAAAATATATGTTTTAACTGAGTGGAATTTAGCAAATCTAATAAATTTGCTAAGCAATCCTTTTTTAAAAAATTTGTTTTTATTGAAGTTCGATTTGCCAACATACAGTATAACACCCAGTGCTCATCCCATCAAGTGCCCTCCTCAATGTCCATCACCTAGTTACCTCTCTCTAAGCAATCCTAATAATATACAGATTGCTTTTAGTCTATAAACATAATTATGCTCTTGAATAAAGTTGTTTTCATTTCTCCCCTTTGTACCTTTTTTCCCTTTAATGTTTAAACAAAAACAGTTTTTGTTTTTTGAGGTTTGTTTTGTTTTCCTGTGTTATTGCCCTGGCTAAGACCTCTGTAAAATGTTTACTACAACTGGTGATAGAAGGCATGCTTTTCTCAGTCCTCATTTCAAGGGGAATATTCTCAATATTTCAACACTAATCATGATATTCTTCAGCTTTCTGAGTTATTATTCTTAATTATAAGTGTATAATAAATTTTGTCAAATCATTTCTCATCATAAGACATGTTTTTGTTTCTTAGTTTTGTTAAAGTTACCATAATATTATATCCATAATAATTCATTATTGGCTTAAACCCAAATTGTTCATGCTGTATTAGGTATTTGAGTATTTTAGCATTCTATTTTCAGAAAAAAAAGATTTGTTGTTGTTTGCTGTAGGCGATATATCATGATCCTCCTTCATGATAATATCCTTAATTAGTTTATGTAAGGTTTATACCGATCCTACAAAAGATTTTTGGAGAGTGTCTTTATTCTTTTTATTCTGTGGAAGAGTTCATACAAAACTCTATTTCTTTCTCAATTATATGGGAGAATTGATGGCTCAGGGCAACAGGCATGGAAATCATTTGTAGGTAGTTTTGTTAGACAAAATTTTCATGATGGATATAGGATTATTGATATTTCCTAAGATTTTTTAGATACATATGTACTTCCCTTTGACTTTTGTCATTTTATATAATTTCAAATGTATTAAAATGAATTTCCTTATAACATGCATCTGTTTTCAGGATCTGTAGGATATGATCCTATCTGTTTTCATATCTGTAATCATATGATCCTATCTGTTTTCAGGATCAGCATATAATAATATGCTCCACATGCTTGGTATTGATAATATGGACCTACGCTTTTTCTTGATCTGTCTTCTCATGAATTTATCACTTTTAACCATTTTAACAAAAAATGAAAACCAACTTGGGAATTTATTGATATTCTCTGTAATTTTGTTCAGTATTTCTCTGATCTTAATATTATCATTTTATTTCTATTATTTTTACTGCTAAATTACTGGGTTTTTTTTCATTTTCTTGAACTACATTATCAGCTCTTAAATTTTCCAGATTTTCACTCTTGAATTTAATGTTCTATAGTTTCTTTTAGACACATCTTTTCATACATCCTACACATTTCATAACAGCTTCACTGAGATTGACTTAAAATAATCTGCACAACAATAAAATTAACAATGTAAGTTTAGAAATATGTATACATTTGTGAAATCATCACACAGTCAATAAGATGTAAATATCCATCCAGTGTGTCCTAGTTTCCTTCTATATCTTTGTATTTCCTCCCTCTTAGTCCTGCTCTCAAGACCTCTCCTCTTTGCCACAAAATAAACATTCTTGTAAATGTCTTTGGGTGGACACAATTTTTCATTTTTTTTAGATAAGCTTCAAAGAATGGAATGACTGGATCATATGATTGATGTGTCTAAGTTATTTTAGAAAATATCAAAGTGGTTTGCAATTTGTTTATCCCATTGTATAGCAACCCAGCAGTGTGTGAGACTTGCAGTTGCTCTACACCGGTATCAACACTTGGAGTGGTCACTATTTTTTTATGACCCCTTTCTGCTCTTGATATGTAGTAATTTTATTTATTTATTTGAAGTGTAATTAATACACAGTGTTTTATTAGTTTCAGGTGTAGCTATGTAATGATTCAACATTTCTATACATTATTCAGTGTTCATCAAGATAGATATACTCTTAATCCCCTTTATTTAACAACAACCTATTCTCTGGCAACTACCAGTTTGTTCTCTGTATTTCAGAGACTTGTTGTTTATCTCTTTTTTCCTTTATTTATTTTGTTTCTTAAATTCCACATATGAGTAAAATCATGATACTTGATTTTCCTTTCTTTATTTTAAAGATTTTATTTATGTATTCATGAGAGACACAAAGAGAGGCAGAGACATAGGCAGAGGGAGAAGCAGGCTCCCTGTGGGGAGCCTGATGCGAGACTTGATCCCAGGACCCCAGGATCACACCCTGAGCCGAAGGCAGAGGGTCAACCACTGAGCCACTTGGTTCTTGATTTTCTTTGATTTATTTCACTTAGCAGTATACCCTCTAGGTTGATCCATGTTGTTGCAAATGGCAAGATTTCATTCTTTCATATGACTGAGTAATATTCCTTGTGTGTGTGTGTGTGTCTGAGTAATATTCCTCTGTGTGTGTGTGTGTGTCCGTGTCCATTCATTTATGGTTGGACATGTGGGTTACTTCCATATCTTGACTATTATAAATAATGCTGCAAGAAACATAGGAGTGCATATATCTTTTTGAATTAGTGTTTTTGTGACTTTAAATAGTAGTGGAATTACTAGATCATGTAATTCTATTTTTATTTTTATTTTTAATTAAAAAAATGTTTTTCACAGTGGCTATACCAGGTTGCATTCCCACCAAGAGTGCAAAATGGTATTTTTTTCTCTACATCCATGCCAACACTTTTTATTTGCTGTATTTTTTATTTTAGCAACCTGACAGGTATAAAGTGACATCTCATTGTGGTTTTGGTTTGCATTTATCTGATGATTAATGATGTTGAGCATCTTTTCACATGGATGTCGGCCATCTGTATTGTCTTCTTTGGCAAAATGTCTATTCAGGTCTTCTGCCCACTTTAATTACATTATTGGATTTTTTTATGGTGAATTGTTTAAAATCTTTATATATTTTGGATATTAACTTCTGATCAAATACATCATTTACAGACATCTTCTCCCATTCAGTAGGTTGCCTCTTTGTTTATTGTTGATTTCCTTCACTGTGCAGAAGCTTTTTATTTTTATTTATTTTTATTTTTTTTAATTTATTTTTTATTGGTGTTCAATTTACTAACATACAGAATAACACCCAGTGCCCGTCACCCATTCACTCCCACCCCCCACCCTCCTCCCCTTCTACCACCCCTAGTTCGTTTCCCAGAGTTAGAAGTCTTTACGTTCTGTCTCCCTTTCTGATATTTCCCACACATTTCTTCTCCCTTCCCTTATATTCCCTTTCACTATTATTTATATTCCCCAAATGAATGAGAACATATAATGTTTGTCCTTCTCTGACTGACTTACTTCACTCAGCATAATACCCTCCAGTTCCATCCACGTTGAAGCAAATGGTGGGTATTTGTCATTTCTAATAGCTGAGTAATATTCCATTGTATACATAAACCACATCTTCTTTATCCATTCATCTTTCGATGGACACCGAGGCTCCTTCCACAGTTTGGCTATCGTGGCCATTGCTGCTATAAACATCGGGGTGCAGGTGTCCCGGCGTTTCATTGCATTTGTATCTTTGGGGTAAATCCCCAACAGTGCAATTGCTGGGTCGTGGGGCAGGTATATTTTTAACTGTTTGAGGAACCTCCACACAGTTTTCCAGAGTGGCTGCACCAGTTCACATTCCCACCAACAGTGTAAGAGGGTTCCCTTTTCTCCACATCCTCTCCAACATTTGTTGTTTCCTGCCTTGTTAATTTTCCCCATTCTCACTGGTGTGAGGTGGTATCTCATTGTAGTTTTGATTTGTATTTCCCTGATGGCAAGTGATGCAGAACATTTTCTCATGTGCATGTTGGCCATGTCTATGTCTTCCTCTGTGAGATTTCTGTTCATGTCTTTTGCCCATTTCATGATTGGATTGTTTGTTTCTTTGGTGTTGAGTTTAATAAGTTCTTTATAGATCTTGGAAACTAGCCCTTTATCTGATATGTCATTTGCAAATATCTTCTCCCATTCTGTAGGTTGTCTTTGAGTTTTGTTGACTGTATCCTTTGCTGTGCAAAAGCTTCTTATCTTGATGAAGTCCCAATAGTTCATTTTTGCTTTTGTTTCTTTTGCCTTCGCGGATGTATCTTGCAAGAAGTTACTATGGCCGAGTTCAAAAAGGGTGTTGCCTGTGTTCTTCTCTAGGATTTTGATGGAATCTTGTCTCACATTTAGATCTTTCATCCATTTTGAGTTTATCTTCGTGTATGGTGAAAGAGAGTGGTCTAGTTTCATTCTTCTGCATGTGGATGTCCAGTTTTCCCAGCACCATTTATTGAAGAGACTGTCTTTCTTCCAATGGATAGTCTTTCCTCCTTTATCGAATATTAGTTGCCCATAAAGTTCAGGGTCCACTTCTGGATTCTCTATTCTGTTCCACTGATCTATGTGTCTGTTTTTGTGCCAGTACCACACTGTCTTGATGACCACAGCTTTGTAGTACAACCTGAAATCTGGCATTGTGATGCCCCCAGATATGGTTTTCTTTTTTAAAATTCCCCTGGCTATTCGGGGTCTTTTCTGATTCCACACAAATCTTAAAATAATTTGTTCTAACTCTCTGAAGAAAGTCCATGGTATTTTGATAGGGATTGCATTAAACATGTATATTGCCCTGGGTAACATTGACATTTTCACAATATTAATTCTGCCAATCCATGAGCATGGAATATTTTTCCATCTCTTTGTGTCCTCCTCAATTTCTTTCAGAAGTGTTCTATAGTTTTGAGGGTATAGATCCTTTACATCTTTGGTTAGGTTTATTCCTAGGTATCTTATGCTTTTGGGTGCAATTGTAAATGGGATTGACTCCTTAATTTCTCTTTCTTCAGTCTCATTGTTAGTGTATAGAAATGCCACTGACTTCTGGGCATTGATTTTGTATCCTGCCACGCTACCGAATTGCTGTATGAGTTCTAGCAATCTTGGGGTGGAGACTTTTGGGTTTTCTATGTAGAGTATCATGTCATCGGCAAAGAGGGAGAGTTTGACTTCTTCTTTGCCAATTTGAATGCCTTTAATGTCTTTTTGTTGTCTGATTGCTGAGGCTAGGACTTCCAGTACTATGTTGAACAGCAGTGGTGAGAGCGGACATCCCTGTCTTGTTCCTGATCTTAGGGGAAAGGCTCCCAGTGCTTCCCCATTGAGAATGATATTTGCTGTGGGCTTTTCATAGATGGCTTTTAAGATGTCGAGGAATGTTCCCTCTATCCCTACACTCTGAAGAGTTTTGATCAGGAATGGATGCTGTATTTTGTCAAATGCTTTCTCTGCATCCAATGAGAGGATCATATGGTTCTTGGTTTTTCTCTTGCTGATATGATGAATCACATTGATTGTTTTACGGGTGTTGAACCAGCCTTGTGTCCCAGGGATAAATCCTACTTGGTCATGGTGAATAATTTTCTTAATGTACTGTTGGATCCTATTGGCCAGTATCTTGTTGAGAATTTTTGCATCCATGTTCATCAGGGATATTGGTCTGTAATTCTCCTTTTTGGTGGGGTCTTTGTCTGGCTTTAGAATTAAGGTGATGCTGGCTTCATAGAACGAATTTGGAAGTACTCCATCTCTTTCTATCTTTCCAAACAGCTTTAGGAGAATAGGTATGATTTCTTCTTTAAACGTTTGATAAAATTCCCCTGGGAAGCCATCTGGCCCTGGACTCTTGTGTCTTGGGAGGTTTTTGATGACTGCTTCAATTTCCTCCCTGGTTATTGGCCTGTTAGGTTTTCTATTTCTTCCTGTTCCAGTTTTGGTAGTTTGTGGCTTTCCAGGAATGCGTCCATTTCTTCTAGATTGCCTAATTTATTGGCGTATAGCTGTCCATAATATGTTTTTAAAATCGTTTGTATTTCCTTGGTGTTGGTAGTGATCTCTCCTTTCTCATTCATGATTTTATTAATTTGAGTCTTCTCTCTCTTCTTTTTAATAAGGCTGGCTAATGGTTTATCTATCTTATTAATTCTTTCAAAGAACCAACTCCTGGTTCTGTTGATCTGTTCCACAGTTCTTCTGGTCTCGATTTCGTTGAGTTCTGCTCGAATCTTTATTAACTCCCTTCTTCTCTTGGGTGTAGGATCTATTTGCTGTTTTTTCTCTAGCTCCTTTATGTGTAAGGTTAGCTTTTGTATTTGAGTTCTTTCCAGTTTTTGAATGGATGCTTGTATTGCGATGTATTTCCCCCTTAGGACTGCTTTTGCTGCATCCCAAAGATTTTGAACGGTTGTATCTTCATTCTCATTAGTTTCCATGAATCTTTTTAATTCTTCCTTAATTTCCTGGTTGACCCTTTCATCTTTTAGCAGGATGGTCCTTAACCTCCACGTGTTTGAGGTCCTTCCAAACTTCTTGTTGTGATTTAGTTCTAATTTCAAGGCATTATGGTCCGAGAATATGCAGGGGACAATCCCAATCCTTTGGTATCGGTTCAGACCCGATTTGTGTCCCAATATGTGGTCTATTCTGGAGAAAGTTCCATGTGCGCTTGAGAAGAATGTGTATTCAGTTGAGTTTGGATGTAAAGTTCTGTAGATATCTGTGAAATCCATCTGGTCCAGTGTATCATTTAAAGCTCTCGTTTCTTTGGAGATGTTGTGCTTAGAAGACCTATCGAGTATAGAAAGAGCTAGATTGAAGTCACCAAGTATAAGTGTATTATTATCTAAGTATTTCCTCACTTTGGTTAATAATTGATTTATATATTTGGCAGCTCCCACATTCGGAGCATATATATTGAGGATTGTTAAGTCCTCTTGTTGAATAGATCCTTTAAGTATGATATAGTGTCCCTCTTCATCTCTCACTACAGTCTTTGGGGTAAATTTTAGTTTATCTGATATAAGGATGGCTACCCCTGCTTTCTTTTGAGGACCATTCGAATGGTAAATGGTTCTCCAACCTTTTATTTTCAGGCTGTAGGTGTCCTTCTGTCTAAAATGAGTCTCTTGTAGACAGCAAATAGATGGGTCCTGCTTTTTTATCCAGTCTGAAACCCTGCGCCTTTTGATGGGGTCATTAAGCCCGTTCACGTTCAGAGTTACTATTGAGAGATATGAGTTTAGTGTCATCATGATATCTATTCAGTCTTTGTTTTTGTGGACTGTTCCACTGAACTTCTTCTTAAAGGGGAATTTTAAGAGTCCCCCTTAAAATTTCTTGCAGAGCTGGTTTGGAGGTCACATATTCTTTTAGTTGCTGCCTGTCTTGGAAGCTCTTTATCTCTCCTTCCATTTTGAATGAGAGCCTTGCTGGATAAAGTATTCTTGGTTGCATGTTCTTCTCATTGAGGACCCTGAATATATCCTGCCAGCCTTTCTGGCCTGCCAGGTCTCTGTGGAGAGGTCTGCTGTTACCCTAATACTCCTCCCCATAAAAGTCAGGGATTTCTTGTCTCTTGCTGCTTTAAGGATCTTCTCCTTATCTTTGGAATTTGCAAGCTTCACTATTAAATGTCGAGGTGTTGAACGGTTTTTATTGATTTTAGGGGGGGATCTCTCTATTTCCTGGATCTGAATGCCTGTTTCCCTTCCCAGATTAGGAAAGTTTTCAGCTAGAATTTGTTCAAATACATATTCTGGCCCTCTGTCCCTTTCGGCGCCCTCGGGAACCCCAATTAAACGTAGGTTTTTCTTCCTCAGGCTGTCGTTTATTTCCCTTAATCTATCTTCATGGTCTTTTAATTGTTTGTCTCTTTTTTCCTCAATTTCCCTCTTTGCTATCAACTTGTCTTCTAGGTCACTCACTCGTTCTTCCACCTCGTTAACCCTCGTCGTTAGGACTTCTAGTTTGGATTGCATCTCATTCAATTGATTTTTAATTTCTGCCTGATTAGCTCTAAATTCTGCAGTCATGAAGTCTCTTGAGTCCTTTATACTTTTTTCTAGAGCCACCAGTAGCTGTATAATAGTGCTTCTGAATTGGCTTTCTGACACTGAATTGTAATCCAGATTTTGTAACTCTGTGGGAGAGAGGACTGTTTCTGATTCTTTCTTTTGAGGTGAGGTTTTCCTTCTAGTCATTTTGCTCAGTGCAGAGTGGCCAAAAGCAAGTTGTAATGGGAAAAGGGGAAAAAGAGAGGAGAGAAAGAAGGAAAGAAAAGAGAAAGAGAAAAAAAGGGAAGAGAAAAAAAAACGAAAGAAAAAAAAAAGAAGAAAAAGAGAAAGAAAAAGAAAGGAGAAAAAAAAAGGGGGGGTGGGGGAAGGAAACAAATCAAAAAGCAAAACAAAACAAAACAAAAAAAAAACAAACAAACAAACAAAAAAAACCAAAAAAAAAAAAAAAAAAAAGAACCACAGGGGAGTATCTTCTGATTCTGTGTTCTTTAAGTCCCTTGGCTTCTCCTGGAAGTTGTCAGTCTAGCTGGTGTTCTGGGGGAGGGGCCTGTTGTGCTGATTCTCAGGTGTTCGCAGTTGGGGGAGCTGCTGTGCCCCTGCCTGGTGCAGGGCTCAGTGGGGGTTGTTTACCCCGTGAGGCCGCAGGAGGAACAGCCCCAGTGGCGGGGCAGCTCTGGAAACCTGGATTCAGCTCCGGCAGGAACTCCGTCTGCAGGGCCTGGAGGCTCCGGGGCGGGGCCGCTGATCTGCTCAGCTGGGGCAGGAGCGTCCTCGCTGTCCTGGGCCCTCCCGGCCTCTGCCTGTCCCGGGGGCGGGCGGGGGGAGGCGGGATCCTGGGCTGTGTCCCGGCGCCTGCGCTGTTGGATTCGCGCTCCCGGGCCGCGCAGCCCCCTCCGCGGAGCCGCCGCCCGAGCCCCTCCGAGCTGCTCCTGGAACCGCGCAGCCCCCTCCGCACGGAGCCTCTTCCTCTGCCCGAGCCCGGCCGAGCTGCTCCCGGGGCCGCGCAGCCCCCTCCGCGGAGCCGCCGCCCGAGCCCCTCCGAGCTGCTCCTGGAACCGCGCAGCCCCCTCCGCACGGAGCCTCTTCCTCTGCCCGAGCCCCTCCGAGCTGCTCCCGGGGCCGCGCAGCCCCCTCCGCGGAGCCGCCGCCCGAGCCCCTCCAGCTGCTTTGGGTCCCGCCGGTCCCGCCGTGCGCGCTGCAGCCCTTAGGGAGCTCGGCGCACTCTCCTGGGCGCGGAGTTGCTGTTACTGTCCCGGGGAGCCCGAGGGCATCCCCGCCCTCCTGGGTCCTGCTCCAACTCCCCGCGAGTCCCTTTCCGCCCGGGAAGGTCGGTGCAGCTCCTGCTCCTCCGGGACGGGGCTCTCCTGTCCTGGGGACA
This sequence comes from Canis lupus familiaris, assembly GCF_011100685.1. NCBI lineage: Eukaryota > Metazoa > Chordata > Mammalia > Carnivora > Canidae > Canis > Canis lupus. The sequence continues at coordinate 22,701,731 of NC_049260.1, read as the reverse complement.
CTCGCCCCGGCCTCAGCCCGGCTCCTCGCGGGGCCCCTCCCCCTTGGAGGCCTTTGTTCCTTTATTTCTTTTTCCCCGTCTTCCTACCTTGATAGAAGCGCGAACTCTTCTCACTGTTGCATTCCAGCTGGTCTCTCTTTAAATCTCAGGCCGAATTCATAGATTTTCAGGATAATTTGAAGGTTTTCTAGGTAGTTTGGTGGAGACAGGTGATTTGGGGACCCTACTCTTCCGCCATCTTCGGAAATCATTAGAAGCTTTTTATTTTGATGTAGTTTTAGTAGTTTAATTTTGCTTTTCTTTCCCCATCCGGAAGACACATATCTAGAAGACTTGCTAACACTGATGTCATAAAAATTACTGCCTATGTTTTCTTCTAGTTTTATGGTTTCAGGTCTCACAGTTGGGTCTTTAATCCATTTTGAGTTTATTTTTGTGCATGGTATAAGAAAGAGGTTCAGTTTCATTCTTTTGCATATAGCCGTCCATTTTTCCCAGAACCATTTATTGAAGAGATTGTCTTTTCCCTGTTGTATATTCGTGGCTTCTTCATCTTAGATTGATTGACCATATAAACATGGGTTTATTTCTGGGCTCTCTATTCTATTCCTTAATCTATGGGTCTGCTTTTGTGCCATACCATGCTGTTTTGATTACTATAGCCTTGTAGTGTATCTTGAAATCTGGGATTGTGATACCTGGGATTGTGAAAAGAAAAAGTTTTCTTCTTTTTTTTTTTCAAGCTCACTTTGACTATTTGGGGTCTTCTGTAGCCATACAAATTTTAGGATTATTTGTTCTAGTTCTGTGAAAAATGCTGTTGGTATTTTGATAGGGATTGCATTGAATCAGTAGATTGCTTTAGGTACTGTGGACATTTAACAATATTGATTCTTCCAAATAGTTGCAATTTTTAATTGTAGCTCTTCTAGTAGGTATGCAGTGATATTTCAGTGTCACTCTAAATTGCATAGATGTAGCCAAGTCATTGTTCTTTTTTCCTAAGCATCCTAGTAAATGGCAATAGTTGATCACATTTCCATTCATATTTTGCTTATATGGTTCTTTTGTATTGCAAGCCAGATTTTCTGTGTGAAATACTATGGAGGTAGGGACGGCTGGGTGATTCAGCAGTTTGGCTCCTGCCTTTGGCTCAGGGCATGATCCTGGATTCCCGGGATTGAGTCCCTTGTCGGGCTCCCTGCATAGAGCCTGCTTCTCCCTCTGCCTGTGTATCCGTCTCTCTCTCTCTGTGTCTCTCATGGATAAATAAATAAAATCTTAAAAAAAAAAAAAAAAAAGAAATACTATGGAGGTAATTAAAGGTCAGGGAGCATTCAAAAAAACTTTTTTTTTATGTTATTAGTATAGTTCATCTCATAACTATCAAGGATTGAGAAGCTAGGTCACAGATTTTGTCAGTTTGGTCTGTCCAGTTTGTATTGACGTTTATAATAGCCCTTTAGGTATGTTGAACGAAGCCCTGGTGTGTTTCATAGAGCCTCTCCTCTTTGGTGCAGCCTGAGGTCCAATTTGTTTCTCCTGGGTTGCTGAGACTGCTAGAAGCCCCAGTCAGTTGCTTAGCCTCTCTGTTTCTCAGTCACCTGCTGTGAATCAATGAAAGCCTGGTGGGAAAGGAGGTACCAAATTTGGGTCTTAACCACCTGGGATTCTTTTCTAATTGATGTCCTGTTTCTTCAAGAACTTGTTTCCTTGGGTTTGTGATGCTTTCAAACACAAATTTTTAATATGCCTCCAAGCTTTCCTAATTTTTAGCAGCAGCATGGTTAGGTTGTAAAGTCTGAACTGTTATTACTAAAAAAGTCTTTTTCTACAAACACTACTTTAAAAAATATTTTTGAGTTTTTAGCTGGTAGTTTTTTGGCAATAGCCAATTATTCTAATCTATATATCAATTTATTTCAGACAAATGGTGTTCTTAAGAAGTATTTACATTTTACTGAATTTATTTTAATTACATATTCATTGATTAAAGTTAATCTTTCTTTAGTTCACAAAGTGTGCCAAGTACTGGGCCAGGAGATGTAGGTACTTTATTGATGGTAAGTGGGAAAAATTTGAATAAATAGGAGTATATTATAATAGATAAATTCAGTGGTAATTGGTGATTCAGTCATAATACCAGATTATTACTTAATGTCTTCTTATATCATATTTAATTATTGCTCTAGGGATTGGCATATGAATCTTTATTTTATCTTCATGTACAGTGAATTATGATAGCACTACCCCATGTAAATATAATCTCCCAACATTATATTTTCATTTAATACCCTTTGCTTTGTGTCTTGGCATATATTTTACATATATAATACTATTTACCACTTTCTGTTCATGGAATCAGACATATTTCAAAAATAAGGACAAGTTGTCTCTTATATTTATGTGCATATTTTCCCTCTCTGGTCTTTACTCCTCCAGAGTTCTTAATATCCATGAGGTATCTTTTTCTTTAGTCTAAAGAACTTGTAGTATTACTTGTATTACAGGTGGTCCAGCAACAAATGGCCTCAAGTTTGTGTGGTCATGTCTTACTTCATTGTCAGTTTGGAGGGATAATTTTGGATATATGATTCTGAGTTGACAGCTTTATTTTTTCTTTCAACTTTGGAAAAACACTGCTCCATATTCTCCAGTCTCAGTGGATTCTTTTGAGAAGGCAGACATCATTTAAATCATCAGTTTCAAGTAGGAAATTCGTTTATATTCTTCTGAAAATGTTAATTTAAAAAAAAAAGTCTTTGAATCATAGCAGTTTAAGTATGATGTATGCCCGTGAATAACTATTTCTATTTAACCTGACTTGGTTCCATTGATCTTGAATCTGTAATTTGACATACTTCTAAAAAGTTGGGAAGTTTTGCCCACTTTTTTATAAAACTTTTTTTTTTTTCTGATCCATTTTGGTCCCTCTTCACATCAGATATCTAGGCTAGAAACCTCCCCTGCCCAACACTAGTCTTTGGGCGCTGCAAGATAACTGGTATCTCTGTTCTTCTCTTACTTAGCCTCACATCCACTGTCTGCTAGACCTTGATATGTCTTCTGTACATGTGCAGCCCAACCTTTGACTAAAGACCTGTTGTGAACTCCCACACAGACTTCTGCCCTGGTCCTGTATAGAATTCCTTCATCTACAATAAACCCAGCTGCATTAGCAGCCCTGATTTCAATCTCTACCTTGTCACCTCAGCAACACTTCCACATTGGCCTGGTTTCAAAATTCCTGCAACAGAGGAGTTTGCCCCATGCAGAGGGCCTGGGCAAATAAGGCTGTCTCCTGACAATACCTTGTGTTGATGAGGAACTCTCATATACTGCTTATAGGAGAGGAAATTGCAGCAAAAACTCTGGCAAAGTTTTGGCAGGTTCTTTTAAGCTGAACGTATCTATACAGTATGATGTAGTAATTCTGCTCTGGCTTATGTACATGTGTGCCTAAAGGAATTTAGAAACCCTAAATTCCTAATTCCTAATTGCCCCCAACTGGAAACAATTTGAAAGTCCACCATCTCTAAAAATGAGTAAAAAGTGCTCCATCATACAATATAATATACACCAATGAACATGAACAAACTTTTGCATTCCACATGGATAAGTCCCATGAACATGTTTTTGAGCAAAGGAATCCAGACTCTCCTAAAATCATACCTTTTGAAACTATAGATTTCTAAAACAGCAATTTGTCATGAGTTGAATTGTGAAATCAGGTATGTAAATGTCGACTTTAACCAAATTTTAATTACTCTAAGAATAGAGGCAAGCATTCAGCCAAAATGCACAATATATGAGGGAACAAGAAAGCATCAAACAAAGCCCCTAGTAGTGCTACCCTTATTCCACATCAGGATATGTTTCAGTTTCACAAGTAAAGATGAGTTGTGATGTTGAGTAATGTTCGTAAAAATATTATTTACCAAAGGGATTTGTTTAGTTTTTCTGGCTTATTCATTTTACACTTTTAATTGCATAAAGTCTGTTAATAACACTACTGCCATTCTCCAGATTCCTAACCTCCGAGGTAGTTTGCAGTGAACAACCTAGACAGATAAGGTACACCCTGGTAAAACAATAGCATCTATTAGCACATTTAGAAGGAGTTACTGTCAGTGTCATTAGCAAATTTACTAGGAGTTATTTACTCTTGTCATTAGCACATTTACTAGGAGTTATTTACTCTTATCAGATATTAGGGAATAGTTACAGGTCTGCTCTCACTCCTTTTCTTCACAACAGGCAACATGAGCCTAAGATATTAGGAGTCAGGAAAATGATTACTTGGGGAAACGGAAGACATGATGATGGGAGGTGGAAAAAAGAATTTGCCTTCTTTTTTTTTTTAATTTATTTATTTATGATAGTCACAGAGAGAGAGAGAGAGAGAGAGGCAGAGACATAGGCAGAGGGAGAAGCAGGCTCCATGCACCAGGAGCCCGACGTGGGATTCGATCCCGGGTCTCCAGGATCGCGCCCTGGGCCAAAGGCAGGCGCTAAACCACTGCGCCACCCAGGGATCCCTGCCTTCTTTATTCTTCTGGAAGTCTGAGTATTTTATTCTTCACCTGAATAGTGGTTTACACAGTTGTATTTTCTTTTGCTAATTTCATGTCACTGCTCAGTTAGTGTATGGTACTCTTCTCCATTCATGCCATGCTTTGAGTGACCTACAAATACAATAAATATAACCTCAATAAGCAAGCAAATGATCAACACCAGATTTTTGAGGAGTTTGTGCATATGGGGGTGTGTGCACACCTATGTTTTTCTAGGAGGAGACAGAGTGATAGAATTGGGGAAATGTATATATGGGGACCCAAGGGCATTAGATCTGTTTTCTTTCAGGTGGTTATAGTTTGTCTCCTTTATAAATAATCTTTTTATTTCACATATATGTCAAATATGTAGTTTCTAATAAAATAATTTAAAATTTTCTGAAGATTTGTTTTCAATTAAAATTATTTCCTATATAGGAAGGAAAGCATACCTAATTTGCCTGACAGTAGAAGCAAAATGAAATAAAAAAAATAAAAGGTAAACTATCATGAAAGCCAAAAAAATCCAAGTTAAAAAATTATATTAAGATAACCAAAAAGATATGAATAAGCTACACACAAATTAAAATAATTTAAGCATATTCCTAAGGAAAATTCCAAGAGGAAATGTTCTCATAATTGATGACTCAAATCTAATATTAACCGAGATGAAAAATTACATGAGAACTGGCAAGTTCTTTTGATAAAGTAAAATAACACCTGTGTTATATCAAAATATTTAATTTTTTACGGTAATATACAGTAACATTCAATTCTGGGAAAACATTTTATATCTATAATAATTTATATAGCCTTATTAAGAACATTAAACTTAAAATATAGTACTTTTAATCTGGTCCTAGATTTTGTAAAAAGTATAAAATGGTACTGGATTTTTAGAAAGCTATTTGACATTTTGTAGCAAAATTTGAGTCATAATCCTTTACACAATAATTCTACTTCTAGGACTATATAGCTACTGAGGGAAGTGCACTAAAGCATGGGTACCAAAAAAGAACAATTTTTAAATAAATTATGATGTTTCTGTACTATGACTACGGTTCAACTTTTACAGTTAATAAGGTATGTCTGTATATATTCACATAAAACATCTCCAAGTCATATTGTTAAGGGGAAAAAAGTGCACTGTACTTTAATTTCACTTGTGTGCACCAATATATAAATATGTATGTTAATGTATGGTTATGTGTGTATCTGTTCATATATAGACTTTGTTAATCATGGTTACTTCTGAGAAGGAATAAGTATCTGCAGTTTTTCAAAATTTTACTCCGAGCATGCTCTGTATTTCTCACTAATAAAAGAAAAAACATAGGAGCGACTGGCTGGCTTGGTCAGTAGAGCATGTGACTTTGAACTTGTGGTCGTGAGTTCAAGCGCCAGGTTGGGCATGGAGCTTACTTTAAAAAGCAATGTAGAATGTAGTATCACTAATGATTATTTTGGTAAATCTGCTTTCTACTTTTTCTTTTTTTATAAGTAGTACAGAACAGGATAAGATGTTATACTTAAAGTACAATTAGAAAAGAGATACAGGGCAGCCCAGGTGGCTCAGCGGTTTAGCGCCACCTTCAGCCCAGGGTGTGGTCCTGGGGACCTGGGATCGAGTCCCGCATCGGGCTCCCTGCATGGAGCCTGCTTCTCCCTCTGCCTGTGTCTCTGCCTCTCTCTGTGTCTCTCATGAATAAATAAATAAAATCTTAAAAAAAAAAGAAAAGAGATACAAAGAAAAGAAATGCTAAGAACATATATAAATAAGCTATGTGCAGAAAATAATTTATTTGTGAACCACTTAAAAGAAGCTGGTCTCTATTTAGTCAGTGAGATCATTAAGTGAGGCATCAAAAATGAAATTTTTACTTGGAATAATTTTTTACTCCGCTAGAAGAGGATTAAATGCCATGTTTATTAGGAGGTTTATCTTATATTAAGGGTCTCTGTTCCCACAACAGCAGAAAAATGACAATAAGGGTCAGGATTCTAGTGACTCTTAAATTTTATATGGTAAGTATATAGAAGAAAGCATTAAAGTATAACGTTGTCCTGTTGAGTTGTTGTGCCATTTCTTGTGACATGTATAAATACCTTATGAAGGATTGTTATTCTCAGAAGACTGCATTTATGTTGTAACTGTATGATAGGATCATGGCCAAGTGCAGAGGACCACTTAGGTGTTGTCAAAATCACTGGATAATTCAACATGTTTTGAAAGAAGAGAATATAATGTATAAGAACAACCAGTTCCCAGAAGTAATTTCTTAAAACACAGTTCTTGTTTGTATGTGATTATATATCATAAGAATTGAAAAAATAATTCATTGTGACTCAGACCAAAAGAGAGTCCAGTTCTAGCGTATATTCAAAATTGAGGAAATGATTCTGATGGTCCTGAATTTGCCTGCCTCCTATTAAAAGGTAGGCATGCTTTAAAGGTATTAAAAGGTAAATGCCCACTTATGGAAACTCAGCTTTAAACAGGGTTACAAGAGGTGCACTCCTAGATTCAGTTGTGCCATTGTCTCTTCATGAGCTTGAGAACATCACTCTGACCTTAGTGTCTTTTTTCGTAAACAAGGGAATCAAAATCTCTTAAGTGCTAAAATCTACAGGATATGTATACCCAAGTGCATAGCACAAACATGAACATAACCTACAGCATTTCACAGTGATGGTAACATTTAGATGTTTAGCAAATTACACATCTCGCCTTCTCTATGAGCACGCCATTTTAAAGTAATCATTAAAGTACAGAATCTGCCCCCATGGTTTCAAAGATTCACGCAGAATACTAGGCTACAGAAAATTCAGTAGTTGAGTTATCAGATACCCAAACACTCATAAATGATAGAATCATATGAACTCAGATTTTACCATATAAAGTTAGCTGTCACAGGCCATCAACCTACCTTTAATTTCCCAGTAGAGTATCTTCACCCAGGGTACTCTACAGATTCTACTGGAACTTTTGGGGCAGGAAGCCACAATTTTCAGAACTGTTCTTAACATTCAACAGTAGGTTTTTCCTTCTTTTGTTTGAACTGGAATCTAACTTCGTATTCATTCCCCCCCCAGCCCAATTTTTTATTTATGCCTTTACAGAACATACTAAATTATTGGATATGCTGGGACTTGACTTGGGTTCACACATGTGCTTCAAAGTGGAAAAGTTGATCACCTGAAAAAAAGAATCTTCTGTTAATAAACTTCGGATACCATTCCAGTTATTCATGTCTTCATTAATTCCTATCCATAATTTTTTATTGTTTGCCATGTAAAGAAATTGCAAATTGCAAATTTCTTTGAAATTTTACTTGGGAGTTTGATAATCTTCAGAGTTATTGTAAATGGTATTTATAACATATTTAGTCTTCTAATTATGTGTTCCTGGCATTTGGAATGACAATTATAATTGATTTCTTTGTTAATCATGTGTTTAGCCATCTTGCTAGATTCACTTATTAATTCTAATATATTGTATGTAGATTGATATTAGTCTATATATACAGTCATCCATTATGAATAATGACACTGCCATTTCTTCCTTTCCCATCCTTATGTCTTTTTGTTTGTTTGTTTTTAATGTTTTATTACAGTATAATTGACATATAACCATCATATTAGTTTTAGGTATACAACATAAGTGATTCAACCTTTTTTTTTTCTTTTTCATCTATTGCCCTGCATAAATAATAAATTGAAATGGTGTTAGGAATCCTTCTCTTATTCCTGATCTCAGGGGAAGATTTAAATATTTCAGCACTTGTTATATTAGCTACAGTTTATGAATTTTTAACAATCCTAAGTGGGTGATAAGTTATATCTTTTTTTGTATTAAAATAATCACACTATTTTGTTCCTTTGTTTTATTGAAATGATTTTATTTCAGTGTTAATTCAACACGAATTTATTACTGGATAAAACCCAATTTGTTCATAGTATATCAGACTTGATTCACTGTGTTAAACATACTTCTTTTATTTTTGCATTAGGTCGTAAGAGATAAAAGCCTTTGATTTTCCTCTTTAGGCAATATTCTTCTCAGTTCATTGTAAAGTTTTTATGGCACTCTTGAAAAATTTAGAGGGGCTGCCTGCTATTTATGTTCTCTGTATGTCTTGTGTAACACTGGTGTCATTTCTTTCTCAATTGTAGAGGAAAATTTACTAATTCAATCACCAAAGCATGGGACTCACTTATAGAAGATTTTTCATTATAGTTTCAATTTATTTAATAAACATAGGATAGTGCAGATCTTCTAAGTCTTATTTTTTTGGTAAGCTGGGCTTGACATTTAATATTTAATAGCATAAAAATTTATTTAGCATAAAATCACTTGTACTTTGTCTATTTCCAGTTTCTGTAATGATGACATTTCTCATTTAAGTAATGTGTTTCTTCCATTCCTGAAGAATGAATCCTTTAGTCATAATGAAATGTCCCTCTTTATCTCTAGTTATCCTTTTTTCCTGGAAATCTAGTTTATTTGGCATTGATTTACCTGTCTTACTTGTCTTATGCTTAATTCTGCATTGTATATCACTTTCTGTGCTATTACTTTCAATGTTACTGTATCTTTCAATTTAAATTGCCTTTCACGTAAACAGCATATATTTGGGATCTGCTTTTTTTCTAACCTGAAAAATTTTACATTTTAATTGAAATGTTTAACTCGAAAAAAATTAATGTTTTTCTTACTATAGATTGATTTATAATTGGCCATCTTGTCCCTCATCTTCTGTTTTCTCCCTCTCTTTTTATTTCTTCTTTTTGTGCCTCCTTTATTTATTGAATAATTTTTGTTATTCAATTTAAATGCTTCTTTTGGATTTTTACTTGTGGCAATATAAAAACATGTCTACAGGGCACCTGGGTGGCTCAGTCAGTTAAGCATCTGCTTTCCACTCAGGTCATGAGCCTAGGGTCTTGGATTCGAGTCCCGCATCAGGCTCCCTGCTGAGCGAGGAACCTGCTTCTCCCTCTCCCATTCCTCCTACTTGTGCACGTGCACTATCTCAGTCAAATAAATAAAATATTTCTTTAAAAATACATGCCTACAAATTGTTTGACACTCTCTTTCTTCGAAAAAATGGAGTTTATGCCCCTCCCAGAATTCTGGGCCAACCAAAGTCATTCTTTTGTAAACAAAATGTAGTGGTTGGCAGCTACGTAAATTGTTAGCTTAAATTCTAATCAGCTGACGTTACCAACTGTCAACAGTGGAAGGCGCCATATTGGCTCACCAGTCCTTGCTCTTCGTACCGTGGTCCTGTTTTCACCGCGTGCTGAATCATCACGTGGTGAATCATTCACTTTTCACCACAACATGAATTACAATTTTTACGCAGTAAATTGTCTCAGGTTTGTTTATGTGGCTGTGTCTTATTTAACCCTTAGTTTGGAAAGATAATTTTGATAGATATAGAATTCTGGGTTGAGAGTTTTAATTTTTCTTTCAGCATTAGGAAGATTCTTACTTTTCTCCTGTTCTTTATGGATTCTCCTGAAAAGACAGCCATCTTTTATTTATTTTTTTAAAATATTTTATTTATTTATTCATAGACACAGAGAGAAGCAGAGACACAGGGAGAGGGAGAAGCAGGCTCCATGCAGGGAGCCCGACGTGGGACTCGATCCCGAGGTCCCCAGGATCCCACCCCAGGCTGCAGGCGGCGCCAAACCGCTGCGCCACCAGGGCTGCCCGACAGCCATCTTTTAAATCATCTATGTGGGATAGGTAATGTATCTTTATTTCTCAGATGTTTTTGTCTATTTCATTGATATTCTTTATATTTCATATAGATGCTATTCTAGTATATAATAAAATATTTCAGAATTTCAGTATATTTATGGTCACTCCAAATTACTCCGTTTTTCTAAATAAAAGTAAAAATTTATTTGATTGACAATAGCAACAAAATGTAGCAAAGGAAAATCTCTCACAGAAAAAAATACTTAATTTTTATTTCTTATTGAATATGTATCATACCTCCAAATCATATACAAAATAAAATAATTTAAGCGTGTTTTAAGTAAAGTATCAAAATGGTTTTTATAATTGCTCATCTATGGCTAATGTTGACATGCATGAGAAAATATATGGGAAAAAATTAAAAATCCTTTATAAGAGTAATAAAGTAACTCTTGTATTACCTGCATCAAAACACTTATTTGGCAAATCATATTCTATATCTGAAGCTATCTATTTAATGCAGTACATGTAGTACTATAAATATAGTAATATTAATTCAATAAAGGCAATATATAGAACATAAGGGAAAGTAACAGCATATGCTTATTTTTTAAATATATAAAATGTTTCTTATTTTGAAGAATTATAAAGTGATAAACTAACAAATGGAATAGTAAAATACAACAATTTATACAAACATAAATGTAAATTGTCATTAAATAGGCTTATTAATGAGTGCAAATTAAATAGATAAGAAGATAGTCTTTATCTTAATGGCAGATTATCAAGGCATTATGAAATGGTACCAGGCTTTTGAAAATTTAGCATTTTTAGCAACTTATTTTTTTTTTAATTTATTTATGATAGTCACACAGAGAGAAAGAGAGAGAGGCAGAGACACAGGCAGAGGGAGAAGCAGGCTCCATGCACCAGGAGCCCGATGTGGGATTCGATCCCGGGTCTCCAGGATCGCGCCCTGGGCCAAAGGCAGGCGCCAAACCGCTGCGCCACCCAGGGATCCCCAGCAACTTATTTTTTTTAATGTACTTTTTAAAATACTAATTTTCCCCTTAGGACTGTATCCAGCACAGCTACTCACAATTGAACATAAACATATGTTTACAAAATTGGTAAAGGAGCTATTTTTAAATAAATTATGTTGTATTCATTCCATGGATATTAAACTTAACAACAAATCAGGTAGATCTAATTTATTACAAATGATTACTCCATGACCTATTGCTAATAAAAAAGAAAACAACTTATAATTTCACGTGTACATATACATACAAAATATATTTTTATGTAAATACATACTTAGGTGAACATCTGTTTTTATACACCTTATTGATATCCATTGTTATTTCTGAGAGAGAATATGCATCTGCATTTTTTTGAAAAATGTACACTGAGCATACACTGAATTTACAAGTAGGAAAAGAAAATTTTAAAAATAGTCACGTGATGGTATATCACTAGTGATTATTTTTTAATACCTGCTATTTACTTTTTTCTTTTAATAGAGTATAATAGGTAAGAAATTATGCTGAAAACATGTTAGAAACAAAAAAAATAAAAATGTAAAAAGTTTTGTGGAGAAAATATTTAATGATGGTCCAATTTAAAGAAGCTGATCTCTAGTCATTGAGATAGTTGAACTAGGCAAAATTGTCACAAATAATGCTCTTTTTATTGTTTAGTAAATAAAGTTCAGTAGTATAGTAAAGTTTATCTTATATTTTGGGATGTCTGACACCATAGTATCAGGAAACAAATGACAACAGTACTCCGAGTTATAGTGATTGGAAGTTTACCTGAAAAAGTAAATAGAAAACGCCTTAAAAATGTAGCCTTGTCCTGAGGAGTTTTTGTGCCATTTCTTATTATGTATGTGAAAAGTTTATTAGTTGCTATTCTCAGAAAAATGTGTTCATGTTTAACTCTTTGGTATCCATCAGTCTTGGTCAATTAACTTATTAATTCTAATGCATGACCTGCAGGTTGCTTTACATTGTCTGGAAACATAATTATATAATCTGTGAATAAAGGCGAGTTCATTTTGTTGTTTCTAAACTTGGTGCCTTTCTTCTTTTTCCTGTGTCATCGCCCTGACTAAATTTTCCCTAAAATGGTGAATAGAAGGAAGTGGTGATAATAGACATCCTTCTTGTTATTTTGATCTCAAGGAGTTTTTCAGTATTTTACCACTAATTATATGTGCTGCAGTTTTTAAGCTGTTTTAAACAAAGTAGGTGGTTAATTATATCAAATAGTTTTTCTGGATCTCTTGACATAATGACATGATTTTACTCTTTTGTTTGTCAAGGTTGTTTCATTTGAAAATGTTAAACCAAGAATCCATTCTTATATTAAACCCAATTTGTGCCTTGTATATTATACTTGAATTCTCTTTGGATTCTGTTTGTCAAGCATCAGGTTTTAACTTATTCTTTAATGTTTGTTGTGAGGCATAAAAACTTTGATTTTCTTTTCCTAAAATGATCCTATTGGTTTGGTGTCAAGTTTATAGGGGTTTCAGAAAACATTTTGGTTAGAGGTTTTACCATTTCTCTCTTGTGAAAGAGGTTGTTCAAGACTGGTTATTGATTTCTCAATTACATGGGGAAACATCAAGAATTGAAGCATTTGGACATGGAACTCATTTGTAGGAAGGTTTTTCTATACAGATGCAGTTTATTGACTAGATACAGAATCCTTGAGATTTCCTATTTTGCTATAAAAATTTCATCATTTTATGCATTTCAAATCTGTTGACATATATTTCCTTATAACATAATGTATATGTCTTCAGGATCCTAATGATGATCCCTTCTACATTCCTGCTACTGCTAACATGTCTCCTTTATTCACTTGATTTTGAATTTGTCATTCATTTATTTTTCTCATAATTGATATTAATTTTTCAGGTTCAGAATTTTGTTTTAAATTCCCACTCTTGGGGCCCCTGGGAGGCTCAGTCGGTTAAGCGGCTGCCTTCTGCTCAGTCATGATCTCAAGGTCCTGAGACTGAGCCCTTTGTCAGGCTCCCTGCACAGTGGGGAGTCTGCTTCTCTCTCTTCCTGTGTTCCTCCCAGACTTGTGCTTTCTTTCTCCCAAATAATAAGTAAAAGCTTTAAAAATAAATAAATTCCTTCTCTGTTTTCTAATTGTATGAAGTGCATTTTCAAATCTTAACATTCTTGTCAGCTCAACTTGTTATGGTCAGTGTTTTTAATCAGAGCTCTTCTAACTAATATGCAGTGCTATCTCACTGTAGGTCCACTTCATATGGGTAGGCAAAAGGTGTCATTCCCCATAAGTGGAGAAAATGGATCACAAGCCTGATGGTAATTCTTTCCTTCCCATTTGTGCTTTTGCGTGTATGGCTATTCTTTACCATGTGCTGGATTTTTGTTTGAAATATCGCTAAAGTAACTGGAGGTTCTGAATGAATTTTCCTTCCTCTAGTGAGCATTTGTTTTTGCTTCTGAGAGACAGTGAATATGGGGGCAATTCATGTCATAGCAGTCAGAGAATTCATTCTTATGAAGCTTGATCTCAGATTTTATGAGAGGTTTTTCTCTGTTGGGTTCATACAGATATTTAGGGTAGAGCTTCCCAGGGATGCCACATGGACCCCTGGGTTGTCATTCAGAGGCTTTCTCCTTGGTGCACCTGCAGTTCCAGCCTATTCCCTGAGCTGGTGAGAATGCTAGAAGCCCTACTGAGCTGCTTAGAGTCTCAGCCATAACTTTCTGCTGAGCATTTCGGCTTCTTGATCACCCCTTTTAGAAAAGCATATACCTGGAGGGGGAGAGAGGTACCACAATTGGATCTCATCCCTTGGGTATCTTTTCTGAGATCTTGTCTCTTCAAATGCTTGCCTCCTTGGAATATTTTTAATATCTCCCAGCTTTCCTAAGGTGGTTGGTTGGTTGGTTGTTGTTGTTGTTGTTGTTTTTTCTTAGCAGAATACTTGGCTTGATAGAGCTTCTTGGTTGCTACTGAAAGCAGACAGCTACATATATGTTATTTTTTTGGAATAAATTTTTCTAGTTGTTTTTCCTCCCAGATCTTATTAATTCAATCTTTATACCAATAGAATAAAAATATTCTTTTAAGACAAATCATCTTCCAAAGAGTGGATCTCTTCTATCCTTACTTGGTTAATGTACTCCAGTTAAAATTTTTCATTGCCTAAATATTTCCCTAGTTCCTAACATGTGCCAGGTATGAATTATGTAGTAGAGGTTCATAAGTTTAGTAGGTATAGCCCAGTGAAACACAAGCAAGTAAATATGGATTATATTATAAAAGGCAACTTTTATGGCAATGTTTTAAGCTACTCTAGTCTAAAATGTTTCCTGTACCACTTTGTATTTTGTTTATTGGTCCATCTAGAGGTTGGCATATGAAACCTTTACTTATCTTGGTCTACTTAAAGTTAACAAAATACCAAGTTATGTACATGCAATCTCACAACAAGGAAATGTCTCTTGTTCCCCTTTTCTTTGTGGTCTTTTTATCATTTTTTTATTTACAGTGTTACTAAAAAGTGGTTATTGGTTATTATAATTTTTCTTTTAATTTTCTTAAATGAAGTAAACTTTATGTTCAGTTAAATACATGAATCTTGAGCTTACATTTCGGTGAATTTTGCAAATCGTATATTTTACATACAGAGTGGTATTTAACATTTTTGCTTAAAAAATGATCTTTTTCATTTTTTGATTTCCTATTTGAATTCTTCTTTGACATATTGTTTATGTGGTCTACAGCAGTTTAATTTCCTCCTATTTTTAAATTTTCCAAACTTCTCTCAGTTAGTTTCTCTTGACAGCTTTCTTGAGGTATAATTGATAATCAAAAACCTGCATAAATTTAATGTATAGAATTTGGTGCATTTGAACATATGCGTGTATCTATGAAACCGTCACCACAATCAAGGTAATAAGCAAAATCATCTAATTTCAGTCCATTATGTCAGAAAGCTTACTTTGTATTGTTTTAGTCCTTTTAAGACTATTGAAGTTCTGTAGCCTAGTGTTATATTTTTGTGTCATTACCTTAGTGAGTTCTCTATGATTTAAAATATAAATCTTAATTTATTATAATCTACTTCAAATTTACATTAAATTAATTACAGTAAAATGTAGAACATCAATTCCTATATAGCTCCCTGATTTTTCTAATACTGTTATATATATTATGTTGAAATATGTTATACACCCACCATTACATTGTTATATAGTATAATAATTGTTTTATTTAGTTTTATATCTGTTAAAGAAGCTAGAGGAAAGATTAAATTGTGTTCATAGATTTTTTATATTAAACTTTTTACGTTCCTGAATCTGTTCATTTCTTCCTATGAATTGGTGATACCATATGGTTTTCCTTCTTTACTCCAATATAGATTCATTTACAACTCCCTCTTTTGTGTTCCTTTGTCAAATATATTACATTTGTATATACTATATGACCATATAACAATTTTATAATTATAAAATTATAATTTTATAGATACTGTTTTGTGATGTTGGCTTTTAAATCAGTTATGCTAGGAAAAGAACATCAATGTTTAATTATACTTGGTATTATCCTTACCTACATAATTATTTTACTGGAGGTCTTTCTCTTTTCTGTATGGATTTTAATTGCTGTCTGGTATCACTTTTTTTTCATGCTGAAGAACTTCCTTTAGAATTTCTTATATTGCAGCAGTTGTAACAACACATTTTCTTTGCACATCTCAGAGTTTTGGTTGTTGTTAAAAACCGATCATGTTAGATAATATTAATGGAGGAAAGCTGGAGACTGATTCCCCACTTCCCTTGTTGTTGTTGTTTGTTTTGTTGTTTGATGACAAGGCTGGACTAATTATGTATTTTGTTTCTGCTGCATTCTGTAGTTTCTGGTATGATTGCTTAGATGTTCCCTTATTAAAAAAAAAAAAAAAAAGAAACAAAAAGAAAAGAAAAGAAAAGAAAAGACCTGTCAGCTTGGCTTCATAGGTGTCCTCCTCTAATCAGATAAGACATTTACTGGTCAAACGTTGTATACTTAGGTCCCTGTACCAAAAAAGACTTGTGGCTTAGAATACTGCTTTCACAGTTCTGGGTTTAAAATTTTGTCTTTTCCTTGAGCATTAAAGAGTCTGCCCCATTTTTCTGGTTCTCTATGAATCCTGTTGAGAAAGTAGCCCATCATTTAAGTCACTGTTTGTGGATTAGTGATGTGCATTTATTTCTCAGGTTTTAGTGGGCATACATTTGTTCACCTCACTAATACTATTTATATTTGATGTAGAATGTCAAATACAATGTTTACCAATAAAAGTTCAAAAACTTTAGTAGCTTTTATGTCAATCCAAATTATTCCATTTGTGTAAATAAAAGGATAATTCATTTGATCCTAGAAATAAAGCAAAAATTATAGCTGGTATGAAAAATAAGAAAAGCCAGAAATTAAAATATATATATTTAATTCATAAAGATATCTGCCCATACACACAAATTAAAATAAAGCACATTCCTCCCAAAAATATCAAAATGGTTTGTTACTGCTAATTGGTTACTACTTGTGACTTGGATGAGAAGTTGAATGAGAACAGCCAGTCTCAATAAAGTGATTCTGTATTGCCTATTGCAAAATATTTTATATCTACAATTATATAATACCATCACGCTTTGGCAAAACAAAATCTGTTAGAAGTGATTTATATAAATATGGTAAATATCAGAACCAGTCACTGACAAGTAATATATAGAAAATAAAGAAAATAATGAGAAGATATATTTAAGAATATCTATAGGTTTAATATATAGTATTTTTAGTATTCAAATAATTATATAATAGCTGGTTAACAAATGTACTTAGCAGTTGCATCTTGATATATACATAATATAAATGGGCAATGACTCTATTAAATATGCTTAATATTTAAAGCATGTAAATTCATATTACAATACTTCTTTGTCTTGGTTTTGGCTTATGGAAGAAGTACAAAATTACCCTGGATTCTTGATAGTAATTTGGCCTTTAAAATTTTTTTTCTACTAGTTTTAATATTTACCTACACTTCAACTTTATTAACTACACAGTAATTTGCCTTCTAGTACTGCATCTGACACACTGACTCATACATGTGTGTGAAAGGATAGGTGCAAAAGAGGCAAAACTGCAGTTTCAGAATAAATCATGCTTTGTACCATGAATACTGGGCTGCTTTGCAATAGATCAGGAAGCACTATATATATTTACAGAAGGCAATTTTGAGATCAGTTGCTAAACAGAGAAAGCAGAGTATAAGTTACTTTCAGATATGTTAAAATTTATAAATACATGATTTCTGTGAATACATATTTATGTGTATATCTGCTAATATATGCACTTGGTTGCTAATCATGGTTACTTCTGAGAGGGAATGATGTCTGCATTTTTGAAGATTTTTCACCGAGCATACAATATATGTGTCATTAATAAATGATACATCAAAGAAATAGAAACCAGATGGCTTGCATTTTGCTTTTTTGCCCTTTCTTGAGTTAGTGCACAACAGTAGGAAGTTATACTTAAAAACAAAAGAGTTAGAAAAGAGTTGTACTGGCATTAAATGTCAAGTGTGGAGGCGCCTGAGTGGCTCAGTGGTTGAGCGTCTTTCTGCCTTTGGCTCAGATGGTAATCCCAGAATCCTGGGATTGAGTCCTGCATTGGACTCCCCGTAGGGAGCCTGCTTCTGTCTCTGCCTATATCTCTGCCTCTCTCTGTGTGTCTCTTATGAATAAATAAATAAAATCTTTAAAAAAATTAATGTCAAGTGTTATAAAGTCTGTCTTCTATTCAGTGGCTTCTGTTACCATGCTATCAGAGGAAATGACAACAATGATTAGGGTTAGAGTGGCTCTCAAAGCTTATCTGGTGTTTATAGAATAAACCTCAAAAATAAAACCTTATCCTGTGGAGTTTGAGTGCCCTTTCTAATGATAAACAGAAAAAGCTTATTTAGGATTGTTTTTCTCAGTAATATGTGTTTATGTTTCATTGTTAATGGTATTCATCAATCTTGCTGAAACTTTTAGCTTATTAGTTTTACTATATTGCCTACAGGTTACTTTTAGATAGTCTGAAAACAAACATATCATTTATGAAAAATGGCAGTTTCATTTCTTCCTTTCCAGTTTAAGATCTTTTGAATATTTTCTTGTATATCCCTGGCTAGGACCACCATAAAATGTTAATAGAACTAATGACAGTGGAAATCTTTGTGTCTTTTCTGATATCAGGAGTTCAGTTTTTCAGTATTTCATCACTAAGTATGATGTTTGCTGTGGTGTTCTCAGTTTTCAGTTTTGGGTTTGTTTGTTTTTTAAGTGAGTGGTAAATTATGTCACATGGTTTCTTTGTATCTATTGCAATAGTACATGATTTTCTTCCTTTCTCTTCCTTTGTTTTCTTAAAGTGGTTTGACTTCAGAATGTTAAATCCCCAAGAATTCATTCTTGAATTAACCTTAATTTGTACATTATTATTGATGCATTTTTTATTCCATTTGTCAAACATACGTTTTCTACATTTGATCATATGAGACCTAAACCTTATTCTTACATTATCTTTAGTTTGGTATAAAGTTTATAAGGGTCTCCTAGAACCCTCCTAGAACATTTGGAGGAATGTTTTTGCATTTTGTGAGAGGGTTTATTTTTAAGATTTTATTTATTTATTTGAGAGAGAAAGTGAGAGAGCTCACAGAGGGAGAGGAAGAAGCAAACTTGCCATTGAGCAGAGACAATGAGGAGCTCAGTCCCAGGACTCTGAGATCAAGACCTGAGCCAAAGGCAGACATTTAACAAACTGAGCCACCCAGGCCCCCTGTGAGAGAGTTTATGCAAGATAGTTGTTATTTCTTTCTTATTATGTAGAAAAGTTCAGGAATCCAGACACTAGGCCATGGCATTCGTTTTTTAAGAAGGATTTTCATTATAGACACAGTTTATTTAATAATTACAGGGCTACTGAGATTTCTTAAGATTGTAAAAAATTTTTGGGATGCCTGGGTGGCTCAGCAGTTGAGTGTCTGTCTTTGACTCAGGAAGTGATCCTGGAGTCCCAAAATCAATTCCCACATCAGGCTTCCTGCATGGAGCCTGCTTCTCCCTTGCCTGTGTGTCTGCCTCTCTCACTGTGTCTTTCATAAATAAATTTTTAAAAAGCTTAAAAAAAAGATTGTAAAATTTTTTCATTATTTCATATAATTTCAAATTTATTAGTATGTTTTTAAAAATAATATTATGTATTTGTCTCCAGGATCTGTGTGATGATCCCTTCTACATTTATTTTTATCAATAATATATCTTTAATTTTCTTGATAAATCTTGCGGGGAGTTTTTAAATTTTTATTCCATATTTTTGAGATATAATTGACACAAGTGTCTATATTTAAGGTGTACAATATCACCATTTGACACATATGAACATTGTGAAATGATTACCACAATCAAGTTAGTTATTCTATTCAAAAAATCCCTTCTGGATTTGTCAGTCTTCTCTTTGCAATCATTCAGAATCTGTTAACAGATCTTCATCTTGTTGTTTCATATTTTTAATTATTAGTTAAAAATTTAAACTTTTAAAAAAACTCCTTGAGATGGATTATCAGGTCTTAAGTTTTTAGCATTTCCACTTGGGCAGTTGATGGTATAAATTTTTCCTTTAGACACATATTTTGTTGCAGCTCATATTTTAATAGCTTTATGAAAGTATATAGTTAATTTAAAATAAACTGCACGACTTTAAAATAAATGGTATACATTATGAAATCCATACATATTTGTGAAGCAAGCAACATAATCAAGATGACGTAAATATCCATGTAACCTACCTTTCTAAGTTTCCTTGCAGCACAGTCATATTCCCTTCCTGCTGATGCTGCCCAGGTGCTCCCCTTTTGTGCACGCTGTGTACATTCTTGGACAGGTCTTTATAAGATCATGTATTTTCATGTGTTTGCATCAACTTCAAAGAATGGATGGCTGGATCGCATGATTAGGATTTCTGTAGGTTATTTTACAAGGTGACAAACGCTTTGCAATATGGTGCCCTATCAGCAGTGTGAATCTCAGTCACCTTACATCGTAGTCAGCATTTGTTGTAGTCAGTATTTTCAGCTATAGCCCTTCTGGGAAGTGCACAGTGGTATCTCACTATCACTCTGAACTGCTTGGGTATAACCAAGTCTTAACCCTTTCTTTTCCAGGCACCCGCAGTAAATGGAGAAAACATTTGAAAGGCCTGATGTTAATCCTTTACATTTATACTTTTGTTATGTATGGTTACTTTTATTGCTTGATAGACTTTCTGTATGAAATACTACAGAAATAACTGTAGGTTCTGGGTGATATTTTTCTTCCTCTAAGGACAATTTCTTTGACTGCAGGAAGTCACCTGCAGGAAGTTCTTTTCTTCCTTGAGACCTTTAAAACTGGGTCTCAAGTTTTACAAGGTGTTTTGCATTTCTGGTTCATATGGACATTTAAGGTGTAGACCCTTAGGGAAATTAAAAGAACCCATGAAGTGTGTTGTTTCTTTAGCCTTCTGCCTCTCCGGGCCCTAAGTTCAGCATGTGTCCCCTGACATGGTGAGGGTATAAGAAGACCTACCTGCCCAAGGTGCTTAGCTGCTTAGTGTTTTGAATGTTCAGTACTCTCTTTTGAATTAGCAAATCGTTTGTAGATGAAAGTGGTCCTAAATTTGGATCTCACTACCTAGGATTTTCTTCTTTCTGAGGTCCTAGGCCTTCCATGCTTGTTTCCTTGAGTTTGTGGTTATCTTGAAGAGATCTCTTTTATATACTTCCAGCTGTCCCAGTTTTTCTCAGTAAGATGTTTTGAATAGTTGACTGTTTCAAAAAAAAAAAAAAAGGTATCTCCTCTCAAACTGCTTTTTGAAATAAGTTTCAATTAACAGGTATTTTCCCCCCCATTGCCAGTGAATTCCAACTGTATATCAAGATTATAGGTAATACTTTAGCTTTCTCTTTAGGTGACTGTACATTCATTTGCAGTTATAAGAAATGATACAGAGACATTCTTGTACCATTTGCCCAGTTTCACCCAGTTTTAAAATCTTATAAAACTGTATGCAATATCTCAACCAAGATATTAACACTTACACAGGCAAGACATGGAACATTTTAGTTACCGCAAGAATCTCGGTGTTTCCATTTTATAGGTAAACACTACCCTCCCTGCCCCTGTGCCCATCTCTGACTTCTGGCAACTATTCTGTTCTTCATTTCTATAATTTTTCACTTAATGAATACTTTATAAATGGAATCATTCTTTATTTGACCTTTGGGATTGGCTTTTCTTCACTCAGCATAATTATCTAGAAATTCATCACCGTTGTTGAGTGTATAAATAGTTTTTATTATTGTTGTGTTTACTGAGAATTCCATGGTATGGATGTACCACATTTTGTTTAATCATTCACTCTTAAAGACATCTGGGTGTTTCCAATTTTTGGCTCTTACAAAAAAAAAGCTGTGATAAACATTTCAGTACATGTTTCCTTGTGAACATGAGTCTTCATTTCTCTGGGATAAATACTCAGAAATACTATTTCTGTATCATATGGTATTTGCATGTTCAGTTTTTATGGGAACTGCCTAATTTTTTCAGAATAGCTGCATTACATTATAATAAGCCATATATGAGTTTATCTGCATCCTTGCCAGCATTTTGCAGTGTAACTATTTTTTATTTTAGCCATTCTAATAGATGTGTAGTGGTATCTCATTGTGATTTTAATTTGAGCTTGCCTAGTGGCTCTGATGTTAAACATATTTTTGTGTAATTATTTGCCATATGTATATCCTCTTTGGTGAAATTTCTGTTCATTTCTTTTGACTCTTTTCCAATTGGAGTTTTAAAACTTTATGTTATAGGTCAGACCCGGTGGCTCAGCGGTTTAGTGCCTGCCTTTGGCCCAGGGCCTGATCCTGGAGACCGGGGATCGAGTCCCATGTCGGGCTTCCCGCATGGAGCCTGCTTCTCCCTCTGCCTGTGTCTCTGCCTCTCTCTCTGTGTGTGTCTCTCATGCATAAATAAATAAAATCTTTAAAAAAAAACTTTATGTTATATATTATAGATATCTGTCTTTGGTCAGATACATGGCTTGTAAAGGATTTCTTCTAGTATGCGACATGTTTCCAGTTACTTAACAGAAGATAGAACTGTTAGCACAGCAGAAGTTTTAACTTTTGATGAAGTCTAATTTATTAATTTTCCCTCATATGGATTGTACATTTGGTGTCAGATCTGTTGACTCTTCGCTTAGCCATAGGACCTGAATGTTTCTATCCTATTTCTTTTCTATATGTTTTATAGATTTTGTTTTACATTTTGATCTATGATACATTTTAAGTTGACTTTTTATATGAGGTGTGAAGTTTAAATTGCAGCTCTATTTTGGGCTAGGTGTATCCAATTACGATAGCACAGTTTTTGAAAAGACCATTATTTCTCTACGGAATTGCTTCTGCAGCTTTATAAAAAATAAACCAGCCATACTGCATGTGGCTATTACTAGGTTCCCATTCTGTTTTATTGATCTATGTGTCTAGTCCTCTAGTAATACCACAGTATCTTGAGTATTGTACCTGTATAATACATCTTGAAATTGGGTGGAGTGAGTCCTCCAACTTTATTCTACTATTTCAAAATTTTCTTAGGTGTTCTAGTTTCATTTTGTGTTCATTTCAATTTTAGAATGCTCTTGTTAATCTCTACAAAATATACTTTTTTTGTATACTTTAAATTACTTTAAAACTGTATATCATTGTGGGAAGTATTCAAATCTTTCATAAATCTTAAATCTTCCAATCCATGAGCATGGTATGTGTCTCCTTTGTTTAAATATTCTTTGGTTTCTTCCATCAGTGTTATGTAGTTTTTGTATATAAGGTCTATACATATTTTGTTAGATTTGCCTCTATTTAATTTTTGAAGCACTTGTAAGTTCTTTTTTTAATTTCAGTGCACATAAGATCATTGCTAAAATATAGAAATACATTTGAACTTGTATGTTCATCTTGTGTCATATATAGCCTTGCTGATCTTACTTATTTAAGAAATTTGAATAGATTCCTTGGGATTTTCTGTGTAGACATTTATCATCTGCTGATAATAATAGTTTTATTTCTTCTTTTCAGGCTTATACTCCTCTTATTTCCTTTCCTTGCCTTATTGTCCTGTCTCACCTTCCAGCACTATTTTGAATAAACGTGAAAGTGAGCATACTTGCCTTTTATTCTTGAATTTAGCAGGAAAGTATTCAACTTTTAACTATTATGCATAACGTATATTTTAGATCTTTTGTATATGCTCTTTATCGAGATTAGGAAGTTCTCCATATTCTTATTTCTCTGAGTTTTTATCATGAATAACTAGATATTGAATTGGTTAATGGCTTTTTTACTTCATCAGCTGATAAGTTTATGTCATTTTTCTTCTTCTTTTTCTTTTTTTTCTTCAAAGATTTCATTTATCTATTCATGAGACACACACAGAGAGAGGCAGAGACACAGGCAGAGGGAAAAGCAGGCTCCATGCAGGGAGCCCAGTGCGGGACTTGATCCCAGGACCCTGGACCACACCCCAAGCCGAAGGCAGATGCCCAACCACTGAGCCACCCAGGTGCCCCTCATTCTTTAGCATGTTAATATGGTACAATACAATGATGGGTTTTCAAATACTGCACCAGCCTTGGATGCCTGGATTGATTGATTGATTGATTTTATTCATAAGAGACACACAGAGAGAGAGAGGTGGAGACATAGGTAGAGGGAGATGCAGGCTCCATGCAGGGAGCCCGATGTAGGACTCAATCCCGGGACTCCAAGATCATGCCCTGAGCCAAAGTCAGATGCTTTGCATCCCAGGCGTCCCAGGATGCCTGGATTTAAACTCACTTGTTCATGGTGCATAAATCTTTTTCTATGCTTCTGGGGTCTAGTTGCTAATATTATGTTAAGGATTTTGTGTTTGTATTCAAGGAATATTAATTAATCTGTCCTGGGGTTTTTTTGTTTGTCTAATTTTAATATCTTAGTAATACTAGCTTCATAAAATGAATTGGGAAATGTTTCCTCTTTTATTTGCTATTTCTCTATTTCTGTCTTTGATCTCAAATTTTAACATGTTGGGTTTTTTTTTTTTTCATTTATTTCAGTGATTTTTTTTTTTCCTGTGATCCTTCTTTGACCCAGGGATTTTTTACAAGTGTGTTGTTTTGTGTGCAAAATTTTGAAGATTTCCTGTTATGTTTCTGTTATTGATTTCCCATTTGATTCCATTATGATCAGAGGACATACTCTTAGGATTTAAATTATTTTCAATTTGTGGAACTTTCTTTTTAGCCCCGGCATATATTTTATCTTGGTACATACTCCATGGACACTTGTAAAGAATTTGTATTTTGTCATTATTTGTCACAATGTTATATAAGTACCAGTTAGGTACTGTCAGTTAATGGTGTTGATTTCTTCAGCATCCTGACTGTCTCTGGACATTTGTTCTATCAATTAGAGAGAGTAGGGTTGACATTTCCAGTTATAATTATTGATTCATCTATTTCTCCTTTCAGTTGTATCAGTTTTGCTTCTCAGGTTATAGCTCTGTTTGTTGGGTACAGATAACATTTAGGATTACTGTATCTTCTTGTTGAATTGAGCCTATATCCTTGTGTGGTATCCATTTCTGTCTCTGATAATTTTGTTTGGTCTGAATTTTGTTTATCTGATATTAATATTGCCTTGCTTGCTTTCATTTGATTATTGTTGGCATGATGTATCTTTTCCCATCCTTTGCTTTGAGTCCACCTAAATCATATCTAAAGTGAGTTTGCAGTAGGCAGAAAATGGTTGAGCTTTTTTTTTTTTTTTTTTTTTTTGGAGTTTACTCAGCCAGTTTCTATCTTTTAGTTGGTGTATGTAGGCTATTTTCATTTAAAGTTATCATCTATATATTAGGATCTGCGTGTCTTTTTTTCCCCATTCATTCACCCTATTTTTAATTTTTCTGTTTTCTTTTGTCAACCTTCCCATGGATACTTGAACTGTTTTTTAGAACCCAAATTTTATTTATGTATACTATATTTGAGTGTATCTTTTTGCATTAGTCTTTTTACTGATTACTCTGGATGTATTATATATCTGCTGTCAATCAGTTAATCAGTTGATTTTTTTATCATTATGAAAATCTGTTATCATTTTGTCACTTCTAAT
Organism: Canis lupus familiaris; assembly: GCF_011100685.1. Taxonomy (NCBI): domain Eukaryota; kingdom Metazoa; phylum Chordata; class Mammalia; order Carnivora; family Canidae; genus Canis; species Canis lupus. The sequence goes on along the minus strand of NC_049260.1, from coordinate 22,676,185 downwards.
GAAGTGTAGAAATCTTACCTCCTAAAGCACTCCTTTTACTCTCCTCCTGCTTTTAATATAATCGTTTTAAATATTTCTTCTATATACTTTGAGAATCTATATCAAACAATGTTAGAATTTTTGTTTCAGCTGAAAAGATAATACAGTAAACTCAAAAGGAGAAAGAACATTTATTGTATTCATCTATGTATTTGCTTATCTTGTTCTGTCTTCTTTTTTGATGTTTCCGGATTGTTTCTTTTATCATTCCCTTCTATATAGAAAACTTCCCTTAGCAATTCTTTTGGGGTATTTTGCTGGAAATCAGTTCTTTTAGTGTTCCTTGATACAAGAATATCTTCATTTTCACTTCAGGCCTCAGATAATTTGACTGTAGGGTTCTGCGTTGACAGTTGTTTCCTTTCAGCACTTAAAAAATGTGCCACTATTTCCTGGCTTCTTTGGTTTCTGATGGAAAAAGAGACTTAATTTGAATGTTTTTCCCTATAGGTAAGGTGTTGCTTCTGTCTTGCGGCTTTCATGAACCTTTTACTGTCATTAGTTTTTAGAGGTTTGACTCTGATGTTTCTTGGTGTGAGTATCTTCAAGTTTATCCTCATAGGGCTTTGTTAAGCTTCTTGAATCTGCTTAGGTCCATGTCTTTTGAAAAAATTGAGGTTTTAGGCATTATTTCTTAGAGCATTTTTTCAGTCCCATGCTTTATTCAGTCTTTATGGGATTCCACTAACAGATTTGTTAGAATGTTTCTTATGGACCCACAGGTTCCCGAGCCTTAGTTTTTGGGTTTTTTAACCTCCCTCCATCTGTTTCCTCTCTATTGTTTTGACTGGGTAATTTCTGTTTCCTCCTTCAAGATCAGTTATTCTTTCCTCTGGTATTATACATGAAGGGAAAGGTGAAGACACTGCCTCTATTGCTGGGTTACTGTAGTAGTCTTTGTTCCATCCTTGATCTCTGCTTACTCATGGATGGGGGATGTTTTTGGTTATTGCCAGGTAGCATTGGGAGTTGTGGCTCCCTACTAGACCTTCACTAATTCCTCCTTGATGGGAAGAGTAGAAATGTCGGGTTATAGCCCCTCATGTAGAATCCACTAACACAATACAGAATGACTTCTTTAGCATGGGCTGTGGTGAAAGTCATTAATCTTTACTAGATCTCCTCTGACAGCACCTCAGCAAGGAAGGGAGCAGCATCTCATTAATTTTCAGAGACTGGAAGTCCAGATTTGCCACATGCTCTCCATTGGCACTGAATTGTAATGAAAGACAGCTCTTTACCACCCAGCAGTTATTAAGGTTTCAGTTCCCTGCTTGAAGCTTGTTGGACACCATAGGATGGGAGGTTTAGATTAACTAGTCACAATCTGGTAAGAGTAGACTTTTGATAGTGTGAGTGAGGATGGTGTCTTAGGTTTCCTGTGGCATTTGGGTAAAGGAGAGCTGTTATTCTAGTTAGTTATCATTTAAAGAAATAATAGAAAATAATTTTATATATTTAATCACATATTTAAGTATGATTATGGAAGTGTAATTTTTTTGCACTTGGAATTCTGAGTTGACATTTTATACTTTTTTTCAGCATTGGAAAGGTGGTGCTTCATTTCTCCAGTTCTCTACTATAAACCATTGATTTTCTTATAATATTCTTGTCGTTTATTGTAGTCTCATAACATAATTGAGGAGTACTTTTAATGGTTCTGTTCTCTGGAAAAGATTGTGCAAGATTATTGTTTGTTTTTAACTGTATGGAAAGTATCAGGCCCTCTGGCACAAGAGTAGAGAATCATTGGTAAGAAGGATTTATTTACAGATGCAATTTATAAAATAGGTATAGAATTGTTGAGATTTTCTAAGTTTTTTTTTCTTTTTTGTTGAGCTGATTATATCTTGGAATTTACTGATTTCAGGTAACTTCAAAATACTGTTATAACTTCTGCTATTATGCATGTCTCTCAAGGATCTGTGGTGATAATCCACTCTACACTCTTGGTAGTGATAATTTAATGGTTAGATATATTTTTCTTTTGCAAGTGGAGAGGGTGAGAGATAAGTGTTGTCAAGAGTTTATCATTTTTTGCAGTATTCCAAAAAAGAACAATAGCAGCAACATCAAATGACAACTTTTGGATTTTTACATTTTCTCTTTGTAATTTATTAATTTCACTTATCGATCTTAATTTTATCATTTTATTTCTATTATATTTTGGTTAAAAAATTATTGAGTTTTTCAGTGTCTTGATCATTTAAAATTTTCACTACTTCCTCTTTTGGGATTTAATGCTCTATACTTTAAGACACATATTCGGTGCACGCTGCACATTTTAAACAGGTTCATTGAGGTATAATTGAGTTAAAATAAATTGCACAACATTAAAATTAACTAAGTTTCAAGATATGTGTGTATTATGAAACCATCACCTCAATTAAGATAATGTAAATATCCACTCTTCCCCTTTCGAGGTTCCTTGTGAACTTCATAGTTCTTTCTGACCCTGCCCCAGTCCTCTTCGCTTTTGCATGTTTAGACATTTTTGGAGTTTTTATATGGAGATATAAATTCATTTTTACTAGGAAAAGTTTCAAGAGACAGAATGGATCACATGACAGCTGTATACTTCAATTATTTTACAGTATGTCAAAGTGTTATGTGGTATGAATATGCAGTTGTATTCCTTATCAGCAGAATATGAGAATTGTATTTGCTCTGTTTCCTTGTCATCATTTCTTACGGTCAACATTTTTCATTGTTACCATCTAATAGGTATATAGTGATATCTCACTGTTGCTCAAAATTGTTTGATGTAACCAAGTGTTAGTTTTCTCTGTCCCAACATCCTCACTAAAAGGAGGAAATGAGTCTCACATGTGACGAAACAGTTGTCCTTTTCTTGCCCACTCACTTTTTGTATGTGTGGTTATTTTTTAATGCGAGCTGGATTTTCTATATGAAATACTGTAGAAGTAATTGAAGTTGCTGGGTGATACTATCTTTCTTTAATAATCTTTTGCTTTTGAGAGGCTGTTAGGGTAGAGGTAGTTCATCTCATCACAGTTAGAGATTGAGTCATTTTGAAGCTGGTTTTGAGGTTTTCTGTGGAGTTATTTGAGGTTCATAGTGACATTAGGGCATAGCCCCTAGGGGGTGCCAAGTGAACCCTGGTTTGTTTTTCAAATCCTCTCTCCTGGTGCACTCTCAGGTCCAGTCTGTGTTCCTGAGTTGGTTGAGACTGCTGGAAGTCCTTTTCACCTTCTTAGCTACAACTTCCTGTTTAATATTATAGATCGTCAATCACATCTTTGGAATCAGTAAAAGCCTTCAAGAGAAAAGCAATTGTAAATTTGGGTGGATCATACCACATAAGCTTCTCATCTGAAATTCTGTCTTTTCAAAAGCTCGCTAGCTTAGATTAGTATCTTCCAGCTTTCTTAAGTTTTCTCAGCAGGATGGTTGTACTAAAGAGGCTGGAGTGCCATTAATAGCAGTGTTTTCTCTTCAAAAACTACTTATTGAAATACTTTTGGATCTGTAGGGGGAGTTTTTTCCATATAGTTTTTAAATTTAAATTCAATTTGCCAACATATAGTATAACACTCAGTGCTCATCTCATCATCGTGTGCACTCCTAATGCCCATCACCAGTTATCCCATCCCCCCACACACCTCCCCTTCTGCAATCCTTTGTTTCCCAGAGTTTGGTATAGGGGTTTTGAAAGAGAAAATTAATATAGTCCTATGTCCACAAGATAAATAGTTTTTGGTAAGGCAAGTGATATGCCCAAGGAGTGTATCTTTTTTTCTTATCATTTCACATAATTGATTTCATTTTAAATATTTCATTGACTCAGTAAATTTTTCTTCCCTTCCTGACATGTGCCAGGTACAAACCATGTGATGGTTGTACTCACTGAGGTTGTATTCACTTGAGGAAAACAAAAACAGTAAATAATGAGTAAATAAATTTTGGAAGAACTTGTTATACAGTCATACTAAGCATGTTACTACCTATAACATGTTTAATTGGTGCTTTAGGGACTGACCTGCTCATTGCTATCTTCTCCTGGTGTGTAGAGTTAGGAAAGTACCACATGGTGTGAATGTATCCTTTCCCTATCTTTTGTCATATTTCCAGTGTGACAAATATATCTCTGTCATGTATTTTACATATGCAACACTATTTACCATTTTTACTTCATAGAGATGTATTTCAGACATAGAGAAAAGTTGTCATATTTATCTACAGTATTTTCCCTCTCTAGTACTCTTCCCTTTTTTCCACAGTCTTTCATTTCCAGGAAGGGTCCTTTCCCTTCAACCAAAGACCTTCCTTTAGTATTACTTACATTACAGATTGTCCAGCAACAACGGTCTCAGGTTTGTTGGTATCAATATGTCTTGTTTCATCCTCCGTTTGGAAAGAATTTTGATGGATATAGAATACTGTCTTGACAGCTGTATTTTTCCTTTCAGCCTTGCAAAGATGCTGCCCCATTTGCACAGTTCTCCGTGGATACTCTTGAGAAGGCAGGCATTATTAAGTCATCATTCCCAGGTAGGCAATTTATCTTTATTTCTCTGACACTTTTAATTGTTTTTTATTCTTTGGCTCTCAACAGTTTAAATATGATGTACCCACATGAATATGTGTTTTAATTTAACCTACTTTGGTTCTATCGATCTTGGATCAGTAATATGGCATACTTCTAAGAACTTGGGAATTCTTCATTTTGATTTCCACATGTTCATATTTAATATATAGAAATATGATATTTTGTGTTTGACCTTCTATCCTGCAACTCTGCTAAAATCACTTATTCTCAGAGGGTTTTTAGTAGATTGTAATTTTTAACAGAGGCAATGTGTTCTGCAAAATGGGATGATTTTAATTCTTCTTTCCAATATGTGTATATATTTTTTATTTCCCTTGACTTTTTATGGCAAGACTTTGCAATAGTATCTTCAATAAGAGTGGTGGTAGCAGACTGCCTTATCTTATTTTTGAAATTAGAGTGAAAATTGAGGGACCTGGGTGGCTCAATCAGTTAAGTGTCCAGCTCTTGGTTTCACTTCAGGTCGTGATCCCATGGGTCGGTGGGATTAAGCTCTGTGCTCAGCAGGTAATCTGCCTAAGATTCTCACCCACCCCCCTCTCTCCCCTGCCCTCTGCTTGCATGTACTTTCTCTCTGTCCCTCTCTAAAATAAATAAATAAATTATTTTTAAAAATTAGAGTGAAAGCATTCAGTCTTTCATCATTAAATATAATGTTCACTGTAGTTGTTTTTTTAAGATGCTTTTTAGAAAATTGTGGTAGATAGCCCCTATTGATAACTTGCTGAGATTTTTTTTAATTATGAAAGGTTGTTGGATTTTTTAAAAATACTTTTTCCATGTCAATTGTTACAATCATATATGTATTATATATATATATAATACATATATGATGTTTTTCTTTATGGTGATGTGGTGGCTTACAGTGATAGATATTTAAATGATGATACAGCTTCACATAGCTGGAATGAGTCCCATTTTGTCATGATGTCTAATTAATATCATACATCATTGCATTAAGTTTACTAATTTATTGAGGATTTTTACGTTTACATTCATCTAAAAGATTGGTCTGTAGTTTTCTCTTGTACTGTCTTTGTTTTTGTTATTGTGGTTACTGGCCTTATTAAGTGAGTTGGGAAACATTCCTTTTTTTTCTATTTTCTGAAAGAGGTTGTATAAAATTGGTGTTAATTCTTTGAATAATTGATAGATTGCCAGTGAAACCATCTGGGCCTAGAAATTTCTTTGGCAAGTTTTTAAAATTTTGAATTCAGTTCTTTCAATGGACATGGGCTATTCAGATTGTCTTTCATCTTGATTAAGTTTAGGTGTTTGTGGTTTTCAAGGCATTGATCCATTTCTTCCTGTCTAATTTATTTGTGTAAAGTTGATTGTAGTATTCCCTTGTTATCCTTTTAATGGCTGTAATGCGTACAATGATAGCTTTTCTTTCATCCCTGATATTGGTGATTTGTGTCCTTTTTTTTTGTCTTTGTCAAGTCTTGGTCTATAGGTTTATCAATTTTATTGATTTTTTTAAAGAATTTTTTTCATTGGTTTGTGTGTTGTTTTCTATATTTTCAATTTCACTATTTCCTGCTTTTCTTTTATTATTCTCTTTCTTCTGCTTCCTTTGTGATTATTTTGTTCTTTTTTTCTAGTTTACAGCACTGTTAACTTATATAATTGACTTAAGGCATTTCTCTTTTTAAAGTAAGCACACCTTATTAAAACTTTCTCAGCACTAGTATACATGTGTCCCACACATTCTGATTTGTTAATTTTTATTTCCATTCAGTTTTATGTATTTTTAAATATCTACTTTCAGACTTCCTTATAGGCCATGGGATATCTAGAAGTATGTGTTTAATTTCCAAGTGTTTAGAGATTTTCCTCTTATTTTCTGTTACTGATTACTAGTTAGATTCCATTATGGTCAAATAACATAATCTGTATGATTTCCAGCTCTTTCTTTAATTGATTTTCTGGTTTAATTTTTTTGCAAACTGAGAGCAGACACTATGATTTCTGTTCTTTTAAATTTGTTAACATGTGTTTTGTGACTCAGAATGGGGATTATCTTGGTTGTTCTTTGTGAGCTTGAGAAGCTGTGTATTCTGATGTTGTTGTAAGCAGGCTATAAACGTCGTTTATATATCTGGTTGATGGTGTTGGGGAGTTCAGCTGTATTCTTACTGATTGCCTCCTGGATCTGTCTGTTTCTGATAGAGTAGTGTTATGGTCTCCAACTATAATAGTGGATTCATCTATTTCTCTTTGCAATTCTATCAACTTTTTACTCACGTATTTTTATACTCTGTTATGAGGCATATACACACTGAGAAATCCTGTGTTTTACTGTATTATTGACCCCTCTAACATTAGGTAATGCTCCTCTATCTCTAATAATTTTACTTGAAGTTTGTTGTGAGGGAAATTAATAAAGCTACTCCCACTTTCTTTCGATTAGTGTTAGCATAGTATAATTCTCTCCATCCCTCTACTTTTAATCTGTATGTTTCTGTATATTTAAGTGGTTTTCTTGTGAACAGCATATGGCAAGGTCTTGTTTTTTGATCCATTCTGACAATCACTGTCTTTTAACTGGTATATTTAGACTATTGATGCTGAAAGTGATTTTTGGTATAGTTGGATTAATATCTACCATATTTAATATTGTTTCTATTTGCTGTCCTTGTAATTTGTTCTTATTTTTTACTTACACACTTCTGCCATTTTGTTTTTAATTTACTTCCAATTTTATTGAGGTATAATTGACAAATAAAAATCAGATATATTTAAGGTACACAACATCATGTTTTGTTATATGTATACAATGTGAATTAATTGACATATCCATTATCTTACATAGTTACCTATTTTTTTTCTTGGTGAGAACACTTAAGATTTACTGTCCTAGCAAGTTTAAAGTATACAGTACAGTATTAGTAACTGTATCACCTTGCCATACATCAGGTCTCCAGAACTTACTCATCCTGCAACTGAAACTTTAACCCTTTAACCAGTATCTCTGTATTTCCCCACCTCCCACCCCCTGGCAACCACCATTCTCCTCTCTACTTATATGACAGGCTTTTTCATATTCTACATATAAGTGTGGTTTTAATTGAGCATTGTGTATATTCCATTTTCTCTCTTAGGATATTAATTACACTTCCTTTTTACTTTTAGTTGTTGGCTGTCCTAGTATTTGCAATATACATTTACAAATAATCCAAGTCCACTTTCAAATGCAAAGATACTGCCTCATAGGTAGTACAGGTTCCTATGATAACAAAATATTCCTAATTCCTTCCATTCATTGTATCATTGCTGTCACTCATTTCACTTATACATAAGCATACATGACACAAGTACAATGTATGTATATACAAATATATTATAAAATGCATTCACGGAATTATTTTGAACATGTTTTTATCTGTTATATCAATTTAGAAAAGGAAAAAATGAAAGTTTGTGTCTTACCTTTATTTATTCTTGTTTCAGTATTCTTCCTTTCTTTTTGCAGACAGGAGTTTCTGAGCTATATCATTTTCTTTCTCCCTAAAGAACTTGTTTTAACATTTTTTGTGAGGCAAGTCTCCTGAAAACAAACTCCCTCAATTGTTTGCCTGAGGAGATTTTAGTTTTGCTTCACTTTTGATGGATAATTTCACAGGGTACAGAATTCTAGGTTAGTGGTATGATGCAGAAACTTTACTGCCCTATAGCTCCATTCCCACTCACTGTCACTGTGCCACCATTTTTATACATATTATCTCTGTATATCTTTAATACAGCCAATAGTAGATTGTCAAAATTATTTCTTTATGTAAGTATATGTCTATTGAAAAATCTAGTAGAAATGGAAGTATAAATATACTTAACAGAGTTTATTTTATTTTATATTAAACTTATGTCCCATTTATTCCTATGAATTCATGGTACCATTTGGTTTTATTTCCTTACTCCAGTATAGCTTCATTCACAACCCTTCCTTTGTATTTATTGTGAAATATATATTTGTGCATGTTACATGACCAAAATACAACTTTATAGATAGTTTCATGTAACTTTTTTTTTTATTTTTTTTATTTATGATAGTCACACAGAGAGAGAGAGCGAGGCAGAGACACAGGCAGAGGGAGAAGCAGGTTCCATGCACCAGGAGCCTGACGTGGGATTCGATCCCGGCTCTCCAGGATCGCGCCCTGGGCCAAAGGCAGGCGCCAAACCGCTGCGCCACCCAGGGATCCCAGTTTCATGTAACTTTTATATCAGTTATGATAAGAAAGGAACATCAATATGTAATTATACTTGCCTAATTATCTACATAATTGTTTTTACTGAGTATCTATTTTTCCCATATAGATTTTATAAGTTTGGTGCCACTCTTTTTATGCTGAAGAACTTTAGAATTTCTTATTGCAGGATTCATAACAGATTCTTTCAGTTTTAGTTCATCTGGGAATATCTTCATTTTGCCTTCGTTTTGAAAGATAGCTGTGGTGGATATAGGAGCCTTGGTTGTCAGTTCATTTATTTGTCTCAGCACTTTGAATATGTTGTCCCATGGCATTCTGGCAATGTTTCTCGTGAAATACCACCTGTTGGTCTTATTGGTGTTAATTTCCACATGATAATTCACTCTTGTTTTCAGTATTTGTCTTTATCTTTTTTGCTTTGAGTGTTTTGACTATGATGTCTCTTGTGGATCTTCTTACATTTACCCTCGGAAGTAGATGAGTTTCTTAGATGTATAGATTAGTGATTTTCATCAAATCTGGGAACGTTTCAGCTGTTATTTCTTGAAATAGATTTTCTGTTCCATTCTCTCTCACTTCTCCATCTGGCATTTTCATTATGTGAATGTTGGTACTCTTGATAGTGTCCCACTTTCTCTGAAAACTTCACTATTTTTTGTGTGTTCCTTAGTTTACATAATTTCTATTGACCTATCTTCAAGCTTGCTGATTCCTTCTTCTGTTGTAATGAATCTAATTTTAAGTCCTTCTAGTGAATTCTTCATTTTGTTTACCATAGTTTTCTACTTTAGAATTTTAGTTTGCTTCTTTTTAAGAAATAAAATAATTTCTAAGTTGTTGATTTTTTTTTTTTGCCAAGGTTCATTTGCCTTCTTGTTTGTTTGTTTCGATTATAGCTCGCATACAATGTTATATTAGTTTCAGGTGTAGAACAATAGTGATAAAAAAAATTTGGTACATTACTCATTGCTCACCATGATAAGTATAGTCACCATCTGCAGCTGTGTAATATTATTACAGGTTATTGACTATATTCCTTGTGCTATATTTTTCATCTCAATGACTTATTTATCTTATAACTGGAAATTTATATTTCTTAATCCCCCTCATCTCTTTTGCCCATAATCCCATCCATCTTCCCTTTGGCAGCCATAAGTTTGTTCTCTGTATTTAAGAGTCTGTTTGGTTTTTGTTTGTTCATTGGGTTTGGTTTTTGGATTCCACATATAAGCATATGCTATTTGTCTTTCTCTGACTTATTTCAGTTAGTGTAATACCCATTAGGTCTATCCGTGTTGTCACAGATGACAAAATATCACTCCTTTTTATGACTGAATGATATTCTAGGGTGGAGTGTGCCTGTGCACATCATATCTTCTTTATCCATTATGTTGATGTGTGTTTTCCTAGGAGGCAGGGTGATAAAATTGGACAAGTTTTGTGTATATGGGTTCCCAAAAGTATTGGTATTATTTTCTTTCAGATGGGTATACATTTATTCACTTTGTTAGTAGTCTTTATGTTACATATATATATGTGTATATATATATGTATGTGTTACATATATATATACATATATATATCAAATATATAGTTTACTGATACTTCAAAAACAGGTAGCTTTATTTAACTGGACTTCTATGCTGTGTACTCTTTTGTGTTCAGCTTGTTTTGCTAAGTGTAATGTCTGTGTAGTTGTTTGTAAAATACATTCACATTTTGCTTTCTGTGCCTAATATTCTATTGTATAAGTATTTCATTGTATTGACATTTATCCATTTTACCATTGCCTGCCATTTGAGTTGAATTTTATTTGGGGCTACTTTGGATAAAGCATCTATGTACATTTTTAAATTTTTTTAAGATTTTATTTATTTATTTGACAGAAAGAAAGAAAGAACACAAGCAGGGGGAGCATCAGGCAGAGGGAGAGGGAGAAGGAGATTCCCCGCATCTATGCACATTTTAGCATTGTTAAGGGCCTGGATATTTTAGGTACTAAAATGAGTCTTTATTTTTGTGACTAAGGTGGCCAGACGATATTTTTTTCTCTAAATGAATGAAGAGTTGTGGAACATACTTATCCACAGAGTTTTATCCACAGAGTACAGAGTATAAATGGTAAACAAATTTAAAACGGCAGTGAAAGGCCCAGGGAATACATTTTTTTGGTCCAGATTGAGTGATAGTTGTTAAATAAAACGGTTATGTTTCCACACATTAGAGAAACACCAGTGGTACTTTGGGATTAATTTACCTTACATAATGTAATAACAGAGTAAGAATTGGTGCTGAAATATCCTTTTATCTCTTGATTATTCACTTTTACAAGCAGGTTAAGCAATGTACTCTTTCCATGACACCATTTTCTGCATTGGCCTTAGATTTATAAAAGGGTGGTATTACTGCCACCTGGCATTTGATTATTGGTGCCAAATTCCACCATTTATAGATAGAAGCAATACAATGAAAATGGTAGCAATCATAGAAAGCAAGGTTATCAAAAGAATGCCGTATTTTGTTTCATTAGGAAATAAACATGACCTTCTCTCAGCATCAGAGGGCACTTATATTCATCAAGAAACAATTATGTGATTAAAGTATACACAGTTTAGGCTTAAAGAAATGGTCATTGTGTTTTAGCTTTGCTTAAATGGATATGCAAATGAAGAGATGGAATCAAAATGCCTAAGAATTGGTAATATTGAGAGTTACACCTAAGAGAAAACAGTGGTATTAAAAGGGAAATGGAACCTATAGTAATAATAACAGTTCCTAATTTTTTGAATGCTTACTATGTGTGTGTGCTGTGTAAGGAACGTAGAATATATTACTGCATTTAATTTCACAAACACTAATATATAGAGATTAATAAATATTTTAATGATGCCACTGGGATATCAGAAGTACACAATTTGGCCATGGAAACCAAAGAAACTGAGTTATATCCAGACACTTAAAACACTCTAAGTTTCTTCTTACACCTTCACTGTAGACAATTCACAGATGGATTTTTTTTTTTCCTGGTGAACAGCAGTTTTGGTAAAGATACTGTGGCTAAAATATCCTGGTAATTGTGTCAGATTTTGTCCTCCATTTTCTTCCTCCTTCACCCTTTATTCCTCTTGTATCTTGTCTCCTCCTCCTCCTCTTTCATCAACATCATCATAATCCTTATCTATGATGGTGGAGCATGATTTTTCTCTACAAAATGAGGTTTGCCTACATAATCATTTTAAAAATGGCAATAATTAAAAACTCAAATAAAATTGGCTATCTGCTATGTCAGCTGTAGCTCGGTTCTCTCTGCTATGTGATGAGAGACAAATAGTCTAAGAGAGGGATTCTAACTTAAAAGCAATGCAGAATTCTATGTGGAAAAACAGTCAACATTTCTCTGTAGGTTTAAAGAAAGAAAACCACAAGAAATATATGAAGAGAAACAAAAGTTTTCCCTTTTTAATTATTCTTATTTAAAAAGGCAGATTTATGAAATTTCAAAGTAACCTTTATATATTTAATGTGTAAATTATATATATACACACACAAAATGTGTAAATACATACATAACATATGTATAATGTATATATAGGTATAGTAATATTCTAGCGATATGTGTTAAATCATGTATATTGAATTGTGTAGCAACATATATATGAAATGTGTGTGTGTGTGTGTCTGTGTAGTTATATAGTAGTAATCTTGGAAGTGTATGTGAGAAAATAATAATGACAGAGAAGTACCCAAATCACAATCTGTAAATACTAAAAAACATAATAGATAAAAATTTTCTCATTGTGTGTATTAACTAGATTTTATTAATACAGAAAGAACTCTTACTTTGGGCAAAATATTATAATTCCTTATTATTTAAAATATTTTATCACTGTTAGGTAAGAATGTCTATTAAGCATATCCAATTTCCTATGTCCTTATTTGCATTTTACCTCAAATTTCATTTATAGAGCATCCACTCTTCGAGGTATTGTTTTATAAGGTGAAATAAGGCATAACTTTGTCTCCCATAATCCAGTGGGAGAGATGGAGAAGTAAACAGATGGTGTCTATGGAATAGGGAATGATACCGAATAGTGAAAAAAGGGTGCAGATGATGTCTTGGGAGCAGAGAGAACAAATGCAACAGGCAAGGATGCTTGAAGGTCTAAGTTATGTTCTTAATACATAACAGTGGCACAGCAGTCTAGTAAGTGCATCTGAGGGAAATGCAGCATGATCCATTAGGTTCCAGGAGAAAACCAATAGAAAATTTTCTTTTAAAATGATGAGGTCATGAAACCTGGCAACTGAGTAGTTCAAGATTAAAATTATATAAGATAAAGACTTGCAGTGCCACCCAAAGTAACTTTTTGAAAGTTCTACTTCTCCAACATTTAATACATTAAAATTTTTTGATAATAGGGGATCCCTGGGTGGCTCCGCGGTTTAGCACCTATCTTTGGCCCAGTGCGCGATGCCGGAGTACGGGGATCGAGTCCCACGTCGGGCTCCCTGCATGGAGCCTGCTTCTCCCTCTGCCTGTGTCTCTGCCTCTCTCTCTCTCTCTCTCTCTCTCTATCATGAATAAATAAATAAAATCTTTAAAAAATTCTTTGATAATATATATCTTTCTAGTATAAAATGTCTCTAAAGAGTCTATATTAAAGTATTAGGGGGCGTTCTCCCTCTCCTCCCCACCCCCTTGCTCATGTGTGCCCATGCGCGCGCTCTCTCTCTCTCTCAAAGAAATTTTTTTCATTAAAAAATAAAGTGTATTAAGTTCAGTCTGTAATATTATGTAATAAAAATCTAATCTATGTACATTTTTGGATAAAATCACAATTGAATCCTATCGTTTTGAGTTGCTTAAATGCTGATGCTAATATTCACTATTTTAGGCTAAGTCTAATAGACCTCTGGAATACAAGGTGACAAACACTTCAACTAAGGAAAGCTTTATCAGTGTTAGTGTTACTCGTTGAAGCCATAGTATATAAATTTACTTTCTCACCCATAAATAGAGTCTTTCCAAAAGTTATACTTACATCAGGGATTAAGGTAAATTCTTCAAAGGCATTCTTTTTTTTTTTTTTTCAAAGGCATTCTTTAGCCTGCTTCCTCTGTCTTCACCCATTTTTCTCCACTGGCTTTTCCCATTAGTCTCTAATCATTTGTTGATTCTCAACAACAACAACAACAAAAAAATAGAGAGAGAGAAAAAAAAATAACCATTAACTGGGCTCTTTCATAATCTCCTGGCCCACATTGTCTCCTCACCTTCTTTGAACCATCAAAAATGCAATATTGCCTCTCAGATGGTCACTTGAGGGTGAGTAAGTTGCTCCTGAGCACAAATATCCCAATGTAGTGGGATTTTTTTTTATTTTTTTGAGTATCTCTCAATTCATAAATCTGAAACTGGGAATTCTTGACTGTATTGTTACTTCTTTGGTAATGAAAGCTTTTTAAGATTACTTCATTGATAAAGATGGTATATATAATCCTCTTCACCATTACCAGTAGACATATTTAACTTGTCCATATTAGACTCCCTTATCCAAATTCTGCATGGACACACATATATATTTAGAGTTTAGATTTTCCTCATGCTTTCTCTGGCAAGACCCAGTATTTATAAACCATGATATGAAACAGTCCATGAATAATCTAGCCTTTTCTTTCTCTACCACACCTTTTTTCTCTCTAATCTAACTAGTTATAAAATCCTCAAGATTCCACCCTCTAGATGTCTTATAATGTTATTCCTTTTTCTCCATCCTTAATACTCCAGCCTCAGATTTTTGCCTCATGAACTTTGCTCATTCAGGTACTCATTGTCTCTGTCATGCCCTCACAAATGATCTCAGTACTAGAAATTCTTTGAGTGAAACAAGCTTCCTTTCCCTTCCCCTATTCTGCATATATTATATTTGTCTTATTTCTGGAATGTTCTTACTCATTTGTCTCTCTTTATCATACACTCATTCTTCAGTTATCAAATCACATGTGCCATATACTCATTCTACAGTTACACTCATTCTTCAGTTATCAAATCACATGTGCCATAAAGAAGGATAAACGACATATTGGATATCTTGTGTGTAAGCATTTTGAATGTGCGAGCCTTTGGATACAGGGTAATGGTTAGCCACAGACTCATGCGTCTCTGCGCATCACCTTCAGTTTCTTCTGGACTTTGCAGTGCAAGTCACTTACTACATATACTTTCTAAGTCAGGAATAACAGATGGTCTCTGAGTCGTGAATTAGTATCTTAGAGGTTTCTAATGTTTCTGAAAGAATATCATAGGTTCCTCCTCATGGTACTTGATGACCTGTCCTCTAAAGTCCTCATGGCATGTCATTTGCATGTATGGTAGTTTCTTGGACTTAAAATTCATTAGAATTGATTCCACTTAAGGAGTATACAAACTATCCTTGGTTTACCCCACACATAGCCTTTTCTAGTTGTTACCACCTCATGTTGGATGTAAATACACACCCTGCAAGATACTCCTGTGTAAGAAAGATGAAGTTGCAGGCATTTGAGTGGCTCAGTTGGTTAAATTTCTGACTCTTGATTTTGGCTCAGGTCATGAACCTCGCTTTCAAGGTTGAAATGCTCAGTGGTGTGTAGCCAGTGCACTGCTTCTTCAAGGGATTGTAGGTGCTTGAAAGAATATTGTATTCATAAGACTCATAGTCTTCTCCCCAAGGGGCTTGATGACCTCTCCTCAGTGCAGTTGCCTGCTCCTTGCTAGATGTCATTTATTTTGCCAGGATAGAATAAATTGGTTACATTTCTATCTAGATGACTCATCCTGTGTTCACTCCACTCAGGACTGTTTACACTCATTATACAACATGTGATACATAATATAAACATACACTCAACAGGATATTCCTTGTGCAAGGAAGATGAAGGTGATACTCTGAGTAGGCCTAGTAATGATTTCCCCAAAACTACTTCTCCTGAGTTGAACACATTCATTTTCTGCTGAGCATGACCGTAATTGGGAAGATTGTGCAGCAAAATCAAGTCACTGTCATGTTATTTATGTTGTTCTTCACAGGTCAGAAAGAATGTTATGTTCATGGATCTAAATCTCTTCTGTTCAGGTGTTTGACATCTGTCTAGTTAAAACCCTGGTGGATTTAGTAAGCCTGGCTTGATATTTTTTAAATCCATTGCATTGAGTTTCTCAAGTATCTCTCTCTAAGTTTATATTATACAGTGCCTGCTGAATTAATACTAAAGTTGGCCATCCTAAATTTATGTTCAGACCTGGGAAGAACAGGCATCTCTTAATTCACTGTGGTGCAGATTCAGATGTTCCTCTGAGGTGCAAAGGAATATAAAGACCATTGGGCTAAAATCCTTCTGCTCAAAATGTGTCACGTCCTCTCCTTCACCTCTATTCTTATTTTTTCCCAACTTGATGGCAGTAAGTTGCTTTCATTAAAATGCATTGGATTTGTCCCCCCTAGTCACTTGACCTTTGGTAAAAGGGTTCAGCATTGGCTGGACAATGATCACAACCCCCTTGAGATAATGGATCTCACCAGTCCTGAGAAGAGTAACGAGTGTATCATTTCAGGAGAGGGATGCTTCACATTTTCCTTACATTCTGAAGAAATGCCAGTTTTCCCAAGCCCTTGGAAATGCATTTCTTTGCAAGCACTCAATACATTTTCTATAATGCCTTGCTGTGCGGTCGTTCAGATTGCTGGCCATGAAGGTGCCTGACTGAGAAACTTGCTTGGGTACCATAAACTGTACTTCCACTGTCATCATCTCCTGAAGCACATGCTGGACCATCATCACCACAATCAAACATTTGTTCATGCACATTTCCAGCCCTGAAAAAAATGACTGGTCTGTCAGGTCACTGAAATACTGCTTCATATATATGTCGCAGGCCTGAAATTATGTTACTGCCATGAGGCTGAATCCTTTTTTCTCAAAGAGGGTAAGGACCTTTCCAATAAGTTTCCACTATAAGCAGCCACACTTGAAAGCAGTGAAGGTGACAGACTTAGAACGCATTGGATTCTTTTCCTCAAGAATCACTATTGTTGTGTCCACATCCTTCAACACCCGCTGCTCAATCACTTCAGCTGGCCCTGAATCCATGTCGTGCACTGACACTAAAAAGAATGGGTAATCATTTCAATGTAGAGTTTATGAGAAGTTCTTGAAAAGCCCAAAGGGTAGTTGTGTTCATGATTCTGAATTCCTTCTGCTGAGAGTGACTGCTGGCTGTCCTGTGATACCCAGCTTGGTGAGAAAAGGAAAGGTCTTGGTGTAGAAGGTACTAGATTGATCCCCCCAGTGCATGTCTCCTTTTGTGTTTACACCCTTTAATGGCTGCTGAACAATAGCTCCAACTTGCCCTCAGGTCATGTACTTTACCGGCCCTGGGAAGACTGACTGGTCTCGATAGTTAATATATTGCTGCTTCATGGTTTCCTCAGAATCCTTAGGGAATGCCACGTTTCTGAGATGGATTACCTTCTTCTCATAGTGTTTGATGACTTCTTCTGTAAGTCCCCATTGCATGCCACTGGACTAGATGGTAGTGGAGGTAGCTGGCTTAGAATTGCCTGGATTACAACCCCCAGAATTAATCATCCTATATGCACTCCTGTCAAGGCCAGTTGTACTATTTTTAAGTAGATGCTGCCAGCTTTGAACATCTATACTACAAGGGACACAAAGTGGCTTAATGTCATTAAAGGTGCTAGTCTAGAACACAGTGGATTGGTTTTCCTCAGAATTGTTGCCATCTGTTCATCACCTTCTGCTTCTGGTGAACTTGGTTCCACTTGACCCTAAATTCACATACTTTGCCAGGCTTTGCAGAAGGGGCGATTTACCAGATCAGTGTTTTGTTTCATGTATGTTTCAGAAGCTCTGATGATTTTCAGGGTACTGATGCTTAATCCCTGCTGCTAAAACACTTAACCACCGCCATAAAGCTTTGCTGTATGTCATTCTGCTGGATGGCAGTGAGGATAGGCTGAATATTTGCCATGGTTGGTTAAACTGGTGGAGGGCTGGAGTGGCAGAATGAGGTTCTGGAACCCGGTTTACCATTTTTAAAGTGCCTTTAAAATTATTATTTCTTTATATTTTTTACAAAGTCTCTGGAGTGTGAATAAGGCAGTAATGGGAGAATGAGAAAACTGAGGGATAAGTATTTCAGCAGAACAGGTCTGTGATTACTGATGTGTTGTTTTTGCTGAGTCAGTCCTTTTTTAAAAGAAAAGTGTTAATTTGTGTCTTCACTGTTAATTCAATTACTTCATTTTTGGTATATGCTTTATTATAATTCATGTAAGCAAATTGATTCAGTATATGAAATGTTTACTCTTGATTTTTATCATTTTTCTCTCCACCTAAGCTGTACCTCTTCAGAGTGCATCTCTGACCATCTGTCTAAAGTATCACCCTAGGAGATTCTCTGAATTCCTGTCAGTCTTCCTGTTTTATCTTTACATTATTTATCAACATCTAATTTTTATTTATATATTTGTTGATGTAAATTTTGGTCAATATGCAGATTCAGTGAGAGCAAGGACCCTGTTTTTGTATCCCCTTCTTTTATCACATTGTAACAGTGTGTGATATACATGCATACAAACATACATATACATATAACTACACATTTCTGCTGAATGAAAGCATGCATGAATTAATCAATTATGTCCACATAGATTTCTAAGGAATATAGAGTTGAGCCACAAAAAGTGCACAGTGGAGTGTAAAGGAATCATGACTAAAATGACTACTCACACACCTACCTTCTATAACCTCACAGAGAGACACTCCTATTAGCAGTTATTTAGCATACTACATAAATTAGCCAAAAATGATTTTGTATTTTGGTCCCTAAGTCTTGTGCTATTTGACAACTGAGAACTTATTAGCTCAAGAGCCCACCAGCCCTGAACTTAAAATTTTTCACATTCATTTGTTTTAAGCATAAACCAAATAGGCAGATTTTTAGCCAATTAGAGCTTGCTTTCTTTGCATACCCTGTGAAACTATGCCATAGATAAGATAAATCCCAGGACTGTGAGGACCATGATGTTGTCCTTTGAGATTTCTGACCCAGTGACTCTTTGCCTTGTGACTGAGTGACATCACCGAAACACATAAGCTTCCGCTCCAATCCCTCTCTCCCCCAGGAGTTTTCTTGCCTTCCTCACCTGCTGGAGGAACCTCTGCACAGTCTCATGCTGTGAGGGACTTCTCCCACATGCAAACCTGTCAAAGCATATTCCAAATAAAGCTTGTGTTGGCTACCTTATTGTGACCTTATCTTTTTCCTTGATCAGCCCTGCAATCCCTAGAACTCCCTATGTAGAGACAAGAAAGGCAAGCAAAGCAACAATGAGATCTTCGATTTATAAGAGTCTTTATAGAACATATTATTACATTTCATATATGTCAAGGAGTTATGGGCTTGGGATGAAGAAATTTTTTGCAAAAAGCACTATGCTACAGCAGTAATTACTTTGGCAGAAGTTTGTGTACAGTGAACTACTAACCCAGCACTTAAAAAAATCAATTCAGTTTATTAAGGATAGTTAAAGTGAGATACTAGTTTAGAAAATTCAAAATCTAAGACATCTGCAGTTTCTCCTTTTCACAGTGAGTGAAGAGTTTTTTTTTTCATTTGTATCCCTAATTATGTCCTTTATATAAATGTTTCTCACCAGTTCTACCAGTGTCACCTGCTTTCTTGCTGTCCATCTGTTGTCCCCTAGAATGTTTTAATGGTTTTCTGACTTGTCACTATGCCTCCAAACTTAAGACTTTAAGGCTCATCATCCATAATCACACTATCCTGATCTTTGAAAAAAGGAGATTTATTCATGGTACGTCTACCTTAAAACTCAGTTTTGGCTCCTGTTACCTTGAGAAGTCCGAGTCAATCCCAGAATGGCATTTATGTAAAGACTCTCTATCTTTAGATAGAGTTGAGCACCTAACTGCCCTTTTTGTATTTGTTACCATTTATGGAGCCCATAACCATATTAAGACCTGTTAGACTCAGCATATAAACAGACAATAGAATGTCTTATCTCTCCGTGTTTTCCTTGTACCTTGTACTGCTTTTGGCAAATGGTAGATACTCAAACATGTTGATGGGTTGGTTGCATCAGTGAATGAATAGAGAATTGAGTGAATGTCTGAAGAGTTTAAGTTTTCATTTAATTAGAATATATTTTAAATACCCATATCTGAATATGTATTTACTTGTGATTCTTGTTGTATCTAGGGCTTGTATCTAGGGCTCATGATTTTAATTGTATTCAGTGAATAATAGGCATATATGTTTATATACATAATAAAGAAGATTGGATTAAGAAAATATTTTTTTCTCAATCATGTATCTTAGAAAGGTTTTGTTTGATTTTATTACAACTGTTTTATTGGCCTGTTCCTCAGTTTGATATATTAGAATGAATAAAAGCATACAGAATATGGAAATAGATAAAATATCATTTGTTATCTTTCCATCTTTATGAATTGCTTGGTTTCTAAATAAAGGAGAGTTTATTCAACTAATGAAAAATGCCAACAATTTTCTATCACATAAGAGTGGCAAGAAATAAATGATCTTTTGTTTTCTATATGCATATAAATATAAATAGAAGATATTTTCAAAGAGGAATTATTTGTCCAGAAATGGTTTAAATGAAAAGAGTATCCCCCTGCCACCCTCTGTCTCTCTTTCTGAGTTGTTATAACACACCACATTTATAAAACTGGCATTTATCTCCTGAACTTACGTCAGAACAAACCAAGGAATATTTTATCTTTAGAAACTAACTGGTCATTGTGTTTAAAACCAAATGGATTCTCTTCATTCTTTGAAAAAAAAAATTTTGTGTGTTGCTCTTTACACAAGCAATGTATAAATATTTACTCATTTTCTACTTTGTAAGTTGGTAGAAAGAATTATTTAGTAGTATAATATAACTCTAAAGAAATTTGCTGAAATTAAGTCAGTGGCAAATGTAGGATTAAAATATAAAACATCAGTTCTTCATGAAGTTACATAAGTAATACTTTCTGAAGATTTAGAAAGTTAATTTCATTTGAACTTATCTGAAATTAATGTTCAGCAAGAGTTTTAGCATGGATGACTTTGTTTCAAGGATTTTATATATCCTTTAGGTAAATTGTTTATTTCTCCATTTTGGTAGTCATTTTATTCAGACTAGTTTTTTCCTTTTATAAAAAAATAGTTTTGAAAGTTTTTGGGAAATGGGATTTGCAATTATATCCTATTGTTAAAGTATTCTATTTATCATTTATTAAATGCTTGAACTTGCCTTGTCCAAATACAAAAAGTTCAAGTAGCATGAACTAGAAATGGTCTCTCATTGTTCCTCAAAAATGTCTTTGAAGCCAGTTCAATATGATAGATAATAAATTTTGAAAACACAAAAACTATGACTCTAAACTAGAATCAAGTCCTTTTTAAAATAGTATGTACAAATAGAGCAATAAACTGTACTCCCTTGAATAAAAGTCAGTTTAAATAATTACCCTGTCAGGAGGTACGCTGGATGAAGGCTTGTAAACTGGATTGACCCCTTCAGAAGAGTAGAAAACTCAGATTATTTTAAGGAATGTAAGCTTCATGTGAAATGTCATTTTATAAATTATGTTGAAATTTTTAACCTCTCACTTAGTCATATAAAAACTCTTTATAATGAATCAGAAAACTTTTTAAGGATAGCACAGTAATCCCATTTCCTTTTTCCTATTGTTTAAATTCAACATATATAACCCTAACTCCATTATTAATTAAATTCACACATTTACATCAGACAATAGGCAATATATGATATTGGAGAGCAGATTTAATTTGCTGTTCATGTCTAAGGACAATATAACCCCTTAAGCTACATTATTTGCAATGATAACATGTTATATTTCATTAGAAAAAAATCAGTCATTTATATATATATGACTAGACGCTTGCATTTGATTGTTAGAGTAGGATGAAAGTCTAGGTCTATATTAGATTTTTTAAAATATTTTTTATATTTTTTGCAAAGTTACATTTTTTACAAAGTTATATTTTTTTCTCAAGCATCTTTGCCTTGGAAGAACATATAATGGAAAGAATTACAGAGAAAAATGTTATATAGATAGCTGATAATAGATGCTGAAACTTCTATTTTCTTAAAATTGATGGAGTCAGAGACAAAGGTTTTTGGAACCAAACTGTCCTTCATTTAAATGTAGAAAAGTATCAGAAATGGTTTGTAATGAAGATACATGTTTGTAAGAAATAATATACTTTGAAAGAATTGGTGAGTTCACTTTTGTTTTATTTATGTAACTTTACTGAAAGATAGAGGTTAGTAGGACATTAACATTTATGTTAACTACTTTTCATTTTCTGAAATACATCACATTATCATAAAAATTAGCATTTCACAGTCTTTCAACATTGCACTTCATAGTTTAGAGTTTATAATTAAGTCATAGAGATGTCAAACTGAATGACAAATTCCGTTTTACTGCTCAGAGGAGTCCTGAGTCTTTTTTTAACTTTATTGGGATATAATTGACATATAGCATTGTACAAGTTTACGGTGTACCATGTAGTAAGTCTTATTAAAAAGAGAACTATTTTTCGTTTTTCAACACCTTGAGACCAGTGTCGAGGGGAGATTGACAATGAAATATGATAGTAGAGCAGACAAGGGCTCACTCTTCACACTCACATGTCCCTCGCTAACACAACCCTTGGTAAGTGTAGCAAAGAGATAAAATGGAAATCCCTACTGCTTTGAGATCAATAACTATAGACTCTATGCTCCATGAAGTTAGCTAGCACATGTGTCTTGCTAAATGATATCTCTCCATCACTGACCGCGTGGCCAGGCATGCAGAAGATTGTATCAGTTAACCAATTGAGTATGTTTATAAGCAATTGCTCTGAGATCTGAAATAAATTTCATATCAGTCATAGATAATGATTGTTAAAAGATCTGATAATGATTGTTAAAAGACCATGGCTACAAAGAGCATGGTGCAGTGCCTGGTACATTAAATCACTCAAGTAAAATAAAAAGAATACAATAATAATTACCTATATTAAACTGCAAATATACAATGAACATATATTGGCAGTTTCTTAATATAAATTGTAATTTTAGATTTGTCGCAGTGACCTGATTACTTCATTAGGCTCATTATCACAGGATATTTGAAAACCTGTTAACATAAGATTTAATTTGCTGTCAATCAGATATGTTTAAATTTTAATACTACTGAAGATAGAAATTTGATTTTTTTAAAACATCAGCATAAGGAAGAGAAAGAAAACAGTTATTGGGAGTTTTTAAATGCTCTACAGAACTGTGGTTTATTTTAAAACTCATTTAAATTAAAATATATTTTTTTCATTTTGAGTTTTCCTAGTAGTTTAGTATTTCTTACAGAGCAACATAGGTAAAAATGAAAAAAAAAATTGGCAGTATAGTACACACATTATAAACAACTAGTAATTTTGATATTTCTGACATTTCTTTAGAGTACTTAAATGTAGTTCCTATTCAGCACTTTGTGGGATTGACAAATTGCAAAGGCTCTTTTAGCTCTAAGTCAAACCCTGCTTGCATCCAGTGGAATAGTAATTGGACTATACATCACCATTTTAGCTTTGATAATTGCCTTTTTTATTAGTATATTTCATCTTTGGTTTTTTGTACCTCTTTTGAGATATATGTTACAAGGATCATTTATAAATATAATACAATATGATATGTGTATATGTATTCTCTTAAATGTGTACAAATAAGCCTTATTAACATGATAAATACTGGCTGTGTCCAAAGATAAGGAAGTAGCTTACAGGAAAAAGTTGAATGACTGCTTCAAACACCCAATGAGGGTTTTCATTGTTATTTATCAGTCATCTTTTGCAGTATTCCCCTTTCACGGTGCTTCTGTGAAACTAAGGGAGACAAAGGAAGCTGGACCAAGAATATCACTTCCACACTTACTGTGACGTTGTGTTTTAAATACTAAATGAAAGTATATTTGTAGGATCATTAGCTTACAATCTGTTGAACAGATCAGTATTCAAATATGAGTTCAGAGCAGAGGTTGGCAAATTTTTTTCTGTGAAAATAAATATTTTATATTTTGAGGACCATCTGGTTTCCATCTCAGCTACTCACTATACTGTAGTATCATGAAAATGGCCTTAGATCATACATAAATGGATGAGCATAGTTCTGCTCAAAATAAACCCCTTTTATTTACAAAATCAGGTGGTGGCCAGATTTGGCCTGTGGACTGTTAGTCCACTGGTTTAGAGGATAGACTCTCTTATGTCCATATTTCCCAAGGCAGATTCCATTGACATAAAGTCAGAACAAAACTTTATATAATCATTTCCAAGCTATTCAGTGATACATGAAAATTAAATGTTTATAACTAAAAATTGATATTCAGATAGAAGCTGGGTTACCTGTTTATTAAGTATTAAATTAATTGAACAGAGGACATAATCAATTAAAGAATAGTGGAGATTCATTTGGAAAAAAACAATTTATATATCTATATATCTTTCTGAAAGTATAGATAATTTGAATGTTATACGTTTTTATAAGATGATTATGTATTCTATTATGCTGAATTCATGTATATGTATCCTGTTAAGTTGATAAATGTCAACTAGAACATAGGACTCAACTTTGAATGCACATCTGAGTTCCCTTAGGAGTTTTAAGAATCACATTGAAATACTTTATTTTATTTATGATCATGGCAGAATAACTGATAATATGATTGTGCCCCACTACTCCCCTTCTGCTGCCATGAACAACTTAAAAAGTGGACAGAATATATAAAACATATCTTCTCCCACTCGAACAACTGGCAGTGCTGGGTCCCTGAGACAAGGAAAAGAACCAGGTGATCCCTACAGTAGCCTCAGACTTCAGTCTGGAGGTATTTACCCTCCCTCTGGCTGAGGGGAGGTGATTCCAAACTGAACATGGTGTACTTTCCAGGCTTAAAAGAGACGACAGTTTGGAAGGCTGAAGTGTCTGCAATTTGTGGGATGGAGTATCATAACAGAGAGTTTTGTACTGAATGAGTCTCATATTATCTGAATTTGGTCTTGAATGTTTGGCTAAGTAAATGTCATGTGCATAAAGTGAGACTTCACAAGGTCATCCAGAGAATAACTATCAGAGAGCTACAAACTGAACAGTTCTCAAAGTTCCCATGGGGTTGGAACATAACCAAAATAGAATAGCCTTATTGATAACCATGAGAATTCAGTAGAGGCCTCAGAAAAGCCTCATTATAGGAAGAAGGCTATATTACCTCTAGAATAAAAGCTAACTTAGACCCATCCTAACAAAGCTTAGAAAAAAGTCTCAAGAAGAAAATCCTGTTATCCAAGTACATAAATGTCCGAAGTGAAACTCAATATTCTTTCAAGGAAACCAATGATGTCTAGACAACATTAACATTCATAGTATCTGGCATCCAATCAGCAATTACTAAACTTCCGTGTAGCATGGAACAGTGACTCATAACCAGAAAAGATCAGTTAGAATGACCTAGAAGTGACAGAATAAAATTGACAAAGAATTAAACAGTTATGATAAACATTATTAAGGAAATAAAGGAAACATGAATATCATGAAGAGAGAAATTGAAACTTAAAAACAAACCAACAAAAAAAGAAACTGCAAGTTGGAAGTTGTACAAGTTGGACTTGGGGAAGCTATGCTGTGGCTGCATTCATTCTCTTTTCCTAGCTCACTTTCCTTCACTTGTCAGAAATAAGGAAATAGTTATAGCTAATGCTCTGCTAATGTTGCTTCATTTGGCATATATAAATGAAATATTATTTATAGTATACATTTATATTCACTTTTACTGGAGATTACTCTGTAAAACTCATATCTAGTACAATTAGCTGCTGAGATTATTTAAAAGAATTGAACTAATTTGACTATTAAATATATTTCTTAAATCAGCTGCCATATGTATTTGTTAAAATTCCAATGAAACAAAATCATCAAATATCATTCAAGGTTAATTTTTTAAAGTATATAGCTGCACCACATACTTGAAAGTTAAATCTGAGTCTGATTAGAGGATGTTTTTCCTTAATTCACTTTCATTTTCCCTTTCAAAAAGATTTGCGTACCTGTTCTAAATTTGACAAGGATAATTTACTATATTTTTCAAGCAATTTCTGGATGTTCTAAAGATATATCAGTAACCATCATATGCACCCATAATTAATGCCGGAGTTGAGTCAGCATACAGAAAGTGTGGCCTTTGGATGGCAACTCTTGGCTGAATTCCTAATGTTCTGTTTCAATTTCTGATGAGGTGATGAAGTGGAAAGCTTGTACGATGTAATTTTGCCATATGTTTCTTTTGGGATTTTTGAAAGGGGATCAACGGCTTAAAATCACCAGATGAAACATTTCAGCTTTTTAGAGACTAGAATGAGGAAGGTCAAAGCCAATGCTTTTTGAAATTCTACCTGAAGTTCTCAATCCATTCCAAATAAACCCAATATAGTAATACTTATTGGGACTATAATAGTATGATGTGAAATATGGTATAATTCATACATAATCCATATGTTTTGTATTAGAAACAGATACACTACTAGTTTTTCACACAGCAGCATAATACCAGTACTTTAAAAGATAAACATTTCGATCTAAGTAAGCCCAATGCATGATGAGAATTTATGAATAATAGTTTTTAATAATTACCTTTAAAAATCTCTACTGTAATCCTAATACTTGCCAAATAAATTCATTTTGGATGATAGTCTGTAGTTAGGATTTGCTTACATTTTAATCTTTATAATGTTTGCATAAAATGAGCATTAACCCTACAGAACACCAGTTTCTAGGGACACCTGGGTGGCTCAGTCGGGTAAGCAGCTGCCTTCAGCTCAGGTCATGATCTCAGGGTCCTTGGATGGAGCCCTGCATTTGGGCTCACTGCTCAGGGAGGGTTCTGCTTCTGCCTCTCTCTCTACCACTCCCCCTCCTGCTTGTGCTCTCTCACTCATACTCTCTCAAATAAATAATTAAAATCTAGAAAAAAAAAAAAGAACACCAGTTTCTAAATGTTTGAAACTGATATGATTTAAAACAACATTTTTTTGGGCAGCCCGGGTGGCTCAGCGGTTTAGCACTGCCTTCGGCCCAGGGTGTGATCCTGGAGACCCGGGATCAAGTCCCGAGTCGGGCTCCCTGCATGGAGCCTGCTTCTCCCTCTGCCTGTGTCTCTGTCTCTGTCTCTGTCTCTCTCTCTCTCTCTGTCTCTCATGAATAAATAAATAAAATATTTAAAAAAATATTTTAAGAAAGGCAATAACATATGTTCATGTTTTTTAGAAAAGAGAACTATAAGAATGTTGATTGAGCGCCTGGGTAGCTCAGTTGGTTAAAATCTGCCTTCATTCAGCTTAGGTCATGATCCCAGGCCGGGATCCTGGGATGAGTCCTGCATTGCACTCCTTGCTCAGCAGAGAGCATGCTTCTCCCTCTCCCTCTGCCTGCGGCTCTGCTCGTTCTCTCTCTCTCTCTCTCTCTCTCTCTCTGTGTCAAATAAATTTTTTAAAAAAGAATATTCTGACAACCCATCAGATAATCAAAACATTATATTTTTTTAAGGCATGGAAACCATTTTAAAGACATTCTACTTACCCAGCCAGGATAAATAAAATAATAGAATATTCCAAAGTAATTGCTTAAAACAAAGAAATTAGGACCACTCTAAAGTTACAGAATCTTTCTTTCCTTTAATGTTTCTGATAAGACTGATCTTATTTTACCTGTGTTACTTGTCTATACCTTTCGGTTTTTCCATTAGAATAATTTTATTTTTCTGGAATAATAAGGAGCTGCTATGTTCTGTCTCCCATCCCCACTCTATCAAGAATGTAAATGAATTTTTAGGCTAGCTCAACTAGAAAATAGTTCTACTTTGTGTATGAAATATATATCTTATACAGAAAACAAATGGATATATTATTCATTGTGTTATATTAGCTTTCTTTCTGAGAAAGTATATATTTACCATTATAGAAATTTCTAAGATTATAATGGAACCTATTTATTATTAAAATAGCATGACTTTTTCAGACTTCTGTTCCTTTAATTTTTTTTTAATGATTTTCAGGGAAAAGTACAGATCTTGTTAACATTTACAAAGTATTTTGCACAATTTGATCTGGCTTATCTGTCCTCAGCATCTGAGTATGAAAATTTCCAAGCGTATAGAAAATGTGAAATGCTTGCATAGTGAATATCCAGAAGACACCTACCACTTAAATTCTGCAATTGCTAAGCTAACATTCTTGGTATATTTGTTTTATTTCATATCACATACCTATCCATTCCCATATTCATCCATTCTCATATTCATCTGTTAATCCATTTTACTCACTGATGCATTTTACTCCTAAACACAGCAGTATGCATATCTTTATCTAGAGTTCAATATTTGTTTTTAGACCTTACATTCCTAGAGGTGAAATTCATACAGAGTGAAATGAGACCTTAAGTGTATTATGCCATGAGTTTTGACAAAAGCCTATACTCTGTAACCTCTCAAGATATGAAACAGATACAAGTCCCTATCAAGATTTGAAATACTGCCATCACCCCAGAGAATCCCTGCATGTTTTTCTCAAGTCAACTTCTTAGAAGTAACTCCTGTTCTGATTTTCCCCATAGTTGAGTTTTGAGCTAAGCCTATTTTCTTTGCTTCTAGTTTCCCCACGCCCAAGTAGTTCATTTTTCTTTTTCGAATTATTTTTATTGAATTATAGCTAATATACAATGTTACATTAGTTTCAGGTGTTCAGCATAGTGATTTGACAAATCTATGCATCCTGCTATGTTCACCACAAGTGTAGCTATCATCTGTCACTATACAACACTATTACAGTATCATTGACTATATTCCATTGCTGTACCTTTCATCCCCATGACTTATTCATTCCATTACTGGAAGCCTGTATCTTCTACTCCTTTTCACCTATTTTGCCCAACCCCCTTCTCACTTCCCCTCTGGCAACCACCAGTTTGTTCTCTGTATTTGTAGGACTGTTTCTGCTGTTGCTTGTTTTTAGTTTCTACATGCAAGTTAAATCATATGGCATTTATCTATCTCTAATTTATTTCACTTAGCATAATACCCTCTGGGTCTATCTGTGTTCTCAGAAATAGCAAGATCTCACTCTTTTTTACTGGTGAGTAATATTTTTTCATATTTATATACCACAACGTTTTTATCCATTCATCTATCACTGGGCACTTAAGTTGCTTCCATATCTTGGCTATTGTAAATAATGCTGCAGTAAACAAAGATGCATATATCTTTTGGATTAGTGTTTTCACTTTCTTTGGGTAAATAGTGGGATTACTGTATTGTATAGTATTTATATTTTTAATTTTTGAGGAACTTCTATACTGTTTTCCTTTTTTAAAGTTTTTATTTTTATTTATTCATGAGAGGCACAGAGAGAGAGGCAGAGACATAGGCAGAGACACAGGGAGCCCAATGCAGGACTTGATCCCCGGACCCAGGGATCACACCCTGAGCCGAAGGCAGACAGATGCTCAACCTCTGAGCCACCCAGCCATCCCCTATACTGTTTTCCATAGTGGTTGTACCAGTTTGCATTCCCACCAGCAGTGCACTAGGCATCCTTTTTTACCTAATCCTCACTAATACTTGTTATTTCTTGTCTTTTTGATGCTAGCCATTCTGACAGGTGTAAGGTGATATCTTACTGTGGTCTTGATTTGCATTTCCTTAATGATGAGTAATATTCAGTATCTTTTATGTGTCTGTTGACCATCCCAGGAGTCCATTTTTCATACTATTCTAGAATATGACACCACTCCTATAGTGAAAATCAAATACATAAAAAATAATATAAATTAAAAATAATTGACCCCTTTCCCCTTAAACAGCGTTAAACATCATGACATTCCACATCTATTAAAGTTTGGTCCTAAACTTCCTTTCTAGCATTACCTATGGCATTCTCCAAAATTCCCACCCATTCTATAATCATATGGACTACCTTTTTATTCCTTGAATAAACCATTAACATTATACTATTATCATGGGTCATACACAATCATTTAACAGATTTAATAGTCATGGTTTTGGCTTTCTGAGCATCCATGACATGTAGTAAATTTAAATATAGCTGAATGACAGATTTGAATCACAAGTTCTGCAAAATTGATGTATGGATGCAAGTCCTACAGTAAGTGAATGAGCACAAGCATCCCCATGCATCTGCCTTTCAGTATAATGACATTTGTTGTACTTCAGATATATAGTTACTCTCGCCAAAATTTTGAAGGAATCACTTAATTTCACTATGTTTTAAAAAAGAAATAGTAAGCTATAGGGAAACACAACTTGCAGGATTCACAGCCTTAGGATTTATTCCTAAGATATACAAATGCTTACCCTAGTTACTTCTCTGTGCAGGAAATAGGAAAATAAACTTTTATTCTTATTCTAAATATATTAGTTTCTATCATAGCCTTTTATGCCTTTTCTTAATTATCTATTTACATGCAAATTCTTCCTTACAAATTAAAGAAAATTAGAAAGCATCCCACATACTTGAAATGCTGTAGATGGCTTTTTAGAATATAGAATTGAGCTATTTCTTTCTAAGATAAAAAAGGATTTTTAGATACCATGATGAATTGGTTATATATAGAAACTAATATCAATCTAATATGTTAAAAATGTATCATATATGCATAATTATTTTCCTTTCACTTATTTTAAATTTTTTTTCTGTTATGCTACCTTATGTGCTATATTCATGCAAAGTCAAGAATAAAATAGAGAGGGATTTGTTGTTTTTCCTGATGCTAACAATTTCAGTTAATTTTAAAATATTAGAAACAGGTCTTCAAATATCTTTTTTATGTCTCAGGAATTTTCTTCTATTGTACCAACAACAAAACTGCTTGGTTTTGAGAGATACCTATAGGAATAGATAAATGTACAACACATAAGTAAGACAACAAAAATGAACTGACTTGTAAAAGCATGTAAATATTCATAGATAAACTCCCCAAAGCTAGCTACACTGTTGTAGAAATATTTTTTAAAACTATCAAAAAAGTTCATGAGATGAACATGCTATCATATTATCCACACAGTATTTACATTAAATCAGGAAGGATAAGCTATCTAACTTCATTCAAATGCAGATTAGCAGAGGATCTGCACATCCTAATCATTCAGGGACACAAGCTGATGGAAGCTCCAAAATGAAATATTTCCATGCCCTCTCAAAGTGAGGGATTGTGGGAAATCATGCATGGGTTTATAAAGATTGCATTTAGAGTAAAGATGCTTTTCGTACCCTGAATTTTAATTGGCTAAAGCAAGTCACATGCCACATTATCTTTCAAAAGTATATGGAAGTGCCAACCTACCATGTGTCTGAAAAGAAAAGAAGAGCAGCATGCAAATAACTTAATGAAACATAAGGAATAGTCAGCAATATTGTGATAGGAATATAATGGGACAGGTAGCTGTCGTACACCTGAAAGTAATGTGACATTGTATGTCAACAATACTCAAAAAAACCCTAAAAACTTTATTTCAAAAATAATCAAATTAATATAACAATGAGGTGCAGTTTTTTGTAGGTACAGTTTACCTCGATCAGCATGGGTTTGAACCATCTGGGTCCCCTTATATGCAGATTTTTTCAATAAATATAATAGAGTACTTTAAATATATTTTCTTGTGATTTTCTTAACATTTTCCCACTTACTTTGTTGTCAGAATACAGTATTTAACAGATATAACATGCAAAATATGTGTTAATCTGTTGTTCATGTTATTGGTAACGTTTCTAGGCAAGAGTAGGCTGTTAGTAGTTGTTTTTAGGAAGTCAAAAGTTACATGTAGATTTTCGATTATGTGGGGAATTGCCGCCCCTAACCCAGGCATTGTTCAAGGGTCAAATGAAGTAATCAAGCAGCAAATGCCTAAAGCTTGAGCATACTTAGAGAGAGTATAAATGTTAATTGCATGCCTATATTACACTTAGATCTTATTTATTGAAAGTATATAATCTTGGGACACCTGGGTGGCTCAGCAGTTGAGCATCTGCCTTTGGCTCAGGCAGTGATCCCCAGGTCCGGGATCAAATCCCACATCCGGCTCCCTGTAGGGAGCCCGCTTCTGCCTCTGCCTTCTGTCTCTGCATCTCTCTCTGTCTCCCATGAAGAAAAATAAATAAATATTTTTAAAAGGTATATAATCTAAATATAATATAGGCATGTAAAATATAATCTAAATATAATATAGGCATGTAATTATAATTTACACTCTCTGTAAGTATGCTTAAGCAATTAATATTACTAGCTATTAATATTGTTTGAATTGGCACTGCTAGTTCTCACAATCTTTCCTAAAGAAATAATCCAAAGTGCAGATTTTCATAAAATAATTTTAGCATCATTTATAATTGAGCACTTATATATATATCCAATTAAACAATTCAAATATCAAAAAAACGTGTAATGATCATTTTATTATTCTTGGTAATTGAAGATCTACAGGTTTTTATGAAAGCCTGGGATTTTTTTTTCTTGCTTTTGCATTTGTAGTTAGAGGACTTTTCATCACCACTGAAAAGAACAATGTACTTAAATTTTGGAATGAGTTTTCTTTTTTTTAAACTCTTTTCATTATAGCAGGTAACTTCCATCATTCACAGTGTTTTAGCTTTCCATATACGTATTAGCTGAGGGAGGATTGTGAATCTAATGGCTCATCCCATTAATTGAGCAGTAATAATGAATTTGCAGTGTCATTGTACCTCAAAAACCATGGGCTCTTCTTTCCTTTTTGTGCCTTCTTCCATTGTCATAAAATACAAGATGAATCCATCAATTCACCATGGCGCCTTATTATATTTAGCCTTTTCAGACATATATGTTTTTTTCATACATATGTAGAAGTTCTGGGAAAATGGAAATGCATGCTAGTAATATCCAGTGAGGGTTTA
Organism: Canis lupus familiaris; assembly: GCF_011100685.1. NCBI lineage: Eukaryota > Metazoa > Chordata > Mammalia > Carnivora > Canidae > Canis > Canis lupus. The sequence continues at coordinate 22,643,271 of NC_049260.1, read as the reverse complement.
AAGGTTTCAGGAAAATAAAATGGCCCAGTTGGGTCTGAAATTAGAAGTTAGGCTTGAAGTGCATTCTAGGAAAATGGGAGCAGGAACCAGCATCTCTAATGGGAAAGCACCACAAACAATTCAGCCTAAGGGAAGACTGGGACAGAAAAGACCTAGACCATGACATATCTTATGTTATGCTAAGAATTTTGGATGTTATCTTGTAAATAAGATGACAGTAAGAAGAACATGTTTTGGATATAGTCTGTGTATCTGGTTGGATATAGCCATTAGACAGGTGGATATTTCAGTTGAAGCTATGGAGATAGCTTTTTGCTGGTAAAATACTCCTGAATATGATCAGCATATAGATGATGGCGAATAGTAGAAACTGGAAATTTTACCCTTGAAAAATTATTTACAGAGAGTATAAAGCAGTAGGCAAGTGATGAAACCAAAGATTCTTGAATATATTATTTTTTCTTTTTGTACTAGTTATAGGGAAAAGCTTACTTTCCCCTGTGATATCTGTGGCCTGCAATTCTGAAAATGACCAGATAGAAGTACAGTGTGCTATAAAAGCCATAATGGTGGAGAGAAGGAGAACAGAGGGTAAGCTATTCAAGCTTATCAAAAAAAAAAAAAAAAAGGAAATGATAGTCAACAGCTTGGTTTTAGTGATTACTATGTAACAGGTACTGTTCTAAATTATGTATATCCTTAATCCTCGTGACACTTTGGAACAGAAAAAGGTTAAGTAACTTGCCAAGCTATTAAGAGTTAAAACCGGGATTTTTTTTTTTTAAGAGCATAAGTTTTTACTCAGTCTGGTTCGAGCATCTCTGTTCTCCATCACTGCCTTTCTCTGCTTAAACTAGTCCATATTTTTTAGAATTTAACTAGTGAGATTATCGTGATATTCAAAAATCTCTTTAACTTCAACTGTGGTCTTCCCAGCCTTGTATTAGAAACATCTAATATGGTACCTTTCCTTGCTCCAATTTGTACTATAGTAGGTTCTGATTTCTAATAATCACTATAATGATATTAACCATAACATATGGAAAGTTAAGTATTACTATTTTTTTAATTAACTATTGTTTATTGGAAAAGCAGGAGCAATTTAAACTATTTTTAAAATGAAGAATCCATAAAGGAAGTAGAACTACTAAGAAAATTTAGAATAAAGATGTCCTGTGATAAAGAGATCCAGCTATTTAATCTTTCTGACCTCAGTTTCCTCATCGATAAAATGGTGTCTCCATTACTGAATAGTTTTGAGAGTCAAAGTTGCTGTTCACAGAACATCTAATATGATAATATCTGCAAACTAATGTCTGAGTATTTTGTATACTTCACTTAAAAATATATATGAAATTACAACTCAAAGGAAAGTTATGTTCCAAACATAATGACTACTATAAGCAAGTGAAACATTATTGTTTGGCTATTAGTAGAATGTGAAATTGTCTTACTTCCATTCACCTCACTAAATCTAATTTCATGTAAAATTTAAAACTTAGAATAATGATCTTAGTGTCAGGTTTAGAGTACTTTGACATTTTTAGTTTGAGCATTCTAAAATTATACATATAATTTGCACTGCCTCAAAGTACACTCATAAATCTCTTTCATACATCCAGGTTTGTGAGGTAGAGCTAATATGACTTTAAAATAACATTTTAGTTATAGGTAAAGAGAAAATAAATTTCTCAAAAATATCCCATTAAGATAAGGAAAGAATAAAATCACTGAAATGAAAATCCCTTTACATAATAGTCTGCTATCATGTATAATTAAAAACTCATTTGGGCTTTAGAAGTCTAGGAAAATATTCCCATTCAGACATAAGCTGCTTATAAAGAACCGGGGAAGATGAAATAGAGGGCTGTATTTTTTCTAATCATATATAATGTCTGTATGTGCATGTTAGCATTTTTTAATTTGCATTAATATTGAAATATTAATTTGAGTCCATTGAGAAAACATTTACTGAATACCAACTCTTTGTGTAGCATTATGTTAGTTTCTAAAGATATAAAGAAGAACTGGTCCCTACCAGTAGGCAAATGACAACCTAGTGGTAGACAGCCAATCAGAAAATCAGTTAACTTCAAGAGCAACAAGAAGAAATTATTGTGGAAACACAGAAGAATGAGTGTTATATTCTTACAAACATGATTAGGAAAAGCTTAATAAATGAAATTGTATTTTACCTGGATTTACACATTCTCAATTGGAGGGCATAGGTACATAGTAGTGTGATCATGAGTAATAGCAGAGGGGAAATAAAAAGGATCAGAGAATCTAGGTCGTAACAGCAAATTATATTTTAGACAATTCAAATGTTCATAATACCTACTTATTAATAATATATATTTATAATTATTTTATGAGAATATGCAAAATATTCCAATTGCTAAAACATTTTAGTTTCATACAATGTTGATTTTGATTTAGCGAAATTATTTTTGTGGTTTTACAAATTATTGAAATGGTAATATGTGAAAAATGAAGGGCACAAACCTTGAAAAAACTAGCACTTTCTTACAGAATATTTTTAAAATGAGATTTTGTCATCTCTTCATACTTTGGTTGTATATGTGTGGGAAGAGAAGGTGATTTAACATGTGTGCAGCCATGATGGAAAAATGTAAAACTTGTGTGATGATATCAGACTTTTGTAAAGAATATAATATATTTTTTTAAAGAAAAAAGAATACAGACTGTATATTGAGTGCCAGTGGGAAACTATTTTAACAAAACTACCTTTTCTAGGTCTTGGTATAAAACTGAGAATTGCTCACCTACCTTGTTAGAATTAGGTCATGACATGCAGTAGCTGCTTGTGGCCAAGAAGATGGTAGGAAAGTAATTAAAACTTTCTAGAATGTAGGATTTTTGGAGTTTATATCCTAGGGCTTTTAGATGTTGTAGCTGCATAGGGACAACTGTTGCAAGTAATGTGATTATAGACTGTGTCTTGCCATGTCATTCTCCCCCCTCCTTGTCCTCCCTTTTTTTTTTTCTCCTGAGATTTAGATACCACATAGTTAGCTGGCGCTCTTAATCATGTACTTGTCCTACACACCCAAACCCACCCCTTGGAGATGGCTTGTATTGAGAGGCATTTGGGTGAGCAGTGACTGTGGAATCAAAGGATATCACTCTGGAAACATAATTATTTAGTAATTTTTTATCCAAAACCTAAAATAGGTCTTATGAAGAACCAGGTTGAACTAAATAGAACAATTACTATTCTCATAAGATTAATAAGAAGATACTATCATCAAAATAACCTAAAAGTAAAGCACTCTTCTATGCAGTTTAAATGTATTGTTTAACATACAAAAATATAGGTATGTAAAACATACACAGACACACACACATTTCTAAACTACAACAAAGATGCTGCTTTGGAAATACACATTTTATTATATCATCTTTCCAAATAAATAACTGGAAAATAGAAAAACTATTTGGCTTGAGAAACTGAGTTCTTCCAAATGTGGATGTTGAGTATGAGCCAACTCTATTAATTTCATTGGAATATCCAAATGCAAGCATCTGGATGTGAGCATATTAACAAGAATCAGCTTTCTATCTAAAATAGCTCAAATATTAGTTTACAGCATTATACATGTTTTAATCCAAAATTATGATTGCCAGTCTATTTTATCTAAGCCCCTAAACAAATATTAGCATTAACAAATTCTCTTCATCCTTCAAGCTGTGACAGATAATGTCTCTTGTCTTTTAGTTGTCTTACTGACATTCTGTACTATAGTGTGTACCACACAGGGTGCGTACTGGAAACTACATTTTCCAAACCCATTTTTTAATTGTTGGGTGATAATTCTCTCTCCAAGTATCTTATATTTCTACATGTTTTGCAAGTGAGGCACTAAGTGCCCTATTTTTACCATTTCTCTTCTCAAGGATATTTATATAGCAAAAAGCCACAAAAGATAAAGGCTAAAGCTGCTCCAAGAGGAATATGCATCTTTAATATGAAGCTGATTGTACAGTACAGTTAGGGAAAATTTTAATTAGTAAAATTATAAAGTAAAATGTAATAATATACATCTTCAACAGTATTTTAATAGAGATTTCAACAAGCTATTGTATTCCAGCTAAATTAAACTTCCTTTGTTCTTTTTATATTAAAATTTTATGTATCTGCTTTTATGCATGATATTCAAAGTTTAATTTGGCAAAGCTCTATTTTATTTAGCAGTATATTGAAGCAAAGAATATGGAGTGAGAAGCGTAAGACCTGGTTTACATTTCGCCTTTTTACATTCTATTCAAATGCCTAACCAGAATTACCTAAACATACTTGGTGTCTACTTTCCCAGAAAATTATCGATAAAAAATCTACCCTACCAGTAGGTTTTATTTCACATCCTTATGGTATGGGTCAAATGAAATAAAATAAATGACATGCTTCCATATTATACATCTCTCTGTAAAAAGTAGTTGTTTATTATGTATATTTTGCTTTATTACAGAAAGGATTTGATGCAGTTTACAATCTTAGCAGATTGAACTAATGCAAATCCCCATTGATCCCCTCTCTGTTCACATATAACAATACGACCGCATAGAAGTGTTGGATGAAATAAATTTTAAAATTTCAAATATTTTTACAATATAAGGCAATCTCAAAATAAAAAAGAGGAAATCTACTCCCCAAAATTAGCAAAGGATAAGGAACAGAAGTACAACAAGGAGTGATCGGTGTCATGGAGTTTTAAATAATTAATTTTTGTACCTGAAGGTAGATCTGTAAAATAAATCTCTTCATAACAGCAAGGTCTTAGATACATATTACAACATGAATGAAACCCAAGAATTATGCGTTGTGAAAAAACATGACTCAAAGGTTATGTCCTGGGCTCCTGGTTATAGATAGAATGGAATAGATTTATTTTCCTCTGTTTCTCCTTGATAAAGTACAACTAAAAACTCTGTAGAAATTATACTAGATAAATCATAAAAGGACTCTGAGAGGTGGCAAGAGAGCAGGGGGATCTTCTTGTCTTGAAGAATGGCATGATGGTAAGTTGTTTTTTTTTTCTTCTTTTTAAAACAATACTCTATATATCCTGACTGGGAACTGGATTAATCTGTAACTTGGAAAACAAAACAGGCACATACCCGAAAAGCCTGATTTTCAGCCAAAAGAAGAGGAAAAAGGGACCCCAGGCTGAAAGAAACATTTTTGACAAATAATTGCCAAACCCCAACCAAATACCATAGGTACCCTCCAGCTCCCCCTGGCGCCCCCTGTGGACTCAGTGAAGACCTAGTGAGGAGTCTAGACTTCACATTCTTCTCCTAGTGGGGACTGGTGAAGCGCCTCATCCTCTCAACTAGTGAATTGGAAAATCTCAGAGAAAAAGAAGCAGAAGAAAGGGATTCCTTAAATTTGCATGTAAAGTCCTGAGCAGACCCTTAAGCAACCCACATGGGAAATTATTACACCAAAGGGTTTAAGAACTGAAATATAGTGTGGATTAATACCCAGGTTTTCAGAGTGGTGTCTGAGTAGTATTCTTCATAAATGGAGTAGACTAGAACAGTCCTGTAAAGAAAAGGCTCTGAAAATTCTTACTGGATCCAGTAAGTAGGCCTGGGCCTACTTGGTAACCTAAACAGGATGGCTGACTGCTAAAATTGAAGATTTAAATAAGATCTAGAATTTCTTAAATTCAAAATATTCAGGATACAATTCAAAATCTCTAGTCACACCAAGAACTAGTACAATTATAACCAGAAGGAGAAAGATAATCAAGAGATGCCAGTGCCAGGATGTCTCAGATGCTGAAATTGTCCAACAAGGATTTTAAAGCAGCTATCCTAAAAATGCTTCAATGAGCAGTGGTTGAAACAAATGAAACAGAAAATATCAGCAAAGAGATAGAAGATCTACAAAAGAGCCAAACAAATGGCTCAACCCAGGGAAGACTTCATAACCTGACATATTATGGCCATTTAAGATGTTAAAATATTAAAATATTTCATTGCCATGAAAAAGGCCAATACATTCGACAAAAAATGTTAAGAATGAAAAATTGTATATAGAAGTATAGCTTAGAAGTTTAACTTAGAGAAATTCAGAATAAAAAGTAGAAAAAAAAAAAAAAAAACCTTAAAAGTGAATCAGTCAAAATGAAGCACTCAAATGAAGCACTTGGGGGGAGCACCTGGGTGACTCAGTCAGTTAAGTATCTGACTCTTGGTTTTAGCTGAGGTCATAATTTCAGGGTCCTGAGATGGAGCCCTTGTCAGGCTCAACACTTAGCACAGAGTCTGTCTCTTTCCTCTGCTCCTCCCCCCACCCCACACTCCTTGTCTCTCTCTCTAAGTAAATAAAATCTTAAAGAAAAAAATAAAGCACTGTAATTATATGATTTTTCTATTAGTTATTATTAAAGGAAACATAGCCTCTGTCTTATACAAAGTGATTCAGAAAATTGAAACAGAAGAAAAGGATCATTACTATTAGGTTAAAATTTGATCTCAAGTTTTTAACTAAAATTTCATTTATAGCAGAAGTACAGATAATTTAATTCCAAATAACAAAATGCCAAACTCAACCATTAAAAATATGCCTAACATCCAAATATATTTTAATCATGAGCAATATAGGTTACTAAGTAATTAAATTGTTCAGTTTTTTTATAGACTGGTTTTCTATGACCTAGTGAAATTATGGAGAGCATCTAACAGGTGTAATGATTTTGGTTTAGAAATAATCAGAAGCCATTATTCTGGACAGTAATTAGAAAGTGGATCCAGTTTTCTGGTACAGCCATTTCCATGCAGATGACAACAGAATAGACACATATATGACAACAGAATCATCTTTTCAGTTTATGAGAGCGTGCTCACCCTTCTATTTCCTATACCAAAAGCAGGACAAATGAGAATAGTGAAGTAAATAGTTTATTTAAAACTGTTATGAAATCTCAAAAACATAAAGAGCTAGAAGGTGAATGAGAAGGGAACACATCTCTGTTCACTTTGAGGACACTATTTTCTGTTCCTACAGAAATGGCACCCACTAAGCCTTCTGTCACAACAGATTAAGGCACAGGTTCTAATACCAGTTAACAAATCTGTATTGAGTTCTTCATCACTGTTTTACTTAAAGTACTTAGGCATAGTCCTACCTTTAGAGGGATGTGCCAGGGAAATATCAACAAAAATCTCAGTCTTAGTGTAGATGTAAAATGCTATTGCCTTTCTGGAGGCAAATGGACAGCATATATTGAAATCTAAATGTGACTACAGTTTGATTCAGTAGTAATTTTGTTTAAAATTGGAGAGTAGAGAACAGTTGTTAAAAACATTGATTATGATGCCTGATAGGATGTGTGGAAAGCCCAGACCTAGCCCTTACTAGCTGTGTGGACTTAGATAAGTAGCTTTTTACCTTCAGAGCAGTGAGGAAATAATAATACCTTTTTCGCATAACACAGTGCTTGGCACATATTACCTTAAAGAAATTATTGTACAAGTACACCAAGCTTCTTCCTAACAGCACTTTTTCAAAACCTTAAAATAATAAGCTACTGACAGCTTGCATAGAAGTTCCTCCTTATTTGCATTTATATATCTTGGATCACTGTACATAAATGAGATGTATTTCATAATACAGAATGACAAGTGCTTCAATACAAATTGTTAAGTGGGAAAAATTGCAGTTTGACATACACCAAATTACTTAATTTGCCTATAAAATTTTTAAAAACCTGTCTTATTGGTATTTTAATAAATGTATTTAAACACCTAGGAAGAGATCTAATGGTATAGATACCAAATTGATGGCAATAGCTACTTTTGGGAGAAGACTGGAATTTTGGTGAAATCAAGTGGAATTTTTTTGATATATAATATTCTAAGTGTTATGAGATAGATACATGTGTGACTTCATTTTAAAAATTAAAAATTAAAATCGTACATTTTTATAAGTTGTTTTTACAATGTAGTACAGTAAAGGAATATTGTCCAGAAACAATGTTGCATTTCAAGAATAAATTTTGATTATATATTTTAATGGCATGCTCACCTGTTAAGCCAATAGGCCTATGCTTTGTGATTAATAAATGAACAGATTTTTAGAAAATAAAACAAAGTGCCCTTTTAGTGCAAACAACCTCGACCTTACCCCATAAATTAATACATACTCTCAAAATTTGAGGAATAGAAAAATCCTGTCTGGATGCTTTATATTTTTAAGCTTTTGAATCACATATTGAAATAGGATCATTTCCATAGCCCAGGCTGAAGAAGCCTTTTGTATATAAAGTTCAAAGTATTGGTTTTCCTTTACAAAATTTATTTTGCCAATGTCAGAAAAGTTGACAATTTAGATCTGGCCTCCCAGACCCTCTTTCACCAAAGTCACATGACTGATGACTAGTCCCCAGACTTCTAATTTCTAGACTTAGTAGTCAGTATTTAGATGTTCAGAAACAATTAAATGGGACATAAATAATAAAGCTTAAAAGGCAATTTTTAACAGATCAAATATCTTAGGATATATCAATTGCCACAAACAGAATAGTAGAAAGATTGAAATAGATCTCTTCTAACTTGCCATCTCTTCAACTCAAAGAAGAAATGTGATTTTTAGAGAAGCCATGTGATTGAGAATTATATTTTTATTTTCAGAATTAGATGATAAAATCTTACTATTTTTATTGCCTTTCGTTGTTGAAAGTTCTGAAAGTGAATCCAAAAATAACACAATGTCACAAAATTGTGATATTCATGAATATCCATCATACTCATAAATGATATTCATAAATGACCATGTTGTTCAGATTAAAATAAAGAGAAGGTCCACATACTAAAAAGTTGATGGTATACCCTTAATATGTAATAACATTTTAAAAAACATTAAGCCATAGAACAAGTGTAGCATGTAGAACAAGAGTTCTGCTTTTTCCTGTGATGACAAAGCTGGTGTTTTATTGAAAATTCTTAACAAAACTTTAACCAAATTTAGCGTCTATATTTTTCTGCTGCTCTAAGCATTTAGTTTGCTTTTTAGATAAGCTGGCATTAAGTCCTATATAAATATAGAGGAGCTCTGTAAGCACGTCCACTTCCATTAATAAGGGAATGAAACAAACATATGTGGTTCTCATTAGAAACTATTGTCATTTTCCCAAATATGCATATATTCTGATACATAATGAGACATTCTTTTTTTAACTCAGAGTTAAAACTACTTTCTTAAAAAAAAAAAGATTTTATTTATTCATTCATGAGAGACACAGAGAAAGAGAAGCAGAGACATAGGCAGAGGGAGAAGTAGGCCCCCTGCAAGGAGCCCAATGCGGGACTCAATCCCACCCCAGGATCACACTCACCCCGAGCTGAAGACAGATGCCCAACCGCTGAGCCACCCAGGCATCCCAAAACTATTTTCTAATTTCAAATATTTCATATTAACTCATGTCGGTTTTAGTTTATACATGTTATGTATTTTTTAATATAAAGGTTTTTATTTACCAATATCACTGAAGAAAAAGTTCTAAGTATTTTCTCATTAAAGATAATAGCAGTTGATTAATTCATGGAAAAGTATGTGGATGTATAAATGTATAAGTAGACTGTCATATTACATAGTAGTTGTTATATAAAGTTCTGAAATTATTTAACCAAGTAATTATAAATATATTATACATTTGTAACATTATAGTCAATGTGGATCACATAAATTGACTTTTCAAAAAATAGTTTTTACTATAGAGACCATAGTAAACCTCTTACTGATTGCAAATAAAATTTAGACAAAAGAAAAACATACTATTCCTCCATTTTGAGATTCTTGAAGAATCCAAGTTTGTGTTACCTCATGGTCTCCAGTACTTTGCTCTATGCAGATACAAGAATATATCTACTATATGTTGGTCTGAGTTTAGTTCATATAACTTTAGTGGAAAAATATAAGACTAGCTCAGGTATTGATGGATAAGTTTAGGGATACTTACTGAATTTACATCCATTAATCCACAATTATCAAGATATATAAGTCAGCCTAAATATATCTAAATACATACTTTATCTTATTGTCCTGGGTAATTTGAATACGAGTGTATTTGTAACTCTGAATTACTAATGCAATTATGGTTGTGTGCTCACCCTGGCTAGATGAGTAGTGATTTTGGGCTCCCATTACCTTGGCACCTGTTCTGAGTTAATAAAAATAAAATTCAGCATATTTCTTGTTTGTTTGGTTCAGTTTTCTTGTTTTGTCCTTGTACACCTGCAAATCTGATGGTAGGAAACTCTTATTCAGAGCTGTGAAAATGTTTATGAGAAATCAGTTAAGTACTAATGACATTTATCAATATCATTACCTCATAATAGGTATCTACTTAAACTTTATCAGCCTCCTGAAAGTTGACGGGAAAAAATGAAAGTAACGGAATAATGTCTAAGTAACACTCCAAGTGAGAGTTTCATCAAAAATTATGTGTGTAGGGGCACCTGGGTGGCTCAGTCGATTAAGCATCTGCCTTCAGCTTATGTATGACCCCAGAGTCCTGGGATTGAGCCCCGCAGTGGGCTCCCTGCTTAGCAGGGACTACTTCTTCCTCAACCTTTGCCACTCCTGCTTGTGTACACACGCTCTCTCTCAAATAAAAAAATGAAATCTTTAAAAAAATTACGTGTGTATATATTATTATATATTATACATATGTCATATATAAACACTGTGATATATTAAAATTAGTGAAACTTTAGGGGAAACTTTAGGTTCTCAAGAACTTAATTGTACCCACATAATATGCAACAAATATATTGCCTTTAAAAGTAGAAAAAAAACTATCTAAATTGTGTTTCTGTTCTAGAAGTTTTTAAATATTTTATTGCATCTCAAAGCCTGCGTTTTACTCATGTACCACTATGTAGCAAACCATCCTAAACTTAACTGTGCAAAATGACAACGATTTTTTTATGCTCATGGATTTTGTAGTACAGGAATTTGGAAAGGGCATATTAAGGTCATCTGTTCCATAATGTCAAAGGCCTCAGCTTACAAAATGAATCCACAACTGGAGGCTGGAGTCATCCAAAAGTTTATTCATTCACAAGTCTAATGTGCTCGCTTCGGTAGCACATATACAGGTCTAATGGTTAATGCTGGCCTTTGTCTGTGACCTTAGAAGGGGGTCTTGGCCAGAACACTTACTTGTGGCTTCTCCATGTGGTTTCTTGTGTTTCCTCACTGCATGGTGGCCAAATTCCAAGAGGAAGCATCCCAAGAAACCTAGGTGGAAACTGTATCACCTTTTATGACCTTTAATGACATATTTTTCAAAGTCACAGGATTTTCCCCAATTCAAAAAAGAGGAACATAGACCCTGTCTCTTGATGGTCAGTGTGTAACAATTACATTATATGAAAAGCATTTGAGACAGGAGATATTGTTGTGGCTGTTAATGGTTAAAGTGCAGTCTGGCACAAGCAGATTGGACAGGTATTTCACCAAAAAAGACATACAAATGGACCAATAAACAGAAGAACATACTGTCAGCATCATTAGTCATCAGGGAAATGGAAATGGAAACCATAATAAATTACCATACACCCATTAGAAAGGCTAATTAAAAAGATAGACTATACCTAGTGTTAGTATATGGAGCAACTGGAACACTCATACATTGCCAGTGGGAATGCAAAGACTATAACTACTTTGTAAAATAGCCTGGCAATTCCTTAGAAGTCAAAAATACCCCTATGGCATAATCTAGCAGTTACCACTCTGAATTGTTTACGCAAGAGAAAGTAAGACATATGTCCACACAGATATTTATATATGAATGTTTATAGCAACTTTTTTATTTTGGCAAAAATCTGGAAACAACTCTAAGCCCATCAGTAGGTTAATAGATAATCAAATTTTGCTGTTTCTATGAAATTCTACTGAGCAATACAAGGAATAAAATTACTAATACATAAAACAACCTGGAAAAAATTCAGAAACATTATGCTGCGCAAAAGGAGCCAGATGGAAAAGAATACATATGATTCCAATTATATGAAATTCTAGAAAACAAAAATAATCTATAGTGACCAAGAACAGACCAGTGGTTGTCTGAGGTTGAGAATGGGTGGGAGGAAAGCCACCTTATAGAAGCCCCAATGTAAGCCTGCTTTCTTAGCTGATCATGAACTCCCCCTCAGGAATTTGAATCTAAGGAAATGGTGTGGTGATGGTAGAGTAGTTGGGAATTTAGTCCTGCCTGCTATGACATGTTGATAGCATCCAAGTCTGGCAAAATGATGCCAAAACAGTACCATATCCTGGCAGTTTCTGTAGCATGGCATTGTTTGTGTCTACCATTGCCCAGGATCCCTTTGTTTTATACTCATCGCCTGAGCTTGGCTTTTAAGCCTTCCTATTGATTCTGTAAGCTACAGCTATTCTGATAAATTTATATTCAGCTGAAGTTACTTAGAGTCAGCTCCTGTTGCCTTAAAAAAAAGAACCCTGACTGAAACAGACTCTTAGGTGCTGAATAATGGAAATTTTTCTTATTATGCAGCTGGAAACCTCTTCAGTAGGGAATTCAGTAGGAAAATACTATTGTGTGCAATATACCTAATGATACCATTGTTTCCAGCACACACTGGCTTACGTTACAATTATATTCTAAGAATCATCGTACTCAATCTTAATTTTGCAGATGATGGTAAAAATTGCCTGGTGTCTTAATCTTTTAGCTATCAGATTCCCTTATTTGGGAATGCTTAATTTTAAAATTCAGGCTCAAACCAGTATTACTCTCTCAAATAATCTCCCTTCTATTGGAGGATTTCTTAATGTCTGTTGATAATTCTATTGATCAACTTCAAGTTTACCTTTGACACTGATTTGGCTGGTATTTCTAATAACTGGTTCTTGGCTATATTGTTGAAGCCTTTTCTTTATTTTTCTAGTTAATTCACTAGATCCTTGTTATTTCCCCATCTCTGAATAGGCATCTAAGTACTCTATCCCTTTAACCACCTTGATACTACCTAAAGCCTCCATCATAAGGGTTGCCTTTTAATAATTTTATTGACCACAAGTCAACAGATTTTCCTAACACCATTTTCCTGCCAGAACATCCCCTGGCTGTCCTCCAGTAGACATTGCTGATTATATGGGCAGGCTGCCTGCTTGCGTATCTTTCTGCTACTGCATACTGGCATATTCCCCTAACACTGGAAAAGCTAGTCCCGATTCATACTATTAATTGCCAGAAACTTCTCAGATTATTTTTCTTATAGCTTCACAATGTGTCTAGTTTGTAGGCCTGTTGGTGTGTCTCTTCAGTTCTGAAGGATGATTTGGTAAAATCATAACTTTTGTTTTCATTTTTATTGTAGTTAAAATCCATTATTATTCTTACAATTGACCTAGATAGATTAGATTATGTTTCTCGTATTACATATTCTCTGTCTCTGTCTTTCTCTCTCAGTGTAGTTAGAGAAACTTGTCATTATTGAAGCCACTGGGAAATTTCTGGGTACATTATCCAAATTTAAATTTATTCAAGAAGATATTCTCAGTAGAGTTTTTGTAATACTGTGAATTTACTTCCTTTTTCTGAGAAGAGGTACATAACAGGCTGAATTTCAACAGAAATGAAGATTAGATTTTTCTCTGTGTCTTACATATTTTCATTTCATTTTATTCTGATTATGGTTTAGATTAAATTTATTCTTTGGTAAGATCAATATAGTAGAGGGTTGGTGGTGGTCAAAACATGTAACGTCAGTATTTGGAGATAAAGTTTTTTTTTCCTATTGACTCACAAAATAAATATTTTTAAAGACCATGTTTTTAATGTATGTATGTAGAGAAGCAAAATCTACCTAAACATTTTATGTTTTTCATAATGTGAAACCACTTGAAACTGAAACTACCAGGTTTATAAATGCATTCGTGCTGTTTCTCTAGATTGGTGCCTTAAAATGTTTATCAGGACAGAGATACACTCCATATGTCCTAATGAAAGACAGGCAGATGTGGGAATAGGTAATGAATTTTTTACATTAGGATTAATATAAATGCTTGTTTAAAGTTATCAAACATAAGTTTAATTATATTCCATTTCAGAGGATGTTTTATTCTGTTTTTATGGGATTTTATTCATGAAAAAAATCAAATTAACATTATGTATACAGTTATGATTAGCTTTTCTTTCATATAATCATTTATCTTTCATGGACAAAAGTATGAAAACAAACTATCTATGACTACATATTCAGACTTGAGATTTATAAATATGATTGTTAATGATTCTCAGTGTCCCATTGGTTTGATTTGGCTCTTAATATCCCAAAACAGTACCTAAGGAGCAGATTTCGATTTACTTTTACTAAAATTTGCTACAAAAGATTATCTTGACAATGTCTATGCTTATATTAAAACCGTGCATCGGGCCAGTGTTCTTAAAGCACTGAAATGATGATTGTAAATAATTCCATCATTCAGGTGTTTAGGCAATGGTTTACACCTATTTCATTCTGATAGGCCCAGGTTAGAGCAATATTCTTTCCTTTTCTTTTCTACCCTCGAACACCAAATCAGATGTTTTTGATTATCTATTATTGTTTTCTCATTTAGATAAATTTTTTCACTTTCTTTTTAAAGTTATTCAGGCTAAATTGTCCTTTACCAGGTTTTCTTTTCATCGTATGCTGTGGTATTGTGGCTAATACCTACATGGATGGAAATCCAAATTTGTTTTTAAGGATATTGTTGACCTTGCCTATAATATTTGTGACATTTTTTCTGTGTAAGGATATGGTAAATTTTGGAATGAGAAATATGTTAAGTGCTTCAATTTTCACAAGAGAAAGTTGTGTTTATTTCATACGTATCTGGAGGGTTAAAGTATTTGCAGCAAATAATTGTTTATTTGCATTTTAGGCACACAGTTAACTTTCACTTGATGTCCTTAAGGAATTGAGAAAATACTGTTCACAAAATCCACATTATAATGACAATTTAACAGATAATTGGTTATTCCGGCGGCTCCAGTTTAGATTCCCAAAGAGCAGTGTACTTGCACTTTATTCACTCAGCTGCTTCAAGAAATGCTTTTGTTTTAATAAAGAACTAAGAAAACATATTCATCTGATTATATTTCTGCATTCCCTGCTACCTTTGTCTTTATTCTAAAAAGCTTTTGATCTTCATTTTACTTGATTAATTCCAATAGCATAAAATTTTTCAAACATTTCTAGATACAGATATAAACTGTCTGGTCATTACTCTCCCCTTCCTGGTTGGAGGATTGTCCTATCCTATTTTATCCTAAGCCCTCCAGTACATTTACTTATTCAGTGCAGTATAAGCTTAGTTGCTTTTGCATTTTCTCATTAGCTTCATTATTTTGACTATATTTTATTGAACACGTACTACTATATGCAAGGTAGAGTAGTAAGTGTTGTATTTTTTAATTAGTTTTTTCCCATTAAATCCTCACAACTGCATATTTAGAAGGAAAATAGTGATTGAGAAGTTAGTGGTACTTAATTGACATTTAAAAAAACAGGTGCTCAGTTTGTGGTGCCAGGGAGCAAAACTTTCCTGTCTGCCTTCAAGGTCTTCCTAGCTGGGCTAAAAATCAAGTTGACATGAGACAGATAAATAGGAGAAAATCAAATTTAACAGTGTACATATGAAGAATCCACAAAGACATGGAAATTCCAAAGACAGACAAAATGAGGTATATATGTCATTCTGAACTAAAGAGAAAGGGTAGGGGTCTGGGATTTCAAAAGGAAGGAGTGCAGTTTACAGGAAGATTATGAAGTGTAAGTGTTTGCTGAGACATTGAGGATTTTGAACAAACTGGCCTTACTAGATTCCTCCCCATCTACCTTAACTAGTCCACAGTATAGTATAGTGATCTCTGGTGATTGGTCTCTTCCTACCGCACATCCTCTATCTAAATTCTTTTTAGGCAGCTGAGAGGGAGGTAAAGAGTTTTTCCTGAATCTGCTGGGTTTTGATGGCTTTTTTTTTAATTTATTTATGATAGTCACAGAGAGAGAGAGAGAGGCAGAGACACAGGCAGAGGGAGAAGCAGGCTCCATGCACCGGGAGCCTGACGTGGGAATCGATCCCGGGTCTCCAGGATCGCGCCCTGGGCCAAAGGCAGGCGCCAAACCGCTGCGCCACCCAGGGATCCCTTTTGATGGCTTTTTAATTAAAATAATCTTCATGGAAAAGTGGTCCATCTTGGGAACAGGCTACTCTTGACCCCGACAGTAGTATGATGTTTAGAAAATAACAAATTAGTTTTCTAACATCCTCTCTAAACAGGCCTTCCAAATTTTTCTGCACTATTATAGTAACAAAATCAAAGACCTGAATATATTGTAAAATTAATTAAAAATAAGATGGACTGATGGACTGATGGATAGATAGAAACATGATAAAGCAAATACAACAAAATGTTATTTGTAGGATCTAGGTCATGCATATATGAGTGTTCATTGTATGATTCTTTCAGATCTTCTTTATGCTTAAAACTTCATAATAAAATGCTGGAAGAAAACCCAAATGCTTGCTTGTTATATGCTTATGTGAAAGTTTTCTCATATTATGTTGGTTCTTGCCTACTCAGCCACTGTGTGTTTGTTGTTCTGCGATTTGTAGGTACCACCTTGCTTATACATAAGAAAGAGCATAGTGGTCAAAAACAATCTCTGGAGTTAGATCTTTTTACTTTTACTTTCTGGCTCCTCCACTTACCAGCATTTGAACTTCAGGGTTTCTCATTTGCATACCAGGAAAAAAATAGTACCTACACCCTATGATCATGGATTAAATGAGAGGATAAATAGAAAGTACTTAGAAGGGGCACCTGGGTGGCTCAGTGGTAGAGCATCTGCTTTTGGCTCAGGGCATGATCCCAGGGTCCTGGGATTGAGTCCCATATTGGGCTCTCCATGGGGAGCCTGCTTCTCCCTCTGCCTGTGTCTCTGCCTCTCTCTGTGTGTCTCTCATGAATAAATAAATAAAATCTTTAAAAAAAAAGAAAGTACTTAGAAAAATGACTGATACATGTGATGAGTTCAGTAAGTATTAGCTATTATTATTGCTTACCTGATGATATAGGTATGGGTATTGCTGATTTTTCTCTGCTGTACTCTTATTAACCAAAAGTAACCATCTAAAAGATAACAGACTGGGGCACCTGGGTGGCTCAGTCAGTTAGCCCAACTCTTGATTTCTGCTGGGGTCATGATGTCAGGGCCCTAGGATCAAGCACCAAGTTCAGCTCTGTGCTCACAGCACAGTCTGCTGTGGATTCTTTACCCCTTCCCTTCCTTCCCCCTTTGTTTCTCCCCCTGTTCATGCTCACACATGCATGCACAGTCTCTTTCACACAAATAAAATCTTTAAAAAAAGATAACAGACTCTGTATATTTTCATTTAACCTTTGACCTTACTCAAAATAGGAAGTGTTGGTAGGACCTGTATATGTCATATTTTTGTGTATTTTAACTTTTCTGTCTTTGGAAAAAATATTATAATCAATGTGAATCTTTAGTTCGGTGGTGTTTATACTTTTTTTTTTTTTTTTTTTTTTTTAATTTTTATTTATTTATGATAGTCACATAGAGAGAGAGAGAGAGGCAGAGACACAGGCAGAGGGAGAAGCAGGCTCCATGCACCGGGAGCCCGATGTGGGATTCGATCCCGGGTCTCCAGGATCGCGCCCTGGGCCAAAGGCAGGCGCCAAACCGCTGCGCCACCCAGGGATCCCGTGTTTATACTTTTTAAAAATTCTTATTTAAATTCAATTTAATTAATGTATACTGTATTATTACTTTCAGAGGTATAGAATTTAGGGATTCATCAGTTGCATATAGTACCCAGTGCTCATTCCATCATGTGCCCTCCTTAATGCCCACCGCCCACTTACCCCATTCCCCCACTCCCTTCCCCTCCAGCAAACCTTATTTGTTTCCTAGAGTTAAGAGTTGCTTATGGTTTGTCTCCTTCTTTGTTTCTTATTTTATTTTTTCTTCCTTTCCCCATGTTCATCTTTTTTCTTTCTTAAATTCCACATATAAATGAAATCATATGGTATTTGTCTTTCTCTGACTGACTTATTTCACCCTAGCATAATACCCTCTAGTTCATCCACGTCATTGCTAATGGCAAGGTTTCGTTCTTTTTGTTGGCTGAGTAATAGTCCAGTGTGTGTGTGTGTGTGTGTGTGTGTGTGTGTGTGTGTGTGTACATACCACATCTTTTTTATCCATTCATCTGTTGATGGACATCTGGGTTCCTTCCATATTTTGGCTATTGTTTACATGGCTGCTATAAACATTGGGGTTCACGCGCCACTTCAAATCACTATGTTTGTATCCTTTGGATAAATACCTACTAGTATACGAAATCTCTTTTATGTAAGATATGGGAGACTGTTATTAAATTGAAGTCAGCAGCATCCTGAAATAAACAAATATATTAAAATTTGTGATCCACTCTCTCCAATTTCAAATTTTAGATAGGAGTTGACAGTGTAGGAGAGGAAAACCTTTGCCTCTACACTTTTAGTTTGTGTTGGCTAATCTGTTGATTAAATGAAAAAAGATAGATTAACAGGAGAAAAGCAAATTTAATTATATATTTACGGGAACCCCATAAGAATATGAGACTCAAGGATAAGTCAGTCAGTTCCGACTTATGTGCCATCCTGAGCTAAGGAGTGGGATAGGGGCCTGAGTCTTCAAAGAGAAAGAAGATAATTACAGAATAGTAAGAGGAGATGTTTCATAATTAGATGTTTGCAGCACCATACCAATATATATTTCAGATAAAAAAAGTAGTCTCTCCTTCTGGGCCAGGCCCCCTATCTAAATTCTTCTAGGTATTAAGGGAGAGGTAAAAGTTTTCCTTGAGTCTGCTGGATCTGGATTACCTGAAGCTCAATATAGTCTATATGCCAAAGTGGCATATTTTGGAGTCATGTATTTTGATCCCCCCTACCTCAGTCCTGCCTTTGAAACTTCCCTAAGTAGTTTTTACAGTCCAGAAGATGAGTTGGTGGATTGTTCCGTCTCAGTGAACCAGTCTCTTAGTACCGAGAATAGGTCAGTTCGGTTAAACAGTTGTTCCTTCTTTCACGATTGGTGATGCAGGTGAGCTCCCAAAGTTAAGCCTGTGCAAGCAGTCAGGTATATAATAAGAGCTATTTCTGTGGAAACAAAAGGAAACCAATGGTTAATGATTGAAGCAGACTATAATTCCAGTTTCAGAGTTCTAAAGGCAGCCAGTTGAGAAGATTCCTAGATATATGGCTTGAAGCATCTTTAGACAAAATGAAGATGGGCAGTGGCAGCCTGAGAGGTTTTTTAGTTTGTAGTTTAAATCTCTCTGGTGATCTTTCTGAATGGGCCATACAGCAACAGGCATGAGTATTGTTCAGATAGGAGCATTTCTGTAGTGATTTCTCTTTTTTTTCTCTGATTTCTTTGTATCAAGTTGTCCAACTTTAGTTTGAATAAAATGTGGCCTGATTATTTACATAAATGCCACAGAATAGTGATATATATATATCCTTTTAAAATCTGCTTTGTCATCACTTTTCTTAAGGAATCGCAAATTCAACTTTTTAGAGGCCTTTCAAGGCTAGAAAGCTAAGCCAAGGACTTGACATCAAAGTTTGCCTCTGATACCTATAGATTTGGGTTAATTCCTCTCTTTTTGAGGTCCTCAAAATGTCCTGAGGTTCCTGCACCTACCAGGAATTACTAACCTAGAAGGGTCTGGAGAACCATGTAAGCAAGATACCAGGTATATTTTTCCAAGGGATTTTGTTGGCTCCATAAAGGCAACCCTAGTTTCTTAAAGCTATGCACGTCATTTTCAAATATGACATTCCAATCAAAGTCTTGATAATATATCCAGTGTCTCTTACTGTGTCCTGTTATAAAAACAAATTTTTATTGAACTTACGCAAATATCTATATTACCATAAAAATAAGAATAGTAAGTTTCCAAATTCTGGAGGGATCCGGTAGGGAGAAAAATTGTTTCATCTTTATGCACAGAGGTTCATCTTTCCAAATTGTTGATAGCTTAAGAAAAAAGAGAAAAGGTTTCCTTAAATCTAGAAAAGCAAAACAGGGGATCCCTTGACGGCTCAGCAGTTTAGTGCCTGCCTTCAGCCCGGGGCGTGGTCCTGGAGTCCTGGGATCCAGTCCTGCATTGGGCTCCCTGCATGGAGCCTGCTTCTCTTTCTATGTCTCTGCCTCTCTCTCTGTGTCTCTCATGAACAAATAAATACAATCTAAAAAAAAAAAAGAAAAAGAAAGAAAAGCAAAACATAAAAAACAATCAATGTTACAGAGTCATAGGAATTATAATCATGCTCCTCACTTCATTCAATTTTATATAATTAATACTTTTTCTTCTTGAATTCAGTTTTTCCATTAATTCTGAAATTAATAGCCAGCTCAGTTGCATGATCTTAAAGTTATCAGAAACCTGTAGTTGTCAAAAATCCTTTCCTTAAATCTCCTTGAAGGTGAAGTACTTCTGCAAAGCATCAGAGTAAAACAATAACTGTCTGTAAATGACAACAGATTTATAATGTCCATTGTTAAAGAGCTGATGAGAGTTCATTTTAATGGAATTGATAAGAAATTTGGTTATTTCTATGACATTGCAACATTTTAAGATAATAACTAGGATTATGACTGATACTATTATGTCAGGATATATCAGAATTTTAGGAATTTCATACAATTTCTAGACTACTTATATTAATAACATTTACCCATACAATATAATCTAGTAAGGCTTATCATGACTTATTTGACAATGCTTTCCATGTAATTTAACATACCAAGTAAGCCTAATTAGTTTAACATCTGTCTTCTTATAAGGAGAGAAAGCAAATCATTTGAGCTGTTCCAGGGGCTCTCTGAAATACCTTAAACTTAGTTTGAGGTTAAAAAAAAGAAAAAGAATTTAGATTAGATTTTGAGAAGCTTGTCAAAGATATCAAAGGTATGGACAAATGACTAAATAGGATCATAGATCATTACAAAATAAGACTTAATTATCCATTTAACCAGTGTGACAACAAAAAACATCAAAGGCAAACACAGAAAGTTACACAGTTGTGCAAAATCTAGCCTTTTTTAATATTAAGAAGATTTAATTTTCTTAAGCAATCAAAGACCTGATAAAGTCCAGGAAATTTTTTGGTAAAACATGGAATCTTTGCTTTTTAGACAGAGTACTTAAAAGGTAAAGAAAAACATTCATAATCTCTTATCAGGAGCCAATGTTGTCCTTTTAGAAGATCAAAGAAAATTAAGCTTTAGTTTTACATAAGAACACTACTGGTTTTAAAGCTTAATTTTATAACCCTTATAATAAATTCATTCAATTTTAGCCAAATTAAGCACACAAGATAAAATTTTCCCTCTCTTTCTCTCTTCTCAACTTTCTGTTTAATTTGTGCTTTATTCTCCCCTTTCCCATTTTGAAATAACTAGTTTTACTATGGGACAAATTCACTTCCTTTTCTCTCAACAAAAATTCATCTTCATATCTTCTACCTCTCCTTACCAAAAATAATCTTACTTTCCTTGCATTAAGTTGTTTAGCTTATTATTTCCTGTAGTTGTAACTACAGATATTAATCAGAATTCTTATCCTTAGAAACTTTAATTTCTTTTTTTTTTTAAGATTTTATTTATTTATTCATGAGAGACACACACAGAGAGAGAGTCAGAGACACAGACAGAGGGAGAAGCAGGCTTCACGCAAGGAGCCTGATGTGGGACTCGATCCCAGGACTCCAGAATCAGGCCCTGGGCTGAAGGCAGAGCTAAACCGCTGAGCCACCCGGGCTGCCCAAGACTTTAATTTCTAATGAAAAATAAGTAATAAGCAATTGTGAACTGTTACACCAGTATTCTTTTAGACTAGCAAATTTATGAATACATTTCATAATTTCTAAAAGCATATGCTTCTTCATAATGGTCTTTTAACATCTCTTAAGACATGGTTACTAATACATCCAAGTTATCTTTAGTTTCTCTGCAATAAGAAGCAAAAGTAGATAAAACTACGCTCAGTAATTAATGTTTCGCTATTTATTTGGAAATGATCTAGATATTTAATAAATTTCCGTCATTTAACTTAACATAGCAAACTCTAGAGTTTTAAGTTACCAGGAAGATTCTGGGGGCGCCTGAGTGGTGCAGTTGATTAAGTATCCAAGTCTTGGGATCCCTGGGTGGCGCAGCGGTTTGGCGCCTGCCTTTGGCCCAGGGCGCGATCCTGGAGACCCGGGATCGAATCCCACATCAGGCTCCCGGTGCATGGAGCCTGCTTCTCCCTCTGCCTATGTCTCTGCCTCTCTCTCTCTCTCTCTGTGACTATCATAAATAAATAAAAATTTAAAAAAAAATTAAAAAAAAAATAAAGTATCCAAGTCTTGGTTTTGGCTCAGGTCATGAGCTCAGGGTCCTGGGACCAAGCCCATCATTGGGCTCCATGCCCGGCGGGGTATCTGCTTCAGATTCTCTCTTTCCATCTCCTTCTGCACTCCTGCTCGTGCTCTCTCTCTCTCTCACTCTCTCAAATAAATAAATAAAATATTTTAAAAAAATATTCTGGAAGCTATTTTTAAGTACTATAAAATATAATTATTGCTAAAAACTTTACCTGAACTCATCCCACTTACGTGGATCTTAAATCACTTGCTCCCTATGTTTAGACTATTCACAAAAATTTCATGAAACATTAGACAATGTCAGCCATAATCCCAAGCTATTTTTTCTTGCTGACAAATTTTATAAACAATATAATTTGAACTTGTTTGACTGATAAACCAAAGCACAATAAAAATTATATGTCTGCGGGCAGCCCGGGTGGCTCAGTGGTTTAGTGCCACCTTCGGCCCAGGGCATGATCCTGGAGACCCGGGATCGAGTCCCACGTCGGGTTCCCTGCATGGAGCCTGCTTCTCCCTCTGCTTATGTCTCTGCCTCTCTCTCTCTCTCTCTCTCTCTCTCTCTCTGTGTGTCTCATGAATAAATAAATAAAATCTTTAAAAAAATTGTATGTCTGCATTATATTCAGTGTTGTAATTCAAAAGAGATGAACTTAGACTAGCTTTAATACTGAATACTTTTTAAGATCATATGACATGAAAAGCATTTGGGTTAGTTTAGTTTCTGTTACATTTCCTGAAAAGCTTAAAAATACTTATTTTATAAACACTTAATTTTAAGCCAGTTAAAGCTCTTTATGAATTAATTTTGTCAGTACCATCCAGAGGTAGAGTACCATATCTGTAACATATATATACACATATATACATAAACATACAGATGGATGTAAGCAGAAATCTTATAGCTTTCATTCCAAGGCTTTAGCCACAAATTAGGTACAATACACAGATCACTGTTTGTGGCAGACTGAACAAATTAAGATAACCTTCAAAGGCACAAAGAATGCAAGTTCCTCCAAAAAGAACTTTGATTTTTAAGGACAGTATTTTCAAGCCTTTGAGATAAAAGGAGAAGGTTTTAAGATTGGTAAAAAGAGCAGGTTGGCTTTGAATTGTCCTGAGGCGTATTTCTGATTTTGCAGACATTCGTAGGATAAGGGCACTTGCTTTCAATTTCTCAAAGAATTGGGTTGTAGGTAAAGTGACATCATAGGTTGATCCACCCTTCTAACTTCATTATCTTCAATTTGCCTTTTTTTTATATCAGGTAGCTTTCAAATGTCTTAGTAAATACTTCTACAAAGGCTTCGGAAGGTTTTTCTTTCCTTCTGGGTTCATTTCGCTTCATTTTAGCTTAGGAGAGAGGACCAAAATAAAGCCATTCTTCCTTTTAAATATCTTGTCTGTTTTCAGCAGGGAAAAAAAAAAAAAAACGGTAAATATTTCTGGCAGCATTAAAAAAAAAAAGAAAAAAAAAAAAAAGAAAACACCATTGGATGTAAGAGAGGTCGCCAGAGAGAGTGCAAAGGATATTAGCTTCCCAAGATTCTGAGTCCCTCCCAAAGATAGCCAAAAGAAAAAACCAACAACCTGCACATCCCAGTTAGGCAGATAGCCAAGGCAAGTGTTTAAGACACAAAATGAGATAAGAAGTCAGTCCGTAGCAATCCCTAGGAGAGAAAGGATCAATAACCAGTAAGTCTGGATTGAGAAAGGAAGGGACAATATGAAAGTTTATTTTCTGCTGTCCAGGGAATATGGATTCTTTGGATTGGGATCTAGGATATTTCTGCAAAGGACATTGCATAGAAAGGCCTTATGCTCGCAGAGTCTGATTATAGGGCCCAGCAAAGCAAGCCGTACTGCCTGTACCATATGCTTCTGCTAATATCACTTTCTGACTTTCAGCATTTACATGAGTAACCTGTATGCCCTGAGTCTGGAGATCAGGCTGGAGTGCTCTCTGTAAACTTTGTAGGGAAAGGGAAGTTACATCAGGCAGATGGGGTCAGATTTTGAGAAGGCAAATTTACTTTGGATTTAGTTTTTGTTCTATGTGTAATTTCTCATTTTTCATCTTGCTAAGGTTGTCCCTGAAGCTAGATGTTTTATTTCTTTGTATATTCTCTTTAATTTGGTCATTCTCTGAGTACCAATAAGACAATTGCTTAAGATGAGAGTTTCTCTAAAGTTTTTTTCTTTCAAATACAGTTGATTCAAGGGACCATCTGTCATCTGCCATTGATGCATAGGATCTTATATTAATCTCAATAGAGACTCAAACAAATAAATCTTCTATGGCTTAACCATAGGCACAAAAGGTGTCCCCAAATGATAGTGCAAAAAATGCAGTCCTTACAAGAGCCAGAAAGTTCACTCCCAAAGGTAGCCTAAAAAAGATCTAGTTGCATATGGGGTGCAACCCATACTGCTGTCCTGCCAAATCAGTGACAAGACAACAAAGGCCCCATATCGACTGGGATCCCTTCTGTCAAATTTCCCTGGGAGCTGACACAGTTGTATAAAAAGATACTGCTTATCAGATCCACAGCCTCTTTGGCTGTGCTCCAGGTAGGGTACACACTGGTACATGCATCCTCTGGTTGGCTGAGACTCTCAAGACATGGTACAAAATGAAAGGGAATTTTTTTCTCATATGCAGATTAACATCTTTAGCTAAGCCTTGGGTCTCTCAGAGCCAAACTGATAACTAAGAGTGATATGCCACCACTTTGAGGATTGTGTGATATTTTACAGAGAACCTCATTGCAAGGATATTTTCTTGAGGTTGGCAGGTGACCTAGTGTCAGTGTAGCCTGTTCCGTCACCAATTTATCCTAACAAGGGAGTCTTTTGCTTAGGTGGCAAGTACTCTAACAGCTAAGAGCTTGACCCATACTCCCCAAACTGCTTTGTCTTTTGAGATGTCTCTTAGCAACAGTTTTCACTTCGTGTGTACATTAACCCATAGGAAAATTTGCCTAAATATATGCTGGGCAGGTAAGAAGTATGAACTCATCAGTCTGTGAGGCCAGCTTGGTTATAAACAACAGGTTTATAGGGCTTATGCCTGTACCCTACCCTAAGATTTTCCTCCTTTTGACAAATGACACAACGGAGACGAAGAAAAACAGTGACCACCTATTAGAGGAATAAATCAATACAAATCAAGAATACTTATATCACATTTTTAACAGAGTTGCTATGCCCAAAGAACTAGTTCTACCAATGTTTCCTCTTACTAGTCTAAATTTAGAAAAGGAAAAGACTCACAATTCTCACTTCCACTGGTCTCTGCAGGCAGAGATCTGGGACACTAATGTGGTAAGAATTCATACCTACTGCTGCCTTTTTGTCAGAGGTCTTAGGATCTCTCAGCTACAGAAGCCTTGGAGTGAGTAGTGTCCAACCAGTGAATTTTGTCCCAACTGGGTCACCAACAGTAGGAGAGGTAAAATTTTCCTTCTACCCGTCCATGTTTTTTTGGTTGGTCTATTAATTAAATTTGGTTTTCTCCTGTTAATCTGTTTTATGTCAATGTGATTAATAGACCAGCTAAAAGAGCCTAGAAGGGTAGAGGAAAATTTTTCTTCTACACTCATTTAGGTAAAATAAAGTCAGGGAAGTTAATTGCTAATGACTTTTTAAAAACTAAAACTATTAGCCTATGTTGCCTAGTAACTAGATTATCTTTTTCCACCAATACCAATTCTTCTCAAAAGTGGATGAATTACAACATATTTTAAACAAATGCTATTACAGATCCCTCATTGGCAAAAATGAAATTAAAACACCTTTGCCATTTGTTTGTAGAGAGATTGCATTGGTTAAAAGTATATTTGCTTAATAAGTAATGCTATGAGATCTAAATCATAGCAAAACTAAATGAATACTGATTCAGGAGATGTTTACATTTCAAATGCTCATAGGAAAACAAACAAGAGTCTTCTTTTACAGGTCTACTCAAAACAGTATGCTATGGCTAGCAATATCTTCAAGTGAAGACATTTCTTATATTTCTTTCTGTTGTTACAAAAGGCCGAACAGAGTGATCAGCAATCCAATGCCTGACTGATCACTTGTTAAGTCATATTTTAAAGCCCACCTTGTTTGCAAAAGGATCATGAATATGAAATAACGTGAACCCAATATAAATTATAATAGGAAGCAAAAAGGTTGTTTTCAGTTTTCTAAACTTATCAGATTTGTGATGGGTAAGTATAGTTTTTCAACATATATATTTTTTCACAATCTTAGAAACACTACATATGACTGAAAAGGAAAAGAAAACACAATAGGATGGTTTCTCTGTGCCATATAAATTCCCATTGCAACTTCTGAAACTAGCTTACATACAGTGAGCACTGCATAAATATTTGTTGATGATGATGATAGATTGCACATTTTGTAAGCACTAATGTCAGTGCATGAGCACATTGCTTGTATTTCTAAAACCAAAGCAAGCAGTAATGTTGACAAATGACCACATTCTCAGGTGATTCTAAGTACTGATAGTTCAAAGTCAGGAGCCCTCATCCATTTATCAAGACTATAACTGAAATTCAGCTGCAATGTATTTGTCCAACTTGAGCATTTAAGCATAAATACCATTTATCTGGAGTTACTTCTTTCCTCTTTAGATGGGTCTTGGGGTCAAACTTGCTTCTCAAAGTATGCTGGACACATTCAGAAGCACTGGCTTCTATATGAAGTATGAGGTTTCTGTACTCTAAAAAATGAAAATAGTAATTTAAGAAAAAACTTCCATTATATTTTGTGACGTTAGACTAGTTTATTGCAGCAGTTTATCTTTCACTATTTGAACCAGAATCTTTGAGTCTTATTCCACCTATTCCTACCTACAAGTGTAAAATGCTGCTACTAATAATTCTTACCTCATAGGGTTATGTGAGAATCAAGATGTTATATATATTATGCATTAAACAAAATACCAGTATATATTAAGTACTTTAAAAATTAGCTAAAGGGCAGCCCTGGTGGCTCAGTGGTTTAGTGCCGCCTTCGGCCCAGGGTGGGATCCTGGAGACCTGGGATCGAGTCCCATGTCGGGCTCCCTGTGTGGAGCCTGCTTCTCCCTCTGCCTGTGTCTCTGCCTCTCTCTCTGTCTCTCATGGATAAATAAATAAAATCTTTATTAAAAAATTAGCTGAAATACTGATTTGTAGGTGTTTTGATTTTAAAACATCACATCAGGTAACTTTTCTAACTGTCACATTAGTACATTTCCTATTATTCTTGATGTTTATCTAGTCCCTTTCTTGCCCAGTACTTTATAGCCAATTCTTTCTTTAGTTTTCCAAATGTTCATCTATAACCAAGTGCTTTATTAGATTTAATGAAAGAGGACCTCAAGATTAGCACCTTTAAAAGCTTTCTATTATGGGAAATTTTAAATTATATATAGAACTAATATAGAACTTAGAACTATAGAGAAAAGTAAAATTAAGTGACTCTTCATACCCATACATAGCCTCACCTGTTGTCAAACTTTGCAAACCTTATTTGTCTATTTCCTGAGAACTAAGATCATCCATATGAACATGACTTAGTTGTTTTATTTTCTTTCCAGGAAACCTTTGGTCTGGAAAGATGTGACTGCAGATTAATAAATAATTATTTGCTTCAGGAAATACCTGCAAATCAGTTTATCAAAGATCATAGTCTGTTTTTCTAGGGAAACAGCTCATGTATTAAATAACAATTTACTTATGAAAACTTTCTTAAGGGACTGATACCTAACTAGTCCTGAATTACTATATTATGAACTTTGCCCAATCCCATTCAGTTTCCCACTTTAAACCACTTTAGCCTGAGACACTACTAACACCTTATTGGTATGATGTTCTCCTTACTGACATGATTTTGAACAGACTTAAGTGTTGTTTTATTAATAAGTTGTCTGGTGATACTTTTGGAAGCCAATGACCAGATATATGATGTGTATATATGTGTGCATGTCCACGTGCACGTGCAAACAAAATTTTTTTGGAGAAGTCAAAAGTAAAACAGATGTCATTTCAACTGTGAATTTTCCATTTGGCATCTCTAAATGATATCCATCATACTTAATATAGCTAATGATTATTTCTTAATATCAACTAATAGTTCATGTTCAAGTTTCCCTGATTATCTCAAAGGTGATTTTTTAAATATTTTTTCTTTTAAAATAGAATTTAAGTAAATTCTATATATTACATTTGGTTACTACTTTTCTAAAACCTCTTTTATTCTGTAACACTGTCCCAACTTTTTTTGTTGTTGTTGTTTAATGCCATTGATTTGTTGGATAAACCAGGTCAATATTCTGTAAAGAAAACCAAAAAACTATGTTCTAAATTTGACTTTACTTTTCTCATTGCATGCTTTCAGTTTCTATTCTACATATCACCCCCCCCATATATCTTATAAAATATCTTATAAACTTAAAATATATAAAGGTTTTATTATATTCAGGAATAATAATTTGAGAAGATATCTTATAGTTGGTATTATGTATTTCCTATTGTATCATATCAGTAGACACATAATGTAGGGTTGTCCAACTATTATATTGAGATTGGTCACTGGGTTCACGCAGTATCAGTGTTATCTCCCATTAGAAATTTCTCTATCACAGCCCTGCCTGAAGTATTGAGCATCCGTTGAAGTTTATTGGCTACTTCCATTATTTCATTAGATTTTAAAATTGCAATTTTTAATGCTCTCATTGTTTCTGTATTTATTCACTGAAATTCTCTTATAAAGAACTTTCCTCATCAGAAATTTGATTACCCTGACATAGAGTGTGTATGAGAAATAGAAGGTAAATGTGGATTCTTTCCTTCTATTTATCAATTTTCAGAGCATAAAAATGATATCCTAGCATCCACTAGTGACCCATAAGGATTTTTGAGCCACATCATGAAGTCATTGATTTTTTTAAAAGTTATATCTGATGTGTTGGCAGCTGAAACAAATCACTCCTTACAGGCCAGTAGAAGCCTGCTTTAATTTAATTTAATTTAATTTAATTTAATTTAATATTTTATTTTATTTTATTTACAATTTAAATGTAAAGTTCGTGAAGACACATTCACAACTCCAAAGTATACATATGGTGAATTATGTCAAAGTGATTATACTTATGTGATCACACCACCATTATAAAAATTAAATGAAATATTAATTTCCCTTTTATGCCTCATCCTGATCATTTTTCCTTACCAAAGATTACCAGCATCATGATTAAACAACAAATTAGTTTTCCTTATTTTTGAACTTCAAATAATGAAATTGTCCAGTATATATCCTGTTATGTACGGGTGTTTTTGCTCAACATTATTTTTATGTGATTCACTCTTGATGATGTAAGAAATAGTGGTTTGTTCATCTTCATTGCATTTGCCTATTACATGAATGTAACCTAAATATTAGTCTATTCATTTCCCAATACCATGCTGTCATAAATATATGTTCTCCTACTTTGTTAAGATTGACTTGGTTTTTCTCTTCCATATAAATTTTAGAATTAGCTGGTTAATTTCCACTCACACACACAAAAAAGAAAAACCAAATTAAAACCTGCTGGGATTTTTATTGTAAACTTAATGGACCTATAGATCAATTTAAGGAAAATTGACATATTTATAATACCAGATATTCCCATACAAAGCCAATTCTGATTTCTGTAAACTCACAAACTCACAAACTGCACATCCTTCTTTGTTAATGAGTATTTTAAGTATTTCTGTCAAAGTAATTTTTACCAATTTTTCTTTTTATAGATCACATATCAATTTTTTATTTTGCTTTTAAATATAAAATTATACTCTAATAGTTAATATGATTTTCCACCTGTACATAGTTTTCCTGTTGTACCTAATTATTCCTGCTTACTCCCAGACCCTTGTGGATTTTTTCCATTAAAGTTAATGATGATAGATATGATACACTTAAAGTTTTAGCAAGACAAAATGTACAATCACCAAACTACTCCATTAAATTTTATGGTGTGTCTGCCTGTTAGATTAGGATACCGTACCATATATGGCTAGCTATTTTTAGTACAGCATTACTGTCTTTTTTGTCTCTAGCTCTATCTGCATGATGTTAGTGTTGACTTATTTCACTAAATTAGTTGTCTCTAAAGCCTTGCAGATTCTGACATCATAGCCTTACCCTTTCCTCGTGTTTTATTATTTTTTTCTCTCTGTCTGAAGCTCACTTTGCTTAGATTAATGCTGAATCATTCCAACTAATGTTTGAGGGAATAGAGGAAGAAAAAAATTTTT
Source organism: Canis lupus familiaris (assembly GCF_011100685.1). Taxonomy (NCBI): domain Eukaryota; kingdom Metazoa; phylum Chordata; class Mammalia; order Carnivora; family Canidae; genus Canis; species Canis lupus. The sequence continues at coordinate 22,612,487 of NC_049260.1, read as the reverse complement.
TTGAAGCAGCAATTATTTTGACTTGCCTGAAATAATTTCAATCTATTTAGTTTATCAGTTAGTAGTTTTATCTGTTTTATCTCTTCTCTACTTGGTTAAAAAGCTTTTATGTCTATTTAGCAGATAAAAGCTTAGCTATTCTTTCTCAAACTTCAGCTCTTCAAAAAGAACAAGTTCAGACAGAACTTCACTTTTTTCCTCAGGTTAGCACATCTGAGTTCACATGTTATTTGTCACTTTTGAAATGTTTTCTCTAGCCAAACCGGCATTTCAGTTCTTTGAGAACATCCTGCCTAATTTTCTCATGTATCACAGATATTTTATTTACAATAAAGTGAACTTTGATCTCTCAAACCCTGTCTCTGTTGAAGATTTCAATCAAGTATTTGATCAAAAGTTCTTGACAGTTTGAAATGGACTATGAATTGTCAGAATCTGCACAGTCAGCCTGGAATTTTCCTAAGGGAAAAATTATGTGGAACCACAGTTCCCACTCATGCCCAATATCTTTAGTCGTTGAAATTTCTCCTTAAAATACTTAAGGCAGGAGAGAGCAGTAAACTTGAGAGCCAGATTTCTCATCCTCAGCACTACTGACATTTGGGGACAGGCAGTTTTTTGTTGTGGGGTGTTTTCCTCATGTTGTAGGAAGTTTAGTAGTATCTCTGGCCCTTAACCTGATAAATGACAGTAACACTAAGTTCCACCCAGTTGAAACACCCAGAAGTATCTCCAGACATGGCTGCATGTTCTGCAGTGAGGGTGTTGGGGGGTGCAAAATCACCACTAAGAACCACTACTCTAAAGTGTAAAAACCATGACTATTTAAAAGAAACTTCTTTCTTTCTTAATTTCTCCCCCTGTTCCTATTACAGAAGGAGCTATGAAACTGAAGTTAGAAGTAGCAGCTCATTCTATTTGGTAGAAGAGTTTCTGGAAGAATTAAATACGAATTCCTTATCCCTAATCTAACCCATCTCTGAAGGAAGGCAAAGACAGGTAGGTGACCCTATAAGCATATTCTCATGAGAGGGGAACAGTCCTAAAAGTTTAAAGACAGAGCATACATCTGGAAATAATAGCCCATGTTAATCCAACTAACATTTCAGAAATAATTGATAGAAAGAATACAAGAAGACAAATGTTATGTGCTAACATATAAGAAAGCCAGGATTCACCAGGCTTAAATGAATCAACAGAATTAAGTGAAAGAGAAGGTGGATAAAATTAGATGACACAAGACAAAATTAGATATAAGAAAAGATGGCAGGGCAAATAAAATTGAGTAGCAGTTTATAAATTTGTTTTGGAAAAAAAGTAAAGAACAAAATATACACTATTGTGCATACTTACATACATTTATTTGGTGATAAGTCCCTCGCTTTATATTTGCCATATTATTTAATTTTCACAACAATCTATGCATTAGGTAATATGAACTAAGGCAGTGCTAATGAGCTGTAAAGCCAGATTTTCATTGCAGTGCTCTTTTTGATCTGAGTTGCTTGAGAAGTTTCGAGGGTTGAGAAAAACACAGAGTGATTACTGTGTGCAGAGATAGTTGTGCTGGCAAAGGTGGATAATGTAAATACAAAATATAGAAAAAGATGAAGAGACAAATGACACAGAAACAATAACCAGCTGATCAGTGTTACAACTAATGAGAAGTTGCTTGAACAACAGCAGCAGCAGCAACAAGAAGTCAGTCTGAGAAAAATAAAAAAAGTCATGGTACACCTGCAAAAGCAATGTAAGGAAAGCTACATCTAGTTGTTTTGCTGAATGGGCTAGGATACATTACAAAGTGGAGCATAAAAGTCTGTAAAAATAGAAGACAAAAAAGGGAAATTAAAAATTACCTAGAAAAGAATGAAAACAAGAATGCCTTTAGACTTTAATTTTTTTTAATATGAAGTACCACAGATAATGAATTCATACTACTGTATTTCCTAGGAGGGGAGATGTGGTAACCTGAGAATTATATAGCTCAAATAAATTGTTTTTCATTCATGGAAACTAATTAACTGTTAAAGAGTAAAGAGTTTAGAAAATAGACTATCCATGTATCTTTCTTCAAAATACTACTTTTAGACTTTTTCCAAAATTAATTAATACTAAATCCCAGACTGGTTAAATTGTGACATAAATTGACTTTCTTAACATGCAGAATGCAATTTATCTCTGGGTGATTTATTGCCAAATGGACTGTGCAGCCTAAGTGAATGTTTCTCGAGGCTTGCTGAAGTTATCTTTCTCTGATAATTACAGGATTGGTCTAGTACTAGGGTTTTTTTTTTTTTTCTTGTTTCTTTTGTCTTGGTTGTTTTTATTTTATTTTATCATGTGTCTCCTAACTCACAGGTTAGGGGAAGATCTTGTTATTTTTGAGGATGTCAAAAACTAATTACTCTTGCTGCCCTAAAAATGTAATTGGTAATGATGCCTAATCTGCTTTGGAGAATTTACTGGATGAAATTACACCTAGAATGAGTTTTCTCTCTATCACAGAAGCAAACTTGAATAGAAAATTATTATAGCCTCACTCTTATTAGACACATGTAATGATTTTGTACGACTTTAAATATTATATCGGATGAGTTGAGCCATTTTCATTATTTTATTTTTGTCCCTACCATTTAAAATCTTCAATGTAGTATTTATGCGTCTTCCCAAGTTATTAACCTTTTTAAAAGTCCAGTAGATTCTAATTGATGTAAACTACATAAAAATATGCAATAACAAGGACAATAAAAAAATGCACTTGAATGATAAGTCATTATATCTCAGTGGTGGGAATTTGAATGATGATTTTCCATCAGTCATTAAAATGTCTGATATTTTTAGAAATAACTTTAAAAAAAGATTTTATTTATTCATGAGAGACAGAGAGAGAGAGAGAGAGAGAGAGGGAGATAGATAGAGGGAGAAGCAGGCTCCCTGTAGGGAGCCAGATGCGAGACTCCATCCCAGGACCCTAGGATCACAACCTGAGCCAAAGGCAGATGCTCAACTGCTCTGCCACCCCGGTGCCCCTAGAAATAACTTTTATAATAAAATAAGAATTATATATGCAATTGATCACAAATGGTATTCATTAAAAATACATAGCAGAATACAGCAAGGTACAATCGTTTGTCAGGATGGTGTAAAGTTATTGGTATTTTTCTTTCATCTGATTTTCTGTGTTTTCCATTCATATCTGAAGAATCAGCTTCTATCCTTCCTGTACCAGACACAGGAGATGAGTGTCTTTCTCCATCATAAATGGAAAAAAATCTCAAATTGTCTCCCAGACAATGTGCTTTTATCTTCTATGCACTGTTTTTATTTCCTAAGCCACTGCAATAAATTCCTACGACAAGGTGCTTTTTCCTCCTGTGAAAGTCAGTGGGAGACTAAATGTGAGGAACACCATGACTGTCTTTACTGGTCCTTCTGCATCTCTAAGATACAAAGCCATCCTCCCTCCTTCTTTTTTTTTTTTTTTTTTTTTTAAGATTTTATTCATCCATTCATGAGAGAGAGAGAGAGAGAGAGAGATAGGCAGAGACACAGGCAGAGGGAGGAGCAGGCTCCCTGCAGGAAGCCCCATGTGGGACTCCATCCCAGGTCTCCAGGATCACACCCCAGGCCGAAGGCGGAGCCAAACCACTGAGCCACCTGGGCTGCCCCATCCTCCCTCATTCTAATGATTAAGATCAATTACTCCTGTCACTGTGATGACTCTGCCCAGCCTGCCAGAAGTGACTAGGCATCAGCCATAGCTTGGTTTTCTTAGTAAAGGGATTCCAAAATAAAGGGGGGGGGGGTCTCTTTTCACAAAAGCTCTCCCACTCTCTTCCCTCACCCCTGTCTTGATGATGAACAATAAAACTAAAAATATATTTTCTGATAAAGAGTTTATATAGTAATTGTCACCTTCATCATGATAATGATACCCTTAGGGAAATTTAAAATTTTAATGACTAAAAAGTAGTATATAGGAACAACTAACATCCAACCACTTCTTGGTTCCAAATTACTCTGGTCCTTCTTAAAAGGTTATTGGAGAGGATTAATAAACTTGAGACTGTGGAAAGCTCCTAGAGTGGGCTTGCCATCATATCTGCATATTATAAGTTTTAGTTTCATCATGCTTTTTTCCCTTTGGTTAGGCTAGCTTATGCATGTTGTTCGGAAATTATTTTTCATTGCTACTATTTTGTATGTTGTAGAGATTTCCATTTGTATATGTATTAAATCTGTATAAATACTTTTTCTGATTTATTTTTTGTTGTTTATTTTGTCATTTTTAAATGAAGACATTAATTTCTTTTGTAGTTTATTCCCTTTGAAAGTGTTTGGTGGTTTAACTTTCTTCTCTATAAAACAGCGTCCTGTTTATATTACTCAGATATTAATATGAGTGTCTGTATTCCCACTATTTTTAGGATTTCTTCAGTGGCAGTTGTGACATTTGGCTAACTTATTTATTTAGGATCCTATTGCTTAGGTTTATTTCTTTTTATGCTTTTTGAGCTCTTTATTCCATTGTGCTCACAAAGGTTAATTTGTATCATGTTTACATTTTGGAATTCATTGCACTTGTCTTTGTTATTTAATATTTAAATAATATATATAATATTTAAATGGAACCCAAATTCATCTACCTGATGCACAGCAAAGCCAATCACTGGGATATCAGGTTTGCGGCAAGAAAAGGGTTTATTCTAGGAGAGGCATCCAAATGAGAAGACAGGACAAGTCTAAAATCTGCCTTCCTGAAGGGGAAAGAACAAGTTTTTTATAATCATAGGGGTTGAGATTACATACATATTGATAAAGAGGGCAGGGAAACTTATGACTACTCATGAGGAAAAAATGGAGCATGCGCCTTGAGCAAACATATATGTAGCATATAGCCCATGCTCACTTTGGAGTAGAGACTTAATGTCAGAATGAGGAAAAATTTATTTCCTGATGTTGAGTTTCTTTTAAGGACAAGGAGAAGGGGCTGTGGGTATGCTCCAAGAGTTTATGTAAAGTGAATAGGATCTTGGGTTTGTTATTTTGGGTAAAGAATGCAGGGCCTTGCTTGTTCCTAGACTAGAACCATTTCAATTGACATTGAGTCCAGCTTCTGCAAGGACATCTAATGGATTTGTTAGTGGGGTTTGAAATGGCATAATAGGTGATCAGGAGAAAACAGTTCTCTGAAAAACAAGTTTTAAGTTTTCTACTAGTTTCAACCTCATTAACCCTGTGGGGCATGGTTTCAGTATGGATATTTGTTTCTCTTTGGTGCCTAAAATGTAACTTATTTTGTAGGGCATTGATTTTTAAAAAATCTTTTGCATGAAGTTATTTTTAGTATTACTTAGATTCCTATATTCTTGTTTTATTTGGCTTATGATCTATAAAGAATTAAGATATTTCTATAAAAATCACATAAAAATTTAATGTTTCTGTCAATTTCTTCTTATATTTATAAGTTCTTTATTTTATAAATATAATGGTAAATGAATATGGTACTCTGTAGCCTCACAAAATAAGTTTGTTGTCTTACTTAGTAAATTCTACCTTGAAATCATCGTTGATGTTAATGATGTGAGTTTATTTTTTGTTTCATTAGCATGATGTGTATTTGTTTTCATTTATAGTCAGTTCTTTCAAGGCAATTACTGAGACAGCATAGGTTTGGCTTTTTAGTTTTTTGCTGTTTTCCTTGACATTGAGAGTCCTATTAATTTTTATACATAAATTTTATTCCTTTTGTATTTATTGTCAAAATTGATATGGCTGGTCTCGCTTTTGAAAGATTCATTTACTTTATATTATTACATTACGTTTTCTTTATTTTGTTTTCTATTGTGCTCTAAACTATGTGAATTTTTGTTTTTGTATTTTTATATCATATATATTTTTTTTAATTAGAGCAGACACATGCTGTTTGATATCCTTGGCGTCCAGATATTAAGAATGAATTCTCTAAGCCAGGGGTTCCTTCTTATCTACACACTGATACTCATTTTGTTTTAGTTCTGGTTGTTTCTTTAAAAATTAGCTCTTTGTGGTACAAAAATGATAGACCCCTTGAATCCTTGAAGTTCAAGTTTATTTTTCTATTTCCTTAATTTGTGATAGACTTGTCAGAATAGAATTTCCTGGTAGAAACTTCTTGGTTTTGACTCTGCTGAGGAAATTACGTCATTGGCATACAGTAATTACAGTTGTAGAAGAGAGAATTGTAGTTAACGTAAACTTTTTTTTCTATCCCTCCCTTGGTTAATATGATTCTCTGTGTGATTATAGTATTCTCTTTTTAGTATTGGAGCTGCATAACTTCATAAAATAAGTTTGGTGTGTAGTTAATATTTATTAAATAATCTTTCTAAGTGTTGAGACTTGCAGTTGCGCGTATTTATGTTTTCCCTCATTTTAAGAAACTTTTCCCATTGTATCTATGTAATTAAGACATTTTGTTCATTTGTCCTAGTCTCTTCTTTTAACATACTAATTTTCCTACTGTCCTCTCTAGTATTTATGTTTTGTCCTGTACTGAATTCCATGTATTTTTTTCTACTAAACCTTAAATATCACAGATTTTTCAATTTTTAATAAAATATTTGATACTACTGATTTATACTTTTAATTTAGTTTTCAGCTTTGTAATGTTATTATCTCCCTTAAAAATGTTTTTTTTTATAATTTACCAGCTGCTTTTGAAGGGAAGCAGAATCTGCCACCCAAAAGATGCCTCTTTTGCACAAGAGTTATTTTGAGTTGATTGTTTTTAAAAAACACAGGAGAAACACAGGTCACAGGAGAAACTCTGAAAACCAGATACAAATTACCCTTTTGTAAGACTCATTTACATTTATAAAGGAAATCTGCATTTATAAGGATGTCCCTTTCTCTGTACCTAAAAGAGGATAACTAAATTTCTAGAAACTCTGCAGGCAAGGATTTAAATTTGCATAACAACCATAGCCTTGTTTACTGTGGTTTTCCTGGTAACTTCCTCTAACTGGTTTGCCACCCAAATACCTTTTGTCTTTAGCTGGAGATGTTATTTAAAGTGGTGGTGTGGGCTATTTCAAGAAGTTACTCAGTTTTAACTAGGTATCTCCCATATATTACAGGAGGTATGTATATTATTAAGCTTCTGTTTGTTTTTCTACTGTTAGTCTTTTATTATGGGCGGGAGATGAAGTCTCAGCCAAGAGCCTAGAAGGGTAGAAGTAAAATTATTTTTTCTCACCTATACTTTCGAACTTATTAACTCATCACTGTCTATTTTATGAGTCCAGAAACATAGAAACAAAAATCTCCCTTAACTGGTATTTTCTTTTCCTTACCTTGTTGATTTAAGTGTCTGTATGGGACAATCATGTTAAGTGTACCTTACCCAACTGGATTCTACACAAATGTGGGTGGTGTTGAGGTAGAAAAATTTTTCCTCTACCCTTCTAGATTTTTTTGCCTGGTAAATTGATAGAACACAGAGTAACAGGAAAAACATTAATTTAATTATGTACATACAGAAGCCTCATAAGAATCTGAGATCCCTGAGGCAGTCAGGCAGTTGGGGGCTATAAATATGCCATCCTGAGCAAAGGAGAAGAGGGTAGGGGTCTGAGAAAGAGGAAGAAGACAGTTCATAGGAAAATGAGAAGCGCAGTTGTTAAACAAATGTTTGCTATACTGTACAGAGACAATGGGACCCAGAAAGGAATTTGAGCTCTAGGCCCAGCTGCAGTTTCCCCAAACCCCAAACATCTAGCCCATATTCTTTGTGGTTATGTCTGGTGATAGTTCTCTTCCTGGACTAGGCCACCTATCTAAATTCTTCTAAGTATTTAAGGGGGAAATAAAAGCTATTGCTGAGTCTTTTGAGCCTTAATTGACTTTAGCTCAAAGTAATCCACTTGCCAAAGTGCCACATTTTGGGGAGGCTCTTCTGTACCCCTTCAGTGGTATTTGCTTGCCTTTTTTTTTTCCAGATGATGAAAACACTTTTTAGAATCAAATCTTAAAATTTGAACTCCGGAATTAGAAGCTGATTATTTATTTTCCATGCTTAGCTATTAAGTTTTTCAAGGTCATTGAGAAGATCGACTCCCTGATAGCTGCTTCCTGGGATCATTGCCTTCCTATCTTTTCTCTCTGAATATTTTGCAAATTATGTTCTGTAAAATTTTAAACCTAAAGGAAAGTTTAAAGAATTGCAACCCAAGCTTCATATTCCCAACACTTAAATTCTCGTATTAACATTTTGCTATACTTTTTAAATTGCACAACTGTTTAGCATGTCTATACCTTAGTTCATTTTATTTGTTATGGATTTGAGATTGAATTTTAGATATTAGTATTCTTTCCTATAAATACATCAACAGGTATATTATTAACTAAATTGAAATTTGTTTGCCATATTTTCTCTCTTGATAGCAATTTTGTTTTACTCTTAAATATACATTCGAGTTTTGACAAGTACATAAACCTTGTGTAACCCAATTTTCTATTAAAACATAAAATATTACAAAATTACAGTAAGTTCCCTCATGCTCCTTAGAAAATCCTAGCCCTTACCCTTCCAGAAATAAACAATGTTGTGATATTTTTCTCTGTCATTAGTTTTGCCTGTTTTAAAATTTAGTATACAGTCATGCAGTATATATTATACCACCTTTGAACATAGGACAGGATATAATATGGTGAAGAACATTGTAGGGAAAAGAGAAAACTTTTCCTTTCTTCGGCTGGTCTAATATTTAAATTGACATAAAATACATTCATAAGAGAAAAACACATTTAATTCATACATATGGGTGCTCATAGAAATGTGACTATCGAAGAAGTAACCAGAGTAGGAGCCTTTGAATCTTTTAGACAAACCATAAATTTGTGAAGAATTGGCAAGATAAAGGGGTCTGGACTTAGGGTAGCAAATTAGTGAAAAAGTAACAAGGTTTGTTTATATAACCATTGTGACCTTGAATCTTCTATCTCTGGTTACCCTCCAGGTGCAGGAAGAGTAGAGGAAGGTAAGAGTGTCTTTGTACTGACTGTTTCTTAAGTAACTTTAATTCAAAAGAATTAATATGCCAAAGTGGTATATTTTGGGGCAGTGTCCCAGAAGCACATCAGTATGTACTCTTTTGTATAAAGCCCCTTTCGCTCAGCATAATAATTTTGTGATCCATCCGTGTTGTTGAGTATATCATGAAATTGTTCCTTATTATTGCTAAGCAGTATTCCGTTACACAAATATACCATAATTTGTGTGTTCTCCAAGTGATGAACACCTGGGATGTTTATGGTTTTGATTGTTAGGAATCAATCTGTGAACATTTTTTTGCACCTCATTGTAAGCATCTGTTTTCATCTCTCTTGGCTAAATAACTGAGAGGACTGTGTCGTATATATGTATGATATATAGTTAATTTTTCCATATACTTCCAGAGTTTTTTCTGAAATGCTTTATACCATCTCCTACCCCCACCAATATGTATGTGAGTTATGGTTTGCTTGCAACTCCATTGATGTTTGGTTTTGTCATTCTTTTCATTTTAGCCATTCTCCTAGATATGTAATAGAATCTCATTGTTAGTAGACATCTATAGAAAAATCATTTCTGGTATATAGGTGCAGAGTAGTGTTGTTTCCAGATTTTAGGAACTAGTACTGATCAGCCTTGTTTCTATTGTTGATATGTGGTTAGGAAAGAAGCCCTACAGGCCAAACAGCCCCAGGCCTTCCAATATTGAAGGTGTCCAGCAAGGTCCTTCAGAACAAATTCTGCTAGATATTTTTTAACACAGTTTTGTATCAGCTCCCAAAATCCTTTTTGTTTTTAAGTTGAAATATAATTAACAAATGTTATCTTGGTTTTAGATATGCAGCATATTGATTAAGCAGTTACATACCTTACTCAGTGTTCACCATGATAAACGTAGTCACCATTTGTCACCATACAACATTGTTGCAGTATTATTTACTCTATTCCCTATGCTGTATTTTTCATCTCTGTGACTTAATTATTTTATAATTGGAAGTTTGTACCTCTTAATCCCCTTTATCTATTCCACCCATTTCCCACCCATCTCTCCTCTGGCAACTAACAATTTGTTCTCTGTTCCCAAAATCCTCTTTCAACTGGGACCGAAGTGCACTGTATTTTGGTGTAATTGCTTCCAATATGGTGAATGGAGCCTCTTATTTTAGTAATAAATGATGCTTTAGTCTCTATTTTTCATTATTGTCACTAATTTTTTAAAAGAAGCAAGAATTGTACATGGGCATTTACTTAATCATTTCCCTATCTTCTCATAGGGAAATGTTTAAAAGGGAAAAAAGCAACAGGTTATATACAGTTTATGAACTATGAAGCAACATTGCAAAAAGGCCCATTAATTCCTAAATCCATTTTTATCATCATATTCTAGAAGTGAGAATGGAACTGTCTGTAATCCATTTTTTGTCACTATATTAATAAGTTTGAGATGATTTTGTTTTATTTTAATCTCTAATTGAAATTTCACCCCAAGCAGGGTTTTCATATTGAAATTTATAATAAGGAGATTTTCCATGTTGTTGGTAGATTGTGTTTCAGGCTTTTTAATTTTATTTTATTTTTTCAAATAGGAACAATCAGTTTCTAAGCTGTGACATAACAAAAGCTCCTACCAATTCTAATGTACTAAAATACAATTGAAGTAACTTGCTAGCCTGGGGGGAAAAAGAACTAAATAAATGTGCATTATGATATTAACTTTTCATTTTTCAAGGCAGAGATTAGAGTTTATGTCTGAAAGTTAATGTTCTGTTACTAAAAATTCTGATATCTAGTCAGTTTTCTAATTTAAAAGGCCAACTGATTGTCATTGCTTGCACTGAAAAACTATCATTCAACAGTTTCCTTTCTTCCTTCTATCCTTCCTCCATCTCTGTCTCTCACACATTCTTTCTTCCTTTCTTTTAATCTCTCTCTCTCTCTCTCTCTCTCTCTCTCTCTCTCTCTCTCTCCCCCCCCCCCTCTCCCTCTCCCTCTCTTTTTCTGGCTCATTTACACATGTAGGTGTAGGCCCTGGAAGAAGTCTACTGGATATTTGAAAATAACATTCTGATTAAAAAAAAAAAATCTAGTGGTGAATGTGCTGCCATATGGCAGGTGAAGGCACCCTGCATATGACTCCTATAAACAGGTTCAAATATGCTGGTCCATATCAACCTTGTGGTAGAGCAGCTGTTTAACCCATTCAAACTGGAAATAAATGAATACCAAACAACTGAGAGCACTTAAAAGCTATTCATTTGCAGCTTGCTATAGCAAGAGAGTGAGCCACCATCACTTGAGTTTGGGCAAAGATTCAAAAGCAGGCAGGTGAGGGGTAAAGCTTTATAGAGGAAAAAAGGGAAAGCTTTCAAGTATGCCCTCATGGTTGAATAGAGATAGTGGTCTGAATTTCTCTAAGTCTGACTAATAGATAATAGTTGGCTTCCTGGGCTGATTAGTATAAATAGAAAATTGGTTTCTTGGGCAGGTTGCTGCAGGTTGTGGGTGAGAGTTCTCTTTCTGTGTACGGTTTGGTCCTTGTCCGTTTGCATTTCAGTTCTTCAAAACTGAAGATTGAAATCACTGTTTAATGGATACAAAGTTTCAGTTTTATAAGGTGAGGAGAGTTCTGGGTAGTGATGGTTGTACAAAAATATGAATGTTCTTCATACCACTGAAGTATACACTTTAAAATGGTTAAAATAGTGAATTGTGTATTATGAGTATTTTATCACAATAATATAATTGGGAAAAAAAGAAACGTTTGTACAGGAACACAATTTGAATAGAACATTCCTCTCATTATGCAAAGAATATAAAGCTTTGAAAAGAAACTACAAATAGCCCTCATCTCAAAGATTCATTCCATTGCTTATGTTTTTCGGGGTTTTTTTCTTAATTAATTTTTATTTTATTTTAATTCCAGTATAGTTAACCTACAGTGTTGAATTAATTTCAGGTATATAATATAGTGATTCAACAAATCTTTATATTACTCAATGATCATCATGGTGCGTATACTCTAAATCCCCTTCACCTGTTTCCCCCATCCCCCCCACCTCCCCTCCAGTAACCATTAATTGGTTCTCTATAGTTAATCTATTTTTTGGTTTGTCTCTTTTTTTTTCCCTTTATTCATTTGTTTTGTTTCTCAAATTCCACATATGAGTGAAATCGTATGGTGCTTGCCTTTTTCTGACTGACTTATTTTGCTTAGCATTATATCCTCGAGATCCATCCATGTTGTTGTAAATGACAAGATTACATTCTTTTTTATGGCTGAGTAATATTCCATTGAATATGCATACCACGTCTTCTTTATCCATTCATCAGTTGATGGACACTTGAGCTATTTCCATACTGTGGCTATTGTAGATAATGCTGTCATATGAACAGAAATCTCACAGAGGAAGACATAGACATGGCCAACATGCATATGAGAAAATGCTCTGCATCACTTGCCATCAGGGAAATACAAATCAAAACTACAATGAGATACCACCTCACACCAGTGAGAATGGGGAAAATTAACAAGGCAGGAAACAACAAATGTTGGAGAGGATGCGGAGAAAAGGGAACCCTCCTACACTGTTGGTGGGAATGTGAACTGGTGCAGCCACTCTGGAAAACTGTGTGGAGGTTCCTCAAACAGTTAAAAATATACCTGCCCTACGACCCAGCAATTGCACTGTTGGGGATTTACCCCAAAGATACAAATGCAATGAAACGCCGGGACACCTGCACCCCGATGTTTCTAGCAGCAATGGCCACTATAGCCAAACTGTGGAAGGAGCCTCGGTGTCCAACGAAAGATGAATGGATAAAGAAGATGTGGTTTATGTATACAATGGAACATTACTCAGCTATTAGAAATGACAAATACCCACCATTTGCTTCAAGGTGGATGGAACTGGAGGGTATTATGCTGAGTGAAGTAAGTCAGTCGGAGAAGGACAAACATTATATGTTCTCATTCATTTGGGGAATATAAATAATAGTGAAAGGGAATATAAGGGAAGGGAGAAGAAATGTGTGGGAAATATCAGAAAGGGAGACAGAACGTAAAGACTGCTAACTCTGGGAAACGAACTAGGGGTGGTAGAAGGGGAGGAGGGCGGGGGGTGGGAGTGAATGGGTGACGGGCACTGGGTGTTATTCTGTATGTTAGTAAATTGAACACCAATAAAAAAAAATAAAAAAAAAAAAGAAAATGCCAAAAAAAAAAAAAAAAGATAATGCTGTCATAAACATTGGGTGCATGTCTCCCTTTGAATTAGTGTATTTGTATTCTTCAGGTAAATACCTAGTAGAGCAATTGCTGGATCATAGGGTAGTTCTTAACTTTTTGAGGAACCTCCGTTCTATTTTCCAGAGTGGCTGCGCCAGTTTGCCTTCCCACCAACAGTGCCCAAGGGTTCCTTTCTCTCCGCATCCTCACCAACACTCCTTGCTTCTTGTGTTGTTGATTTTAGCCATTTGGACAGGAATGAAGTGATATCTCATTGTAGTTTTGATATGCATTTCCATGACAATAAGTGATCTTGAGCATCTTGTCATGTGTCTATTGGCCATCCAGATGTCTTCTTTGGAAAAATGTCAGTTCATGTCTTCTGCCCATTTTTTAAATGGATTATTCCTTTTATGGGTGTTGAGTTTTAGAAGTTCTTTATATATTTTGAATACTAACCCTTTATTGGATATGTCATTTGCAAATATTTTCTATTCAGAAGATTGCCTTTTAGTTTTGCTGAGTGTTTCCTTCATTGTATAGAAGCTTTTTATTTGGAAGTAGTCCAAATAGTTTATTTTTTATCTTGTTTCCCTTGCCTCATGAGACATATCTAGACAGAAGTTGCTATAGTTGATGTCAAAGAACTTCTGCCTGTGTTCTTTTCTAAAATTTTTATGGTTTCAGATCTCACATTTAGATCTTTAATACATTTTGAATTTATTTTTGCATATGGTGTAAGAAAGTGGTACAGTTTCATTTTTTGCATGTTCCTGTCCAGTTTTCCCAACACCATTTATTGAAGAGACAATCTTTCTCCCATTCGATATTTTTTCCTGCTTTGTTGCAGATTGACCGTATAATTGTGGGTTCATTTCTGGTTTTTCTATTCTGTTCTCTTGATCTTGTGTCTATTTTTGTGGGAGTACCATACTGTTTTGATCACCACAGCTTTGTAATATGACTTGAAGTCTAGAATTGTGATGTCTCCAGCTTCTTTTTGTTTCTCAAGGTTGTTTTGGCTACTTGGGGTCTTCTGTGATTCCATACAAATTGCAGGCTTATTTGTTCTAGCTCTGTGAAAAATGCTGGTGGTATTTTGATAGGAATTGTATATTTAATATAGATTGCTTTGGGTAGCATAGACATTTTAACAATGTTTGTTCTTTCATTCCATGAGCGTGGAATGTCTTTCCATTTCTTTGTGTCATCATCAATTTCTTTTGTCAGTGTTTTATAGTTTTCCAAGTATAGGTCTTCACCTCTTTGGTTAGGTTTACTCCTAGGTATCTTCTTGTTTTTAGTGCAATTGTAAATGGGATTGATTCCTTAATTTCTTTCTGCTACTTTATTATTGGTGTATAGAAATGAAATGGATTTTTTTTACACTGATTTTGTATCCTGTGACTTTAGTGAATTCATTTATCAGTTCTAGCAGTTTTCTGGTAGAATATTTTTGGGTTTTCTCTGTATAGTCTCATGTCATCTGCAAATAGTCAAAGCTTTGCCTCTTCTTTTTGGATTTGGATGCCTTTTATTTTGTCTTGTTGTCTGACTGCTGTGTCTAGGACTTCCAGTACTATGTTGAATAAAAGTTATCAGACTGGACATCCCTGTCTTGTTCCTGACCATAGAAGAAAAGTTCTCATTTTATATCCCCATTTAAGATGGTACTAGTTGTAGGTTTTTTCATATATGATGAAAAGGTATGATGTTGAGGTATGTTCCCTCTAAACCTACTTTATTGAGAGTTTTTTATGATGAATATTGTTGTACTTTGTCAAATGCTTCTTCTGTGTCTATTGAAAGGGTCATATGTTTCTTCTTTCTTTCATTAATTTGATGTATCATATTGATTGATTTGTGAATACTTAGCCACCCTTGCAATCTAGGAATAAATCCCACTTGATCATGGTGAATGATGTTTTTAATGTATTGTTGAATTCAGATTGCTATTATTTTATTGAGGATTTTTTGCATCTATGTTCACGAGGGATATTGGCCTGTAGTTCTCTTTTTTAGTGGTGTCCTTATCTGGTTTTTGTATGAGGGTAATGCTGGCCTGATAGAATGAATTTGCAAGTTTTCCTTCCCTTTCTTTCTTTTTTTTGGGGGAGGAATAGTTTGAGAAGAATAAGTATTAATTGTTCTTTAAATATTTGGTAAAATTTGTCTGTGAAGCCATCTGGTCCAGGACTTTTGTTTGTTTGGAGATTTTTTAAAAATACTAATTCAATTTCCTTGGTGGTTATCAATCTGTTCAAATTTTCTATTTCTTCTTGTTTCAGTTTTGGTAGTTTAATTTCTAGGAGTTAATCCATTTCTTCCAGGTTATCTAATTTGTTGCCATAGTTTTTCATAATATTCTTTTATAATTGTTTATATTTGTGTGGTGTTGGTTCTTATTTCTCTTTTCTCATTTGTGATTTTATTTATTTGAGTCCTTTCTCTTTTTTTCTTCATAAGTCTGGTCAGAAGTTTATCAATTTTTTTTAAGTTTATCAATTTTATTGATTTTTCCCCCCCAGCTCCTGGGTTTCATTAATCTGTTCTGTTTTGTTTTTTGTTGTTGTTGTTGTTATTGTTGTTGTTTTTGTTTTAGCTTTTATATCATTTATTTCTGCTCTAATCTTTATTGTTTCCTTCCTTCTGCTGGATTTAGGCTTTGTTTGTTCTTTTTTTAGCTCCTTTAGGTATAAGGTTAGGTTGTTTATTTGAGATTTTTCTTGCTTCTTGACGTAGGCCTGTAATGCTATAAACTGCTGCATTCCAAAGGTTTTGGACTATTGTGTTTTCACTTTCATTTGTTTCTATGTATTTTTTAAAATTTCTTCTTTTGGGACGTCTGGGTGGCTCAGCAGTTAAGCGTTTGCCTTCACCCCAGGGTGTGATCGTGGAGTCCAGGGATTGAGTCCCCACATCAGGCTCCCTGCATGGAGCCTGCTTCTTTCTCTACCTATGTCTCTGCCTCTCTCTCTCTGTGTCTCTCATGAATAAATAAATAAAATCTTTAAATAAATAAGTACATAAATAAATTTCTTCTTTTAATTCCTTCTTGACCCATTCATTGTTTTATAGCATTATTATTATTTAGTGCCCCTCTTTGTCTCTTGTTACATTCTTTGTTTTAAAGTCCAATTAGTTTGATATAAGTATTGCCACTTCTCTGCTTTTTCCAGCTTGCTGTTCATTGCATCAAGTATGTTTCTACTCCTGTTTATTGCACAATTCATCTCTAATTCTTTTTTAAATCTTTTATCTCTGTGATAAGGGTCTCCGTTCTTTTCTCAAGCCCAGCGAGTATCCTTACATTGCTTTATTATCCATCAGACATGTTATTTATATCTGTTTCACTTAGATCTCTGACCATGGATTTACCTTCTTTCACTTGGGATAAATTGCTCTGTCTTTGCATTTTGTTTAAGTCTTTGCCTTCTGTGTTAGAAAAGCTAGTTATATCTCCTGCTCTACATAAAGTAGTGAGTTTATGAAAAAAAGACCATGTAGTGCCAAGGACCTGGCACTTTAGGGAGTGTCTCCATTGTGTGCTGCATTCCCTCTGCCGTTGTGTTCTTGCTGCAGAGGCTCTGCTTGCCTACCATGGGCAGTGTTTGGTCCCTGGCCTAACTGGCAAGTTTTAGCTAGGTGTGTCCTGGTCTTCTTGTGAAATGAGACCTGTCACTACATCTACCAGAACTGAAGCCTGGCCATAAGCTCTAGTTGGGAGACATGGTTTGGGTGGGAGCTTGTGCTGGTGTTCTGGGGGAGGGTCCGGACATGCAAGGACTGAGGCAAGTGTTTCTGAATAGGGCAGTTCTACTGGAGCACAGGGGGTAGAGCTTGGTGTAAGCAAGTTAGGCAGCCAATATTGGCACTATCCTGTTTCCTGTAGTTGGCTCTGTGTTCATGAGAGGTGGGGGAAGACAATGGAACTGGCCAGCTCCTTTTTTTTCCCAGAGTGGTGTCTGCATGAATGCTGCCTCTCAGAGACATGCTCTTAAGAGTGAATAATCTCCCCAGTGTGTGCCCGGGGCACTCTACAATTCACTCTTTCTTTTTTTTTTTTTTTTAATTTATTTTTTATTGGTGTTCAACTTACTAACATACAGAATAACCCCCAGTGCCCGTCACCCATTCACTCCCACCCCCCGCCCTCCTCCCCTTCCACCACCCCTAGTTCGTTTCCCAGAGTTAGCAGCCTTTACGTTCTGTCTCCCTTTCTGATATTTCCCACACATTTCTTCCCCCTTCCCTTATATTCCCTTTCACTATTATTTATATTCCCCAAATGAATGAGAACATGTAATGTTTGTCCTTCTCCGACTGGCTTACTTCACTCAGCATAATACCCTCCAATTCACTCTTTCTAGGCTGTGTGCTCCCAGGTTGTTTGCCTGCCTTCTCTCCAGGAACAGGGCAGTACTCTCCAGGCTGTATCCCAGCCAAGTCTGCTGACCTTTAAAACTCCAGGCTTTAAGCCTCACTGGTTGCAGGAACTCAGGGAATTCAGCTCATCTCATTTTCCAAGTCAGTGGCTTTGGGGAAATATTCTCCTTGTGCATTCCCCTGTGTGTTCCTGTCTTTGTCACCCTTCTTGGTAACCATGGCTCCCCCCTCTTCCACAGCAGCCATGGTCCGTTTCTCCCCTAAGCCACATCTCTGTGCTTCCTACTGTCTTCGATGTGGTCTCTTTTCTCTGTTTAGTTGAGCTTTTTCTGTCAGTTTTCAGGTTGATTTCTGGGGTATTTAGGATGATTTGATAGTTATCTAGTTGCTGTATGTGATACAAGGCAAACCTAGGGTCCTATTCCATGTTCTTCTGCTGGGTCTGTTTGTTTTTTTATTTTAATTGCTATACTATTAATTATACTGTTAATATACAGTTTATATTAGTTTCAGGTGCTCAATATAGTGATTTAGCACTTCCCTATAACACCCAGTACTCATCAGAAGTGCACACCTTAATCTCCATCACCTACTTTACCCAATCCCTTATCAACCTCCCCCTCTGGTACCCATTAGTTTGTTTTCTATACTAAGAGTCTGTTTCTTGATTTATGTCTCTCTCTCTCTCTCTCTGTCTTTGCTTACTTGTTTGGTTTCTTAAATTCTACATATTGAAATGGCTTAACAGCATAAAGTTGAACAAAAATCAAAATGGCTACACTAATGGGTCAGCAAAGCTTGGTCTTAAAATAACCTTTTTCCCCTCTTCTGCAAATCTCTCCTCCTCCTTTCTCAGCCTTTTGTTTCATGAACTTGGTACTATCTTGAAAATGACTAATGAAGCTGGCAGCAAATACGTAATTCCTATCAAAACTGGCTAGATCCCTTATTTCTGTAGAAAACGTCCCAACCTCTTCCTGTGGCATGGGGGTGTGGTTGCAGTTTTTGAAAGCCATAGCCTGCTGCAGCATCCCTTGCCCAGCAAAGCAATAAAGCTATTATTCCTCCGTAACCCAACTTCCGTCTGTATTATATTTTGGCTCTGAAGCACAGAGGTGGGTTTTCAATATGAATGAAAAATATAGTATTTGTCTTCATCTGACTGACTTATTTCGCTGAGCATTATATTCTCTAGCTCTATCCCTGTTGTTGCAAATGGCAAGATTTCATTACTAGATTATTTTTTGAATGTGCAAGCATTGTATTTTAATTATCCCTATTTGAAAGTTCAAAAAGCTGCTTCATTATATGTTACAGTTCTCAAAGGATTTCCCAGGTTTTATCAAATTCATGTTTCAGAGTTACTTCAGGCATATTAGCAGATGCATTGTCAATCTGCTTTGCTTGTGCTTTGAATCTTCCTACAATATTGAAGTGAATAGCATGCTGTAACTTACCAAGCAGATGGTGGGAAGGTCTAGAGGCCCATGATCTGGCTCTTCCTGGTAGCTAGACCCTTGCATTAGGTTTGCCAGACAGGAGAAATTTAAGAGTCCAAATTTGTGTTGAGTTTCATGGGTTAAACATTTATAGAATCAAAGTAGCAAAATACCCATGATTTCAGGAATATAACCATTAAAACTTGGATAGTCACTTGAAGATATATTTCTCAAGTTTCTTCACTTTGCATTCATATTATAAAAGATAAAAATCACTGCCATGTCTGGCAATGCTGACCATTCCTGTGCCACCTGCCAGAGTCTTGTCCAGAGACCAAATATCAGGAGTCTCTTGGGTAAAAACCAATCATTGTTATACCTATAACCCAGAAGACATTTGAATATTTCCTTGTTTTTAAGAACTTAAGAGATGCCTCATGTATCGATTTGTATATTTTGTGTTTTGTCAGTGAATGTAAAGGAAGATGACATTGCAGAAACAGGAAGTTTCTAGTTTTCCTGGAAGTTTTATTGTCAAGCTGTAAAAAAAGCTTCAGAGTATCCCTTGAGCTCATATATCCTTTTCTGATAATTCTGGTGTTCCCTAGAGTTCCAATGGGCTATATATAAATATTACATTTCTTTGCAGAGAGCTTTGATAAACTCTTTGAAGTCTTTGGAAGAGGTACTCAGAATAGAAGGTGATCCAATCTGATTGTGAATGCAAAGTAATGGGTCCAAAGAGATGACTCTCTGAATGAAAATCTTTGTTTATTGTTCCCCACCACCTAATTTCTTATATTGAAACATAAGTACTACTGGAAAACAATTTGGAGGGAGGCTCCTCAAAAAAATTAAAAATAAAATTACCATATGATCAATCAATAAGTTGGAGAAAGACAAATACCATATGATTTCACTCATATGTGAAATTTAAGAAACAAGACAAATGAGCAAAGGGGAAAAAGAGAGAGAGGCAAACGAAGAAACAGACTTTTAACTCTATAGAGAGCAAATTGATGGTTACCAGAAGGGTGGTAGGTGGGGGGTTGGATTTAATAGATGATGGGTATTAAGGAGGGCACTTGTGATGAGCAGGAGTGATATATGCAAGTATTAAATTACAGTATTGATACTATGCTATATTGATCCTATACCATAGTATATGCTATACTATTACTGTATTGATACAATTCTGACACTGATAGTACACGTATGTTAACTAGCTGGAACTTAAATAAAAACTTTAAAAAGAAACAACAAAGAAAAAAAGAATGGAATAAGTGCTTAAATAAGAATTTATATATAAAATTTAATCTTTTTGAATCCTTTTGTTTAATAGTCTGTTTTTGCTTTCTCATATATTATCACTAGAAAAGCTGTCTGATATACATACTCTACTTGATGCTATGTAAATCTTCAAAGAATATCTAAGTTGAAGAGTCTATATAGTAGGAATAAAAAAGCTGATTATATATTTCTATTTGTTTATTAGAGCTGGGTTAGGATATGAGGATATTTTTCTATAGAAAATAAATATCCAGGACCATTATACCCCTAGACTTCAGGGTGTGAGACAGCATAAAAATACAGAAATTCTCTGGACACTTTACACCTACCTCCTGAAAGAATTCCAACTAAAAGCAGAGATCCTGGTGTTAAAGAAGGAGAATAATGGATAATTTGAGACTAGGACCTCTGAGAGCTGGCATAGGGGCAGAATAGTTGTCCCTGTCTTCCTTTCTAGGTCTTGGGCTGATTAAATAATTAAATTTAAATAAGGCAAATTTATAGGAGAAAAGCAAAAATTTAGTAACATGTATACCTCCTGTATGCCTGGGAGAGAGCCAAGAAAACTGAATAACTCTCTGAAATGGGCAAAGCCATCATCTTAAATACCATCTTCAGCTAAGACAATGGATGTTGGGGTTCAGAGTCAGTTATGGAAGATTATCAGGAGAAACATAAAAAGTGAGGGTAGGGTTATTATGCAGATTTAAGTCATTGCCTTCTCTGTTGATATGTTTCTAGACATTTAGAGTCATCCTTCTTTTCTTGGTATATAATGGAGATCTCCCTTATAAATGTAAATGTCTCTTACAAAAGGGAAACTTCTACACAGTTTTCAGAGTTTTTCCAGTGTCTGCTATTTCTTAAAAATAATCATCCTAAAATAATCAGTATGCCAAAGAAGCATATCTTGGGAGGCAAAATGTGCTCTTCTTCACTGTCCTAGGTATAGATGAAGTTAACCTCTTGGGAAGAATAGACTGGGCTCACTAAGGCAGCACCCACATGCTTGAAAGCATAATGAATTGCAGCATTATTTGAATGAGTTGAGGGTGATAAAGAAGATTAATTAAGACTGTAAAGAAAATATAAATGGAGATGTTCAAAAGTGACTAAGATGTATAGAGATAAGGAAGTATACTGTACCATTATCTGCAGAGGTAGAAGCAGTTGAACCAGAAAACCGACTTGACATTCATATTCAACCACCAGTCCAAGACACCTTCACTTACAATGAATGGATGGACATAAGTAATATTTTCAATTCTCTCCCTGAGTTCAGAGAGGAAAATCCTCTCTGAAGACCGAGAAATTGGGATTTTATTCAAGTTGAGGAGAGTAACTCTGCAGCTGAGTTGGTGAAAAAAGGAAGGGCAGTTTTGCAGTTACCTTAGTACCACCATCTTCCCCATAGTTCTCAAAGAGGTGTGCCCAGAATGATGTGTAATTATATACTGTTCTATAACTGTGTTACTTTTTTTTTTATGATAGTCACATAGAGAGAGAGAGAGAGGCAGAGACATAGGCAGAGGGAGAAGCAGGCTCCATGCACCGGGAGCCCGACGTGGGATTCGATCCCGGGTCTTCAGGATCGCGCCCTGGGCCAAAGGCAGGCGCTAAACCGCTGCGCCACCCAGGGATCCCTATAACTGTGTTAATGGTGGTAGTCAGACAAGTGTAGATCATTGAAGGAGACTCACAGAAACCCCAAATAACAAGGTTTACAAATCTACCGTTTATTGCCAGGAAAGGATATAATATATATTAAGTCAAATCTTTAGAGAGTCAGGATATGCATCACAACCACAGGCTACCTCACAACAAGGGATTGGAAAGGTTGTAAGCAGGCTCTGGTCATCCTTCCCAATGGTCCTCCTTTATCACTTGGATCAGGAATTGCCAACATTTGCATGGAGCCAGTGATGCCAAGATGGAGTCTCAGCCAGACCTTCTTACACCTTTCTGGTCATATTGCTGTGTAACCAACCCCAGTAATATAACCCTTGTGCAAACTATCAGTAATGCTGCTGTTATCAGGTGTAAATCATCAATCAGGTGCAAACCATCAATTTAACTTAATAAACAGTGCTGTCAAAGTGGCACAAAATGTGCTGAAACTTGCCTTGCGCCTGTGGTAACAAAACAGTACTGGTAATCATTACATTTCATTGACCGTGGTCAGTACCTTGCAGATACATGGAATCTCATGTGGTCTCTAGATAGTGTTACACAATTTCTTTTCCTTTAGTGCCTGCAGTTCTCCGTCATGCTGCTTAAAGAATAAAGAGATAGGGGCACCTGGGTGGCTCAGTGGTTGAGCATCTGCCTTTGGCTCAGGGCATGATCCCGGGGTCCTGGGATCGAGTCCTGCATCAGGCTTCCTGCAGGGAACCTGCTTCTCCCTCTGTGTCTGTCTCTGCCTCCCTCTCTGTGTCTCTCATGAATAAATAAACAAAACCTTTTTTTAAAAATGCTTTAAAGAATGAAGAGGTAAACCAGACAAAGAGTAGTGGGCAACAAAGCAAAGGTTATTAAGTGATAGTACAAAGCTCCCGAGGAGGGAGGGGACCTGAGAGGTTTGCCATCAGAGTTTCTAAATCTAGGGGGTTTTATGGGCTTTGTTAGCACACTGTTTTAATCTGATTAACCTTCCATTTGCCTGTCATCCTATCAGGTTTTTGTCCATTTATGTAGAAAAGGGTGGAGGGCTCCTTCCAGGATGATGTAAAATCCTTTTAAGGATGGTTTCCTCTTAGGGCAGGGGAGGGGGGCGGTTTGTCCCTGCCTGCCTTTCTTTCCACTATCCTTCATTAGTAGTATCAAGATTGAGTTGAGTTGTAGAACACCCAGCTGTTGTCTGGAGATTTGCTTGGCGCTGTGTAGGAAACACCCCCTTCCTTCCACACATTAGAAATTGAGTCTCAGAACCATTTGGATAATATCATCATATTATTTTTTCATTTGCTTATTTTTCAAATGTTGCTAATCCTTCCTAAATACAACATGAGCTTATTAAACTGTTTCTCAGTATTATTTTCTATATAAGCACATGTATCAAGATAATTTCCTAGTCTCCTTTGAATTATTATTATCATCCTCATTCTTGGTTGGGCTTTGTGTTCACTGGGTTTTTTCTTACTTTGTTTATTTACATAGTTTCTTGAAAAAGAGAGCATGAGAAAAAGGTAGTATGAGTTATTGTATGTCTAAAATATATTTGTTTTCTTGACGGATGGTTTGGCTCAAAGTAGTTTGAAATAACTGTCCCTCAACATTTTTGTTTCTTTTTCTTCGAGTTTCCTTTGTTGCTGTTGGGAAGTTCATGGTTGTTCTATAGGAAAATTTTCCTTTCTTTTCACTTGAAAGTATTTCGGATATTTTCTATAAGCCACATTCTTTTCTCTTATCCAATTATTTTGGTTATTACCTTCAAAGCAATGTTAATTAATAGTACTAACAATGGACACCTTTTTTCTTCTGTATAACTCTTGGTGGAATTCTTTTAGGTGTCCTTATTAATCACATTAGTTGTAAAATCACCTTTGTCTTCACACAAAATCTTTCTTCTTTCACTATTGACACATTAGAATTGGTGATCCTCCTTATTGTGCTTCATTTCCACATCCATGCTTTGACTTCTGTATGCTCTCCTTTCTCGGTAAGATTGCTCTCTTTATTCACTTTGTTCAGCATTTGAATCTTTACCCTTTCCTCTACAAACCAATAGGGTTTTCAAACATGTGAGTATTTCATATTATTAAAACAATAAAAGTTCTTTGTTCTCATGGTGCTCTTCATATCTCCATTGAACAATTTAGATATGCTCATAGTCTCTGCTTCAAAAATTCCATTTATTTTCCATCAACCACATTCTAGTTGCTATTCATGTTACTGCCTCTAATCTTGTCAATGAAATCTTTCAATATCTATCTTGTTGATAAAACTGGTGGATGAGGGGCACCTGGGTGGCTCAGTGGTTGAGCGTCTGCCTTTAGCTCAGGTCGTGATCCCGGGATCCTGGGATTGAGTCCTGCATCGGCTTCCCCACAGAGAGCCTATTTCTCCCTCTGTCTGTATCTCTGCCTCTCTCTCTGTGTCTCTCATGAATAAATACGTAAATAAATCTTTAAAAAAGAAACAGTGGATGAAACTGTATTTTATAAAACCCAAGTTTTCAAAAATGTTAATCACTTCTTTGTCCTTTAAAAAACTCTTCCTTCATTTTTTTATCACAACGTGTTCTCTTTTCTTTTTATAACTCTGGGTGTTTTGTTTTGTTTTGTTTTTCTTGTTGTTGAGGAATTTTATCCTGCCCATGAATGTTGAAGTTCTTTGGGTTTCAGTCCGAGGCTTTCTCCTTTGCTTGATGGACAGCCCTCTCTCTGGACAGTTCCACTACTCCCAGGACTTCAGTGGCTGTCTGTCACATAGCTAACATATAAACTAACATTTCCAAGTGTTTGCCTCCAGGCCTAGGTATTCCCTTCATCTTCAGTTGCAAGAAGCCAACAGCCTTTAGATATTTCTGCTTGGATTTCTTATAGGAACTTCACCCTAATCATATCCGGGTGATAGGGTTATCTTTACTACCAGAACTGCTTTTCATGAAGTATCTCTACCTTGTTGAATAATGCACTTACTCTAACAATAAAATTAAACCTTTTTTCTTAACTATTTTTTCCACTACATGCCCAGTTTCCAATAAATCACCTAATCTGTTGACTATATATTTTAAATGCCTTTATAAATCTGTCATAAGAAACTAACATTGGTGGATTTGTCATGCCCAGATTCAGACTGAGATTTTAGTCTTTTGAAAACTTTATTCCTAGGACAGCTGGGTGGCTCAGTGGTTGAGCACCACCTTCAGCCCAGGGCGTGATCCTGGAGTCCTGGAATCAAGTCCCACATTGGGCTCCCTGCATGGAGCCTGCTTTTCTCTTTGCCTATTCCTCTCTCTGTGTCTCTCATGAATAAAATCTTTAAAAAAAACACAAAAACTTTATTCCTGTCTGCCTTGGGTTGGTCTCCTTTTTCTTAAGTACCACAGACGTTGTCACTTAATTACATTGTATTGCACAGTATGTCAAATATTGATTTATTGTTTCTATTTTACATTAGATTATAAACTTTCTAAAAATCTGAGCTTTTCTTTCCAGTCATTGAAAAACTAACAACTAGCAAAATGGCAGGTTTAGTGTGCTTAATAAACATAGCTCAAATTATTTAATTAAAGAAAATATCTGAGATGATTTATGATGTGTTACCATTTTAATGATTGTCTCATAGTCCAAAAGAGACAAAATATATTAATTATATTTCCTTAAGAAAAACTTTGCCTGACAAAACCCAAAGATGAAGAAGAGGAATTTTAATATTACTGTGAAACCTATTGGCCAATATACCTTTAAGTGTTATTTTTGTGAAATCATGAATCCATACAAAAGTTTCATTATTTTATAATTGAGACAAATTTGATAATAGTGTGGTCTTTTTGACCAGAGCCAATACTGTGAGTTAAAGAAGGAGCATACTCACTATCAATTTTGTCCCATTGAGTTTATTGAGTTTCATTATATATAAAATTGGATGTGAAGAAATCAAAATCATTCCAAAGATGCCATCCTTAGAAAGAGACAGTTACAGGTAGCCTTTATTTAAGTTTGTGTGCTCCTTATATTTACTTGTTTATTTAGTTATTCATGTTTCAGAGCATGCATGCATGTGGTAGATTACATTTGACTTCCTGATCCTTCACTTCTGCCTGTGTGCACACACTTTGCCATATTATTTGTAGCCTCTCCCCTCTTATCTTGCTTTGGCTAATGAAGTGTTAGTATATGTAATGTAAATAGAGACTTGAAATGAGCTTGCACATTAGTTTATACATTCCCTTGTGCCTCTGTCATTACCATGAAAACATTCCTGACCTAGTCTAATGGAGAATGAAAGTATTTGGACACAGCCAAGTCCCCCAGACAAAGCCAGCCTAGAAGAGTTGACCATCAGATCACACCTCAGAACATGTGGATGAACCCAGTTAAGATAGGCAAAAATGCTGAGCTGACATCCAACAGAGCATATGAGTAATAAATGCTAAATGTTGTATGCCACTGAAGTTTTGTAGTTTGTTACACAGTAGAAGATAACTGGTATGTTACAAGCCTTTCTGTATTTGTAGTTCATTCAAGGTAGTTTCTGAAGAAACATGGAAAAGTTATTGTCATGCAGGTGGCAAATTTGAAATAAGTTTCTTTAAATCATTCAACAAAGTATTAAAAATATTCTGATTTTGTCAATAAATCATAAAGAAACAAATTCAAGGAGTATTTAATAGTACAGAATTTCTCTTTGAATGTATTGAGCATTCCTCCTTCACTACTTCAGCTCTAAAACAGGCGTCAAATGGCAGAGACAATGTTACCTGTAAAACATTTCCTCTTCTTGCATCCAGATGAATTCACTTACCTCTGTCTGCCTTGTAGTTTGGCTAGAGTTGTGTTCTGAAGTTTTTACCAATAATGACATGTGAGAAATGTGTTGTTTATGCTTGAAGGGAATAAGGATGGATATGAGTTCTTCATGTTCATTGTCTCCCCTTTATGTGTAGCTAAAAATGAATAGATATATTTTAGTAGTAAGTTTTTGCCAAAAAGAAATCCAGATCCACACTGTACTTATGAGGGAAAGTCACTGAGCAGAGCCCCTGGAACTGAATTAGTTAGACCATGGCATGAGTAAGAAATAAACTTTGGTCTATTTGTGTATTATGGCAGCTAACAATAGTTGTTCTAAGTAATACAGGGTTACATTCTCAAACACCTTAAATACTAAGTGGGTGAATATTCTAGATACAATATTGTATTCATTATCTATTATGGCATAACATATTTAATGCAAACTTAGTAACTGCAAACAACACTGTCGATTATTTAACAGTTTCTGTGGGTCAAGAATTTAGGAGTGACTTAAGTGGGTCATTTTGACAGAGGATCTCTTCTGAGATTGCATTCATGAAGTTGGTTGGGGTTACAATCATTTGAAATAAAAGATCCACTTCCATACTCATGTGCTTGTTGGCAAACTTCATTTCTTTGTCATGTATGTCTCTTTGTAGGCTTCTATGAGTATCTTCATGATAAAGCAGCTAGCTCTCCCTGTATCAAATGATTCAAAGAGAGAGAATGCCACAGTCTTTTATAATCTAATATCTGAAGTGATACACCATTACTTCTGCTGTATCTTGTTGACTACACAAGTCAACTGATATGCTGGAGGCATGAATACCAGGAGAAGGGATCACTGGGGAACATCTGAGAGTCAAGCTGCCACAAACAGAATAGAGATTGAAGCAGCCTGAGATACACTGAAGAGTACATGCTGTGCTAGAGTAATTCTAGTTATGCTTTTTACAACACTATATAGTTCAAAAAAGCAAGTCTGCTACTCTTATTACAACTGAAAAGAAGTACTCATTTTAAAACACTGTATGGATCAGTGGGAAAGATGGGTAACAAGATGTTTAGATGAAAGAGAAAATTATATACTATTGGATTATTTGTTGTTTTCAGATTGTATCAAGAGAAAAAAAGAGAAAATATCCTTTTGTGTACCTAATTTGAAATGGTAAGGTCTTCTTTTACTTCAGTTAGAGTTGAGGGGCAGGTGGTATAATTGTCTGTTTTGAGCTAGAGTACTGAGTAGCTATCATTATATACACATTAAGATAATGTAAAAATGTAATTTCCATAAAATACCATCATGGTAATCTTTAAGTCATTTTGCCCACTGTAAAGAAGACCCTAAAGAAAGCATCTGCTAAATTTTAATTCTCAGTACTTGTTGTTTAAAAAAAAAAACATAAAAATTGTGGTTGTACCTTGATTCTCATGAATATAGCTCTCCTTCCTTAATGTTTCTTTTTGCCATATATTCAATATTTGCAAAAAAAGAAATGTAGGAGTTGGAGGAACATAACTATAAAAATAATTCCCATGTAAGTGGCTCATGAATTGAGGGGAAAGAGAGGTGGGTTGAATATTAAGGAATGTAAAAGGAAAACTCTGTATAATTTCTGGAACTTGGAAAAAATAGAGGTGTATATTTCTAACATAGATTAATGGTATCAAATAATGGCATCTGCATTTGATAGAGGCAGAAGGAAGAACTCAGAATCTGAGAAGGACAAGAAAATTAGATAATAGATTTTGTTCTGTTTGAAATGTCACAATTTTGTTTTTGGTTTACAGATAAATCCCACAGTCTTGTTGCTATGGGTGTATATATATATTTGTATATATGATCTTTAATCACACAGTTAACGCGAAAATGTATACCTGCTTATCTTTCTGTTGTGACAGTTAATTGTCACATTTCATAGAACAATTACCAAACCTCTGTATTGGAAAAATTCACATGGCAGATAAAGAAAATGAATTATAGCCTATATGATATTCCCCTAAGGGAGTTCCGTTAAAATGGAAATGACTATTGAAGAGGTCCAGATTAAGGAAAAATAGTAAATCACAAAAATGGCCACATCATTGTTTTTATTATTATGAATAGCAACTTCAGGTTTCTGTAATGACACCTTGTCTATCTATCAATGATGATAGAAGAGCTGTTCAGAAAGAGAAATCGTAAGGTATCTAAAATATACCTGTTTATGTGCACATCTAAGCAGATTGTTTTAGAAATCAATATATAGGGATCCCTGGGTGGTGCAGCGGTTTGGCGCCTGCCTTTGGCCCAGGGTGTGATCCTGGAGACCCGGGATCGAATCCCACATCGGGCTCCCGGTGCATGGAGCCTGCTTCTCCCTCTGCCTATGTCTCTGCCTCTCTCTCATCTCTCTCTCTCTCTCTCTCTGTGACTATCATAAATAAATAAAAATTTAAAAAAAAAGAAATCAATATATAGTGTTGATTTTATGCTCTATAACCATATAATGTTGATTGCACTTTCAGTTTTTCATAGCAACTTGTGGGTCATCATTAAGGTATGATAATTGTCATAGTAGTGATCTTGGATTTGACCTGAACTTGCTGCTCTTATTTTTAGTTGTGCAATATCTGGTGATCTGATGCTCACATCATCAGTTGGGAAATGAAGGTAATAATGCCTGCTTCAAAGGACATTTGTAAGGATTAAATGAGCAGCATATGTACAAATAATTCAGAGTCTGAAAGGCACTACAAAAATTTTGGTTACCACTCATCTCCATCCTGTGCTGGAATGCTGTTTCTCCTTTTTTCTCTTTTCTTTTCTTTTTTCTTTTCTTTTCTTTTCTTTTCTTTTCTTTTCTTTTTCTTTTCTTTTTTTAAAGAATTACCTAAAAAACTTATTCTTCTCTTTTGTAATCCTGACTTATACATGGATGTTTTTGGCATTATGCTATTGGTCTAAGGATTTTATTTTATTTTTTTAAGATTTTATTTAGTTATTCATGAGGGAGAGAGAGAGAGAGAGAGAGAGAGAGAGAGAGAGAAGCAGGCTCCATGCAGGGAGCACAGGATCACACCCTGGGCTGAAGGCAGTGCTAAACCACTGAGCCACCTAGGCTGCCCTGGTCTTTGTTTCTCCTTTTTTATGCATCATTCTCCTTTTCTGCCATCTTCTGCTATTGTCATTGTTCCTGCTGTCATAGAGCGGGTCTCTAAAAGTCCCTGCACTTACAGCCTACTTACAGCCTGCTATTTCTGATTTGCTGGGCACTAAAAATCAAACTAGAACAAAAAACAAACTACCTGAGCAGCTTGCTGAAATTTTTGCGTTAAATAAATAATGCTGTAATTTCAAGGCTCTGGCTTAAAATAGGAGGCAGTGGTAATGCAGTAACGTGGTAGCCTTATTTGGAATGATCTGGTTCATCTACTAGTTATTTACCTTCTAGTTCCTGGTCAAGTTCCAGAAAGATGAAATTCAACAAGTGTGAAACTAGAACAAATAAAATGTTATATAGCGTTGTATTTGGACATAATGTATGAATATATAAACATATTTATAGATGTATAAAGTAACACAGCTCTTCCCTAGATAATAATCTGTCCACATGGAGTTTGCTTACTATTTCTCAAATCTAATCCCTTATCTTGAGTCATTCTCCTATGAACCATCTCAAGAAAAAACACAATTTTATTTCTAACATACTTTTCCATGCACTGCCACACTAAAGTCACAGCATAACGTTAGTGTTGTTAATCATAAGCTGATAAATATGTTTAATATTCAACCAGGTAAATAGTATAATACAGGTATTTTTTAAAAATCCCTTCCATTGTTTCCTTTAGCTCCTGTGTGTACCAGTATCGGACAATGTAATGTCCTGTCCCATATAGGCTGATTTTTTCACTGTCTCCTACACTAGTCTATAAATGCCTCTAGAGCACAAATCATATCCTTGTTCTCCTTGTATTACAAAAAAACCACATAAGACTGGTATTTAGTTATTCTCAATAAATGTTTTTTGACTGGTTGGATAAAATATGGGAACGAAGAGGAGAGATGACTAATACAGCCAAAGGTAGAGAAAAATTCATTTACATATTAACATTTAGGGACACCGGAGTGGTTCAGTCAATTGAGTGTCTGCCTTCAGCTCAGATAATGATCCCGGGGTCCTGGATCAAGCCCTGGGTCCCGCTCCCTGCTCAGCAGGGAGCCTGCTTCTCCCTCTGCCCCTCCTGCGTGTTCTCTCTCTCTCCCTCTCAAATAAATAAAATCTTTTTTAAAAAAACATTTAATATCTCTCTCTTTCTACACACCTTTCTCTTTTTGATTTTCTATTTTTTGGATTCACTTTTCTTTTTCTTCAAATCCATGTAGGTGTAATTCACACATCATTGATGCCACCTATTGTAAGTGTTTGATTCAGTGAGTTTTAATAATTCTCTGCAGTTGTTTATCTACCGCTGTCATCCAGAACACATCACACCATCAGGTTTCCATATGCCCATGTATAGTTGGTCCCCACTCCCATTCCAGGCCTCAGGCAACTACTCATCCACTTTCTATATCTACAGTTGTCTTTTTCTCAAAATTCCATACAAATTGAAAATATAATATATGGTCCTTAGTTACTGGCTTCTATCGCTTAGCATAGTGTTTTCAAGCTTAATTCATGCTTGTAGCTTGTATTGGGACTTTGTTCTTTTTTTGCTCAGATGTGTTCCATTGCATGCTATGTTTTGTTCATCCATTCATCTTGGTTTTACAGACCTACTCTTTTTGGGGGAGTTTAATCTTTCTTTGAGCTCTGCCAATTTTAGGATAATTCCTGAGCCTGGCTGCCCTCCAGCTGCAGGAGAGAGAATCTTTTTATAAACTTCCCAGGAGGCTTTCTGGTTTTTACACTTGACTTTTAATTGTCAATTAATCACTATAAGCCTTTAAAAAAAAAAACAAAAACAAAAAAAAATGACTATTCCCCAAGTGTCAATTATGTACAACAGTATCTATTTCCAATGTCTTTATAGAGACTACTTCCTTTATTTTTCTCAAATGCCTGATATTATCATCACACCTACTTGTTTATTTCCTTTTACTAGAATACCACCCCGGTTAACCAGAGTAAAAATTCTAAACATTTTACTGTTACTTGTTCCAGGGAATATGTGTGCTCTACCTACATTAGTAGTAGAATCCTCATTACTAGCTCAACAGTCGAAAATACTGGATATCTGACTACTTCTGGCCCAACTATTGAAGGTGGGGTTCCCCAGAAAGCAAACTCAAGGATAAAGATGAATGTGCACAGATTTTATTAGGGAGTGCCCTTGCCATCAACATTAGTCAAAAGGAAGAGGAGGAAAGCAGGATTTCACAGAAAGGGGAGGTCAGGCTGCCGTGCAGGGTCAATGAGAGCTTCAGACAGCAGGATGAGGAGGAGCTCTGGCATTGAGGTGGCCCCAGAAGTGGGGCAAGGGAGGCAGGCCTTCATACCCTACCCCCACACTGACCACTAACAGTGACCGTGAGCAAGCTAACTCCTTCAGTGGAGCCGCTTCTGGAGGAGATCTAGTAGATTAAGGCTATCTCTCTTGCTCACTCTCTTTTTTCTTTTTTTAAGATTTTATTTATTTGAGAGAGATAGAATGAGCAGGGAGAGAGGCATGGGGAAAGGGAGAAAGCAGGCTCCCCACTGAGCAGAGAGCCCAACGTGGGGCTGGATCCCAGGACTCTGGGATCAGGACCTGAGCCAAAGGCAGATAGATGCTTAAGGGACTGAGCCACCCAGGTGGCCCAATTACAGCTGTCTTTCAGCACCACTCAGCATCTGGGGAAATAAATCCTTCTATCCTGAAGGGGGATCCAGGTGGTGTAACACAGCACCCACTACATAGAGCCAAAAAGACTTTGTAGTGATTGATATGAGGGCTGTGAGGTAAATTGAGGCATCAAGGATGAACCCAAGATTTAGGGCCTGAGCAACCAGAAGGATAGAGTTGTTGTTAACTGAGATGGCAAAGGCTTTAAGTGAAGATTTTTGAGGGAGATTTCAGGAATTTCATTTGGGCTGTGTTGGGTGTGAGATGTCGATTAAACGTCCAAGTAGATATGTGAAGTTGACAGTTGGATATATAAGTCTGTCAAAGACTCAAGGTGATTTTATTAATAACTGCCAGTATTTTTCAACTGCAGTTTCCAATTCTTGTGTTGTTACTTTGTTTTTGTTTTCTGGTGACCTTTGAAAATACATTCAGTCAACATCTTTAGCTGAAGTACTAGGTGGTTCTATTTACTCAAACCTTAGAAATCTAAGAATATATATATATTTCCAAACTTGAATGGCAACATGAGTGTTTTAATTCCTACGAAATGCTTAACTCTTCTTACCTTACATATTACTGTCTTTTTTCATGCATATGTATTTGTGACTGTTCCTAGACTTTTTCTCTTCAGTTGTAGTTTATTCTCATAGAATCCATGCTTTAATTATTGTTTGTTGACTCGTCCTTGAACATAATCAACAGCAAAAATCTATCTATACCCAGTGTTTGAAGATACTTAAGATACATTGAATGAATCTGGCTCTTTCTCAATCACTGAGGCCAATTAAGAAATTATTTATTAACATGGGGCATATGCTGATATTTAAAAAGCTTAACAGTATTCTTGGTTAATATTGTTGTCCAAATTATGCACATTGACTTGGGATGGTTAATATCAAATCAGCTGTTAATATATTTTTGTCTTCATTATCTCTGTTATTATAGGAGGCCATATAAAATACATCTGGTTTTAGAATATGTTCTCTTTTTATTATTAGTTTCAAACACTCCTTTTGTTGGGCAAATAGGAAGATTAGCAAAGCTTTCAGTTACTCGGATATCTTAATATCAACCTAGAATTTTTTATTTGTGTACTAAAGATAAATAGAAGTTTATCACTTGGATAGGGGTAAGGAATCCAAGTAACAAAGAAGAGTAAGTCCAAAATAATAATAATATCACAGAAGGTTATGTTCAAGGAAATGGGATAGTCAAAGTGAGTATATGGGCAGAAACAATAGCCTAGTGTTGTGCTTAATTCCATATTTATGAAATATTAAAACATATTTGGCTTTAGGTTCACAGAAATTCTTTATTCTTACCCTGTGACACTAACAAGGTAATGAGGATTCTTAAATGCTGACCATGCTTTCATGTATGGTTCTACTATTGAGTTTAGCAGCAGTAACAAAATCCCACAAGTTGTTAGATAGATCTAGGACTTTGAAAGATTACAGGCAATAATTATGGTGAATCTGTTCCTACTCGTTGAGTCCTATGGTCCTCTCTTAGAAATGTGCATTCAGTGACACTTTAGTAACAAGACCATGAATTAAATTAGGAAGAGAAACTAAGTCTCTAAAAAGGTGTTACATTTTCAAAGTCAATGATAGTGACTAAATTGGATTAGAACCCTAGTGCCTTGAGCCCCAGCCCAGAGCTATTTTCAATATACCTCATGATCACAAAATTCAGGGCTTCAATTTGACATTTATTTTCTATTGTGGATATTGATTTCCTAGGGAAAAAAATGAAATGTGCTGTTGTGTTCCTATGTACTTTATTGACCGCATAAACTCTAATTAAGAAGGCTTATGTACTATCCTTTAGTTTGTATATTACTGCAAATTTATTTCAATAAAGCTTCTTCAGTGATGGCTGATTGCAACTACATATATTAATAAACAATACTACGAATGTGCAAACAGTTATTACAGAGTTATCTGTTTTATAGGCCCGCCTTAGCCCAAATAAAACCTTCAGTGTATTTTATAGTACTTCGTGAGGAGTTTTATAATTAAGCTCATATTTGGATGGAAAGAGGCATGACAATGGGATGCAGTCCTCAAATCCTTCAACTTCTGCTGACTGCATTGACAACTACAGAAGCCAAAGAAAGCTACTAGATATATTTATGACTAAGCTATAATGATACTTTTTGTTTAATATTTTTCTTAAAATGTAATATTTTGCTTAAGTTTAAAATTGTTTTCATCCTATCCAAGTTACTGAAGACTCAGAAGGTATTAAATTTCTCTTCAGTATTTCTTATCTTCACATTCATTTAATACTAGCTTAGTTAATTTTTCAAGTGTGTTGATTATTATGAGCAACCTGGGTATAATTTCATTTACTTTGATATGCTAAATTAACCATTCTTGGCTATAGACAAAATTAGTATAAATCCACTTTTCAGAGGGAGACAATACTAGCCACTAAATGGAGACAAAGATGAATACCCTTATGATTTTCCTAGTCTCCATTGACAATATCCACTCTAATAGTACAAAAACCTCATGGAAAAATGATTTTATTATCCTGTGCAACTTCAGTGTTGCCTCTTGTTTGATGTCCTCAAAAGGCTATGTTAATGCAGAAGTCAGAATAGGATATAGAAGCAATGAAATAATGTGTATATTGGTTTAGATATTTTAAGCTAGAGCCTCACTATTACAATCGTGGTAAATTCTCTTCCTGTCATAAACTATATATCAGACTTTGAATTATAAAACAAAACACGGCACACAAAATAACTATTTATTTATTTATTTATTTATTTTAGTAAGCCTTAACTCGATCTACATTGCCAGGATTCCTACTGAATTGCATGCCTCAGGTCTATTTCATTGAAAAATATCCTCAAACAGAATATAATTGACATTTTTAGGACACTCCAGGCAACAGCAGAATACACATTTTTCCCCCAAGTCCACAAGGAACATACACCATGACAGGCCATATCCTGGACCATATAACTAATATCAAAAAATGCTAGTGGATTAAAATCATATAAAGTATGTTCTTTGACTATAAAGGAAACAAACTAGAAATCAGTAATAGAAACAAAAATCTCAAACACAAGTTAGATGACATGCTTCTAAATATTTTATGGGTCAAAGAGGAAGTCTCAAAAGAGGTAAAAAATAGACTGAATATAAATGAAAATGTAAGATATCAAAATTTCTGGGACACAGCTAAAGTAATACTGAGCATAAAACTTATAGCACTAAATATTTGCATTACAAAAGAGGGAAAGCCTTAAATAAAAAATCCACATACCTACCTCAAATACCTAGAAAAGAACAAAATAAATCCAAAACAAGCAGACATAAGGGGATAGTAAAGATAAGAGCAGAAATCAATTAAATTGAAAATATGAAACAGTAGGAAAAAAGCAGTGAAATCAATTGCTGGTTCATTGAAGAAATCAATAAAGTTTTTAACCATAAAATGGAGAGGACAAAATTTACTAATATTAGGAATGAAACAGTAAATATCATTACAGATGAGTAAGGGGTACTCTGTATAACTAAAAATATCTGAGTAGGATTGGTATGCAGGAAACTGCTAAACTCTGATGATGAAATAAATCAAAGAAGATCTGAGCAAATGAAAAGATATATCATGTCCTAGATTAGAAGACTGACCATTATTAAGGTATCAGTTCTCCCTAAATAAATATATAGTTTTAACACAATTAAGTCTAATTTATTTATTTATTAATTAAGATTTTATTTATTTATTCATGAGAGACACACAGAGAGAGAGGGAGGCAGAGACACAGGCAGAGGGAGAAGCAGGCTCCATGCAAGGAGCCTGACGTGGGACCTGATCCCCAGACTCCAGGATCACGCCCTGGGCTGAAGGCAGATGCTCAACCGCTGAGCCACCCAGGGATCCCTAAGTTATAGTTACTTAAACACACAGACTCATACACCAACAGACACTGAGTTTACCCATGTTCTCCATACTGCCATTTCTAATGGATCTTTTTTCAGGTTTTGGTTTTTGTTTTTAATTAGCTTCTCCATGATAATTATTATCTGCCACAACCATGGCAAAGAAAGGTAATTTCTCAAATGTACTGTTCTCTTTTCTCAGGGTGTTTAAAATTTCTTGCACCAAAAGTTAGCTCATGCTAATATTCCTCTGGCAGGTTTTCCTGAACCTCAGCTCTCATTCGAACACTTCCATAGGTGCTCCCATAGCACATTTGATTTACTTGCTATTAAATTTATCACATTATATTGACTTCCTCAACTGTTGAGGTACAAAACTCTTTGGCTATTTTATTCTGACTCATGATTCAGGTTTCATTTATTCATTCATCCAATAAATAAATGTCTTTTCTTTGCCCATATATGTGTTGTACTGTGCAAAGATTTTTAACACCCATCTTGAGTTCCTCACTGTGCTGTAATTTACATATTGGTTTGAGGATAATAGGAAATCCACTTATATTTTGATCTTATTTGATTAAAAGTATAGCAAATTCTTTTACTATTTTTTTCACATAATTAAGGCCAATGGGATATGAATGTAATTGGCAAATATATGTAATTCAATCCTTTGTTCAACAAATATGCATTGAATAAGCCACTATGAATAAGCCAGCATGCTTTTTAAAATCCATTGAAAAACATTTACTGTGTTTTCATGGAATTTAATAAATGATAATTGACCAGATTTTTAGAATTTTTTCATCTTTGATATGCAATCAACATTATAAGAAAAATGCTTTAAATATATTCTTACATTTAGATATAGTTTTCTTTAAAGATTTTATTTTTTTTATTTGAGAGAGAGCACAAGCAGAGGGAGGGGTGGGCAGAGGGATAAGCAGACTCCCCACTGAGTGTAGAGCCCCATGTGGAGCTCTGTCCCAGGACCCCCGAGATCATGATCTGAGTTGAAGTCAGATGCTTAACCAACTGAGTTACCCAATTTGCCCCTGATCAAACATAATTTTAACAGTACAGCTGCCCCTAAAAGACATGTGCCTCAAATGACCATTTGAGCAAGAAATTTGATTGAAAAATATGCTTAACTTATTTTAGATTATTTTTCAGCCTTGTGAATATTAAAAATATGGATACATGTTTATCATAGAATATAATTTTGAGCCTCATGTATTTTGCATTTCTAGAATGTGTTAATTTCTAAAGTTTTGATATTTTAAGATTCATGATAGCATTTTAATCAAGTGATAGCAAAAAAGATTGACAAAATCGTAAAATGGTTTTATCTGTAGCTAAAATTATTCTTTAATTGGAAGACTCATCAAAATATGCTGATGTCTTAGTATTACTTACCATTTCAACTGCTCAAGGCTATTTGCATTGAACATGGGAGAGCAGAATCAGCTTCAAATCAACCTCTTAAATTTACTGAATAGAAATACTTGTAGGAGACAAAATACCATAATACTATCTAACAAGTATTTTGTTTTGTAGGGTATTAGAAATGTATTTCTTTTTATATTTCTAGTTTATCCATTGTATACATTTTACTATAATTATGTTAATTTTGTCCTACATTTTAGGTATCTGTTATTTACTTAGAACTCTATGTTCTAGGGTGTAGCCAGAACAACTAACTATTTATGTATCTGCTGGGATGTAGCTTTAAATTCCCCTTTAAGGTCTCACTCAGTTCTACATCTCTCTTGCTTTGTTCTTTTTTTTTAATTTTTTTAATTTTTTTATTGGTGTTCAATTTACCAACATACAGAATAACACCCAGTGCCCGTCACCCAATCACTCCCACCCCCCCGCCCTCCTCCCCTTCTACCACCCCTAGTTCGTTTCCCAGAGTTAGCAGTCTTTATGTTATGTCTCCCTTTCTGATATTTCCCACACATTTCTTCTCCCTTCCCTTATATTCCCTTTCACTATTATTTATTCTAATGGAAAATATCTATTTTGGGTGTTTGGTCCAGGAACAGATTCCCAAGTTATTTTTTTTAGCTATAGCTAGATAAGACTACTCAACAATATTTTAAAAGCAGACAATAACTATAATATAGAAATGAATTAAATTATTTACATTTTAAAAAATAAACAAATTGTGATTTATTCATTATATTGTGCACTCTTTCTAATATTTGGATTTCTAATGCATTAATAAGATTAGAGGATGGAAAAATAAATCTGAAACATGAATAAAGTCCACAGTTTTCCTACTCCAAGTTATTTCTGCAAAGGCACAATCAAAAATCCCTGAATCTTTTGTACTAACATCGGGGCTCATTTATAGCTATCACTGAGAAATTTTATTTCCCAAATGAATCTGGATAATCTTCTAAAAAATCTGTGATACATTTACAGTGGGTTTGCCCATTTTGCCAAAGCATCTTAAAAAGCCACTGGCGTACATATTTTTAGAAGACCTTGGGATCCCTGGGTGGCTCAGCGGTTTAGCGCCTGCCTTTGGCCCAGGGTGTGATCCTGGAGTCCGGGGATCGAGTCCCACGTCGGGCTCCCTGCATGGAGCCTGCTTCTCCCTCTGCCTGTGTCTCTGCCTCTCTCTCTGCCTCTCTCTCTCTCTCTCTCTCTCTCTCTCTCTCTATGTCTTTCATGAATAAATAAATAAAATATTTAAAAAAATAAAAAAAAATAGATGATCATGCTGCACACTTCTAAAAAGTCAAGTTCTGAAGTTTAAGATCCGTACCTATTGGGGCACTTGGGTGGTTCAGTCACTTGAGTGTCAGACTCTTGGTTTCAGCTGAGTTCATGATTTCGGAGGTCATGAAACTCAGTTCTACTTGAGCTCATGCTCAGCCTGGAGTTGGCTTGAGATTCTCACTCTCCCCCTTTCCCCTCTCCTTCTACCACTAATCCACTTGCATTTTCTCTCTCCCTCTCTCTCTCTTTCTTTCAAATAAATAAATAAATAAATAAATAAATAAATAAATAAATAAAATCTTTAGAAATAAAAAATAAAATAAGTAGCTCATTGATAAGCACTGAGTGTTATATGGAGGCATTCAATCACTATATTGTACACCTGAAACTAATATTACACTGTATGTTAACTAACTGGAATTTAAATAAAAACTTAAAAAAATAAAAAAAGTGTCTCTTGTTATAGATAACTACTTTTCTATCATCAAAACACAAATGTGGTTTCCACTCCCCTCTTTTTCTAGAGTTGAATAATTTGAGATTGAGATAGATAGTAGTATATATAGATAGTAGTATATATATGTAATATCTGTGTGTGTGTGTGTGTGTGTATATATATATATATATATATATATATATATATATATATATATATATATAGTAGATCCTGAGGAGGATGTGTAATATTTACTTTATTTTCAACACCAAGTGGTATAAATTTTTCTAAATGGAATGTGCAGTTAATCTTTTCCTAGTAATATGTCATAGGAAACTCTTTTCAAACATCAATATATAGACTCTATAGATGGATATAAAATATATATAAGCATAAACATATGTTACATGCACAGAATAAAAAGCATGTGAAATTATAAACATTAAGCTTTTCTCTTATGCCTCACTATAAGAATTCTTAGCTCCTTTCCTAAAAGATATTAACATTTTCTGTCTATACTTGTAATGGAGAACATTACTATAATAGTAGCATGTGTAATGCTCCCTGAATCTTTTTTTTTTTTTTAAGTTTTACTCTGTTTCATTAAATGGGTGCACATGAGCTTTTAATCATTCTTAAGGTGTTGGACATGTAAGTTGATTTTTGCTGTTAAAATCAGTACTAAATTTTAAATGATACTGAAATTAGTTCTCGTCATAGTTTTTGAATAGGACTGTGGAGTGATTCCTCATCAGCACAAATTGCAAGGTCAAGGAGTTTCTGAAGCTTAAATTTTCTTGGACATTGAAAAAAATAGCCTCCAAAAATGTTAAACTTATTTAGATGCTCACAGGTAGTTTTAAAATAGACTCTTTTGGGATCCCTGGGTGGCGCAACGGTTTGGCGCCTGCCTTTGGCCCAGGGCGCAATCCTGGAGACCCGGGATCGAATCCCACGTCGGGCTCCCGGTGCATGGAGCCTGCTTCTCCCTCTGCCTGTGTCTCTGCCTCTCTCTCTCTCTCTGTGTGTGACTATCATAAATAAATAAAAATTTAAAAAAATAAAAATAAATAAAATAGACTCTTTTTCCATATCATGTGCCAAGTCATAGTTTTACTTAACTTTCATAATTTTATGGTTGAAAAAAATGTTGTTTGCATTTCTTTAAGTTAAACATCTTTTATATTTTTAGTCATTTTTATTTTCTTAGCTGCCTGATCATAAATTTTGCACCTTTTTTCCTATTTAATATCTTGTCTTTTTACACACACAATGCACATACACAAATGCATGCTGCTTACATTTGAAAGTACTTGGAATTTTAGAACAGTTTAAATAATAATGTTGTTATTCAGGGTTCTTTCGCTTTTCTAAATTTTTATAGAATTATCCTAGTGTTTTTTGGCACATGGTGTGGAAAACAGTCCTTTTTAAAACTACTTGTGAGCATCTATGTAGTGTTTTTTCATTAAGCGTGATACTTTCCTTGATTTTCAATATAGACAATTTTTATTTATTTATTTTTAAAGATTTTATTTATTTATTCATGATAGTCACACAGAGAGAGAGAGACAGAGAGGCAGAGACACAGGCAGAGGGAGAAGCAGGCTCCATGCAGGGAGCCCGACGTGGGATTCGATCCCGGGTCTCCAGGATCGTGCCCTGGGCCAAAGGCAGGCGCCAAACCGCTGCGCCACCCAGGGATCCCGACAATTTTTAAAAATCAAGACTGCAGGACACATTTACTACTTGTCTAAGTTTATACCCTTAAACAATATAAAGAAGTCCTGGAGATCTAATGCACAGTATAGTGACTATGGATAACACCACTATGTTATAACTTCAAAATTGCTTAGAGACTAGATCTTAATTGTTCTCACCACAAAAAAGAAATGGTAATTATGTAATGTTATAGAGGTATTAGCTAATTCTATAGTGGTAACCATATTGCAAATATATAAATGTATCGAGTCAATACATTGTACACCTTAAATTTATACAATGTTATATGTCAATTATATTTTAATTAAAAAATCGGTACTATTATTCTGTGTGTTTTTAATGCAACATGTTAATCATTCATTTTTTCTCTGATCTACTTAAATTATACATGTATTATATATGTATTACACTATGTATGTTATTTATGTAGATATACATGTATTATATTATATACATATACACACATACATCTATATTATATATACATATATGTATGCATATATACATATATATACAGTATATCTACACATATTACATATATATACAATATAATACGTATATTACATT
This sequence comes from Canis lupus familiaris, assembly GCF_011100685.1. Lineage (NCBI taxonomy): Eukaryota > Metazoa > Chordata > Mammalia > Carnivora > Canidae > Canis > Canis lupus. The sequence goes on along the minus strand of NC_049260.1, from coordinate 22,570,490 downwards.
ATATATATTTATTAGAATTGCCAATTTTGAACCACCCTTGTATTCCTGTCATTATTCATTCATGCCATAATACTTATTGTGTGCCTAAAATGTGGCAGATACTTTCCCAGATATTAGAGACTCTAGTCTAAAGTTATATAATTATTTTAAAATACCAGTGTCTTCTCTTTTTAACACATGATTTCTTACCCAAGTATTGATATTAATAAATTATACTCATTTTAATTTTGTTATCAGTATTTTTCTAATAATCAAAAAATATTTTTAAACATCACCTGAAAATTTTACATTGCATTGGAATTAAATTCTTGATTTAAAATTACTTACTATGAAACCATCTGGACTTCAGTTTTTAGTAAGGTTTTTAATCAAGTATTTTAGAATTAATTTACATCAAATTACTGACTTGTTTAGATTTTCTATTTCTTCTGGGGCTAATTTTGATACTTTATGTTATTTCTATGATACATTTAATCCTAGTTTTCAGAGAATTTTACACAAATTGTTTTAAAGAACTTCATTACATATCTGTTAATTTTCTTTTTTTCCTTTACTCATTTTTATTTATTTTTATTTATTTTTATTTATTTTATTTTTTTAAAGGTTTTATTTATTTATTCATGAGAGACACACAGGCAGAGGGAGAAGCAGGCTCCATGCAAGGAGCCTGATATGGGACTCCATCCCAGGACTCCAAGATCACGCCCTGGGCCAAAGGCAGGCACTAAACCGCTGAGCCACCCAGGGATCCTCTTTTACTCATTTTTTTAAAAGATTTTATTTATTTATTCATGAGAGACAGAGACATAGGCAGAGAGAGAAGCAGGCTCCCTGCAGGGGAACTTGATCCCAGGACCTTAGCATCATGCCCTGAGTTGAAGGCAGATGCTCAACTACTGAACCACCCAGATACCCCTTCCTTTACTCATTTTTAATTTTGCTATCATAGCAATTTACCTTTTTTCATATATTAATCTAATACCATTTTATCATTTAAAAATATATAAACTGGGGCACATGAGTGGCTCAGTTGGTTAAGCATCTGCCTTCAGCTTAGGTCATGATCTCTGGGTCCTGAGATGAAGCCCCAAGTCGGGCTCCCTGCTCAACATGGAATCTGCTTGTTTCTTCCCTCTGCCCCTCCCCCTGCTTCTGCTCTCTCCCTCTCTGTCTCTCTCAAATAAAGAAGTAAAATCTTTAAAAAAAACTAAAAATATATAAACTAACTGGTTTTGGAGTTTTAATAATACTACTGATTTAAGACTTTAAAATTTTAAACTTTTAAGACTTTGTTATTTCCATGTGTATATGTTAGCTTTTTTCCCAAAACTTCTAACATTGAAAATGTAACAATTTAAAAAAATACTATTCCTTATTTAGGAGTATATGAGTTTAAGGCTCTCGATTTTTTTTTTTTTTTTTTTACTAAGATTAGCTTTAGCATTATTTGTCTTTAAAACACGTCCTTTATCATTATTGTTTCTGTATTGCGTAGTTTTGATTTGAAGTTCACCTTTAATCTAACAGGTTTATAATAGTGTTTTTTCTCTAATTTTTTTAATTTCTTGAGATAGTTTTAGATTTTATTTCCTCCTTAATTTTAAGTATTACACTACTGTAGTCAGAAAATTCGGCTTTTTTCCCATTCTTAAATGCATTGTAATTTCCTTTATGATCTAACATACGCTCAGTTTTAGCGGTTGCCTTATCCTATAGTACCCTGCTCATATCTCTCAGACCTTACAGTTTTCATTGTGCATCTTTGAACTTCCAGTTGCAAGTGTCCGTATCCCTCTGACACAAAGTTTTTCTGCAATTTTAGAAACCTGTTCTGTTCCAATGAGTAGTCCAGAAGCTCTGATTTAACACATGCCCCACAACTCTCAACTGAAGGGATAGAGTATATAAATACCCTAGCTGCCTGGGACACCTGGGTGTCTCAGTAGTTTAAGCACCTGCCTTTGGCTTGGCTCATGATCCTGGGATCCCAGGATTGAGCCCCCTATTGGGCTCTGTGTTTGGTGGGGGGCCTGCCTCTCTCTCTCTCCATCTGCCATTCCCCCTGCTTGTGCTCTCTGGCTCTCTCTCTCTGTCAAATAAATAAATAAAATCTTTTTTTTTTAAATACCCTAGCTGCCTCCCTCCATTGGTTGGGAAAATGTGGTCATATTTTATACCATTTCCTGGAGTTTTTCTGTGTGATTAATCTGTGACAGGTAGTTTAATTGTGCACCCTTTATGGGATGCTTGCCTTTTACTATACACCTTTTCTCTTCACTACTTATCTTCCTCGTCTTCCCTAAAAAATACATTTCACAGGAATTCTTGTCTCAAGACTTGCTTCTGGAGAAATTCAAAATAAGGCAATACAAATCCTATTACTACATTTTTTCTTCTTAGATTATATGGTAAACTACTCAAGAAAATTATGTGACTTATTTATTAGCTATTCATGGTAGGCTAAAATCGGTTTCTCATTCATCATTTCCCTTAATTTTGTTATTAAAGCCTATATTTTACATTTTCAACATTTTGTTAGGTTCAGTAGCTAAATATTAATCACAATTTTAGGGCAGCCCCAGGGGCTCAGCTGTTTAGTTCCGCCTTCAGCCCAGGGTGTGGTCCTGGAGGCCCGGGGTCGAGTCCCGCATCGGGCTCCCTGCGTGGAGCCTGCTTCTCCCTCTGCCTGTGTCTCTGCCTCTCTCTGTGTGTGTCTCTTATGAATAAATGAATAAAATCTTTTTTAAAAATCAATTTTTTAATCACTATGAATAGTGTTTTTTATAACATGCCCTTTGTTTTCTTCTTTAAGAATTCTGTAATGTTGGGGATCCCTGGGTGGCGCAGCGGTTTGGCGCCTGCCTTTGGCCCAGGGCGCGATCCTGGAGACCCGGGATCGAATCCCACATCGGGCTCCCGGTGCATGGAGCCTGCTTCTCCCTCTGCCTGTTGTGTCTCTGCCTCTCTCTCTCTCTCTGTATGACTATCATAAATAAATTTAAAAAAAAAAAAAAGAATTCTGTAATGTCTAGCATTAATATCATGGCACAGCTTGGTTCATACTTTTGCTTTTAAATCATTTTAGATACACACATTAGATACAGCATATATTTGCTAGTGTTACTTTTATCTGTTCAACTTGTTACTTTTAATATGTGAATTTTCATCCCATTTCCACTTACTGATATACAGGTATTTGGTCTTAGTTCTTTTATGTTTTTTTTTTTAATTAAATGTTTTCTTTGTTTTCTCTCTTCGGCTGTGTAAATTGTATGTGGGTTTCTTTTTTCTAGTGTTTAGCTTTATAACCTTAGATGACATATGATGAATTTTGAAGGATGGAAAGAACCTCTCCTCTACAGGTTGACAGGGGGTGAAAATCCTTCCGTGAAGAGAGATTAATGTGTGCCCTTGCACAGGAGGCGAATGTTGTTCTAGAGAGAATGAGAGTAGGTACCGCCTTAATGAAACACTAGTCCTTTCTCTGTTATGTCTTTTAGCGGGGAGGACAATTACTTAAAGGAAAATACTATAATGGGGCCCTTGTAGTTCTGGTATTTAAATCCATGATTTGAAATACCTTAGGGTATCAAATGCCCCACTTTTCAATCCTTTTAAAATAATGCATTAAATTAGTCCAGATCCAAGTGCTTCTCTTCCAGTTTTGAAAAATTTGTTTCTCGATGATTCTTGTTTTCACTTTGGGATGGGTGGCTATGAGTTTGGAGCATTAATAATCATTAGCATGATGTTTGTAAAGTTACTTGTCAGTACTTTTCCAGATAATTATAATTAAAAAGAGACACTAGTGATATGTAATATATAGTATTTAGTATTAACAAACACTGGTCCCTATTATTTATATGTAGTAACTCATTTAGCCTTATGAGTTAAATGAGATGATATTACATGCAAGTATGAGTTGGATATTAATACCTATAATTTTATATCTGAAAAAACTGAGTAGCAGAGCCTATGTATCCTGCACAGGGTTTCATATCCCTTTAATATAGTAGAGCCAGGAGTTGATTTCATAATTCATTATACTTGGCTACTGAATTTTTAACTGCTTTTTAAGCATGATACTACATATCCTCAGATAAGAGTAATCTTTTACCGATACATATCTGGGATATAAAATACTTCACTCTAGTCCTTGTGTTTCTTATTCCTAAAACTTGGATAAGATAAATGAAACAAACAGCAGAAGACTATGAAAGGTGGAGAAAAGAAGGCCAATACTGCTAGGGCCCTTAGTATTCCAGAAAGGAGTCAGAGTTGAGTCCCTGGAGAATTTTTTTTTTTTTTTTTTTTTACCTTCTGTATATCCCAACCTGAGTATAAGAGAAGTTCTCAATTCAGAAATGCCAGCCTGGGATGCCTGGGTGACTCAGTGGTTGAGCGTCTGCCTTTGACTCAGGGCATGATCCTGGAGTTCCAGGATGCGATGAGCCTGCTTCTCCCTCTGCCAATGTCTCTGCTTTTCCCCTGTGTCTCTCATGAATAAATAAATAAAATCTTTTTTTAAAAAAAGAGGTAATAGGAAACAACTTCTGGACTTAAGTGAGAAACTGTTGTAAAATTCTTGTCATTCTAAGGTATTTTCCCATGAAAATCCATGGAAAGTAGTAAAGAAATAAAATTAACCTTTAAAAAAAAACCCAAAAAATAAATACCAGCCAGTCCTGAGAAAAAACAACAACAACAAAGAACAATGAAAAAAATGGAGTAAGTCTGCTTTTTCCAGCCAGGAAACGAGAGCAGTGGTTCTCAACTGGTAGTGATTTTGTTTCCCAGGGGACATTTGGCAGGATGGGGAGGCATTTGGAGTGATCACTGAGGTGAGGGAGCTCTATTGACATCTAGTATGTAGAGGCCAGGAATGTTGTTCAACACCCTACAATGCACAGGGCAGCTCCCCCAAGACAAAAAATTATCCAGCCCCAAATATCAACAGTGCCAAGGTGGAGAAATCCTGCTCCAAGTGGTCCAAGCAGGGATCAGCAAAATATGGTCCTGTTCACCAAATCCATCTACCACCTGTTTTTGTAAATAATGCTTCATTGGAACTTTGCTTGTGTGTGTAATGCATGTGTGTGTGTGTGTGTGTGTGTGTGTGTGTGTGAGAGAGAGAGAGAGAGAGAGAGAGAAGAAGAAGAAAAAGAAGAAGAAGAAGAGAGACTTGTTATGGAAAGTTTTAAGAGTGATTATTTTTGTTCAAAATAATAAAAGGGGGCAGCCTGGGTGGCTCAGCAGTTTAGTGCCACCTTCAGCCCAGGGCGTGATCCTGGAGACCCTGGATCAAGTTCCACATCGGGCTCCCTGAATGGAGCCTGCTTCTCCCTCTGCTTGTGTCTCTGCCTCTCTCTCTGTGTGTCTCTCATGAATAAATAAATAAAATCTTTAAAAAAATAACAAAAGGATTACCATTTAAGCAGAATCTTCTTGCAATATACAGAAGGCTTTGAGGGCTAGCCTTTACTCTATTTTTTGCTGCACTGATTTCACTAAGATCTGGTGGCGATGTTTTCCTGATCAGCATACTCTGGGGGAAAGATACTCTGCTATAGGTCTTGTGGTATTCTGTTATACTTATCTACTCAGCTGTTTCTCTTTGCTATTGCAGATGTACTAATAAAGTCTAAGAAATAGCAATAAACAGTCTCTCTAGAGGAAAATATTTTGTTCACAGGAAAAATGAAATTCTATTTTAAAGTTACTATTTTCAGTAAAATTTATTACTTCATCATGCTTTCACTCTAATTTCTACATAGAATAATACTTTTACATACTTAACATATATGAACTGATGACACACTGCAAATTCCTCATGAAAATTTTTTCATAGTGTTATAATTATTCTCCCTTCAAGATACATCTTAATTACAAAGGTGAAAATAGTAACTTGACAGTAGAGAAACCTGACAGATACCTCCTTAACCAAGTGATCAAGGTTAATATCATCAGTAACAAGGCATATCAACATCATGAACTAACCCGTTGACGTGATGTAATGAGAAGAACTCTTTACTTCTGTAGCATTCTTGGCAAAATATGTATAACTGTAACTCGTCATGAAGAAACATCACACAAATTCAAATTGAGGGACATTCAACAAAATAATTGGCCAGTTCTCTTCAAAAGTGTCAAGGCCATGACACTTCTCCAGGTTGGAAGACATGACAGCTAAATGCTGTGTGCCATTCTCGACCGGATCTTGGAGTTGTAAAAAGACATTAATGTGACATTTGGTGATACTTGATCAAATTTTGTAGATTAGTCAGTAGTACTGTACCAGTGATAATTCCAAGATTCTGGCAATAGCGCAATAGCACTATAGTTATATAAGATGATAATATTTGGGGAAGCTGTATAAAGATAAAGGAACTCTGTGTACTATTTTTGCAACTTCTTTTGGTGGGATATATATATATATATATATATATTATATATATTGCTTTTTCTTCCATCAAGGCTAGCACAGATTGGCAGCTTTATTAAATCATGAATGAATAAATATACATCCATTAGTTTAATCTTACATTTTACTTCTCTGTACTGTTTTAAGCATTTGTTTCTTGATACTAGACCATACTTTCACTTCCATGGAATCCAGTTACTTTTTCGTATACAGAGACCTGCAAAATCCCAATACTCGATTGTGTCCACATGTATTTTCAAAGACTCTATTGACACCGCACATTTTCTGCTAGAAGATATGGCACTAGCAGCTTCTTTAGGTCAATAAGGAAATCACTGATGGTACAGATAACACCAGCAGAATGGTCAGGGCCTTACTTGGAATGCTAGCATATAATTCATATTTATCATTGGACTCATGAACCCCTGTTAGTAACTGGAATATACATTTATATATTTTTAAAATATTAAAACCTTAGCTTTTTAATTTGTTTTACTTTTGTGGTTTTCTTTCATATGTATTGAGGGCTTTTGAATAAACCACTCAGATAAGTCATAAACTTATTCTTAAAGCTGTATTTGTATTAGTATAGTATTTAAACTTTTCATATCTCTCCTCACCTAAAAGGTACTTACAGCAGATACATAAAATATAAGTAATTTCACATGCCTTGTATGTATATCTCTACTTCTCTGCATTCCATATTTTTTGCATTCCATATTTTTTGCATTCCATATTTTTAACAGTTATGAAAGATAAAAGTTATTTTGCTTTTCATAATCTTGATAACTATCTTGACTATTCTAAAAGCATGGTGATGTCATTGAAGCCTCTGGATGAAACAAATTAATTATAAGGTGGTTATCCTTTGGAGTAAAAAAAAATCTAAACCTAAAAAACTTACTGTGTGGAAGCAGCCAAATCTGTTGTTAGATGAGTGTTGATACCAGTAGCTCCATATTTAAATAGAAATTAACTTAAAATTAAATTGTATGTTATTGTCAAGATCAGAACAAAACTCAGCATTGCCTCTGTAGAATCAATAACTCTTATATAGCTTAATTTATTATATTAAAAATATGTAATAAAGTGAATAGTATAAATGAATGGGCTCCCATTCCAGAATTGCTTTAAAATGAATGGCGGCTTAGTAAAGTTAATTATTTTAGAGCTTCAATGAAGAGTGAGCTTGAACATATTATTATTGTGGTTAAAATAATGGATCTGGTCTGCTGACATAAAAATTCTTAAATGAAAATAAGTTAACTTTCATCAAGAGAAATCACCTCATAGCCCAGTAGGACTATGTGCAATAAGGTGCACATATTTTAGGCAATCTACTTTAAAGACTGTCATCCTGCAGGTGATTTCTATAGTGGAAGCTGATTTTAGTATTACACTCTTAAAGTATCCATCTATGAGAATTTTATTTTGTTAGGAAAATTTTCATGGTTTTGTTGTATCATAAGGCACTGAAACATCTCAACAAATCAGTATGTGAGAGGTGGGTCAGCTGCTTTCTCCTTCACTTCTTTGGGATACTGGGAGCAACTTGTCTGTAGATTAAAAACAAAAACAAAAACAAAAACCTTCTGTGTTATGTAAGTCTTTCCAAGGCATGCGCTGGTACAACACAAACTTCTCCTGTCCAGGTGCAACTAGCCTAGCATCCAGACATCATGCAGAATACCTCAGTAATAGCAGTACACTGCACCTGCTCCCACCACAGGGCTGCTCCTTTGTGTATGATATTTGGAGCATCTGGAGGAGTATGAATGGTATAGGGAAGAAAACGGGGGAGGAAGCAGTGTGAGTACCTGGCTGGGAGAAGAGGATGTCAGTTGAAGTTGTGCAGGGCAAGCCTGAACATGTCATGTGCAAACTCAAACATCTTTGATGTTCTTTAATTAGTAACAGCTGGTGGAATTCCATTACGGGGTCTTCATCGGCCTTGAGCTGACTCACAATCCTGGTGATTGATGCAGCTATCTAGCATGGGCTGCTGATCGTGTGCCATGATGCTGTGCTAGATTTTCTGGAACAGAAGGCTAGACAATTTCTCCACAATGTTAGCTTTCCCCTGGAATCACTGTCCTTCCCACCTAAGGCATGATGGTCAAGATAAATGGCACCTAGTTGCATTCTATCATTTATTAAATAACTGGTTGTAATGTTGAATGAAGCTGGGTCCATTTTGCTCCCAAATTGGCTTGTTTCCCATTCTGGAGCATCACCTGACCTCACTGAAACCTGACGAGCCTGCATGATGTCTGCAGTGGCAGTGGCAGCCCAGCATGATCTGTTGCAGTAAGAATCTTAAATATTGATTTTACTGTAGTTAAAATAACTTCTGACAGAAAATTGAAAAGAAATCTATTTTAAATCAAGCAAGCTTGTAAATAATTACAGGGATGTATATAAATCCCCATTGCTATTAAAATGTGACACAATTTTTTACTAAGATGTGTGTTTAATGGTCCTTCAAATGATTTCCTGAATTGAGGACCTTTACTGACTTTCTATGATGGCATACCAAATTTTTCAAGTTTAAGGTTTTAGTTCTGTAAATTTTTTTCTCCATCAGATTTTACACTGTACAGGTTTTTTTTGTTCTTGTTCTTCTTTTGGTTTTGGTTTTCTTTGTGGTTGTTTTGTACTCAGCATATCTTAAAGAATAAACAGAAGAAATGATAATATGGAAGATTCAAATCCAAAACTACAGGTATTAAAATAAATATAAACAGACTAAATACTCCATTTCAAAAGTTACAGATCGTCAGAAAAACATACATATAATCTTAATCTTAAAAGTGAACTGCATGGCTATGCAAAAGAATGGGGAAAAATGTACAATGTGACAGTTAAGCAGAGAAAAGTTTTTTTTTTTAAGATTTTATTCATGAGAGACAGAGAGAGAGAGAGGCAGAGACACAGGCTCCATACAGGGAGCCCGACGTGGGACTCGATCCCGGGTCTCCAGGATCAGGCCCTGGGCTGAAGGCAGCACTAAACCACTGAGCCACCTGGGCTGCCTGAAAAGTTGGTCTTTAATTCTTAAATTGAACAAGGTAGATTTAAGAGAAGAAAGTAATACTAGGGAAAAAAAATAGGCTTATTTCAATATAATAAGAGCCTAAATCCAAGAGAAAGATCTAACATCCAAACCTTATATTGAGATAATAATATAGCTTCACTTGACAAAGCAGGAAGTGACAGAACTAGGAGACGCAGACAAATAATCACAGTATGAGAATTTAACTCACTTATCTCTGAAACTAATAGAAGTATGGGGAAAAACAAAAAACAGCAATTCTTACTATCTGGGTAACTCTTCTTCAGATCTTGTCCCTTTGGATTCTGCCTTCAAACAAACGTCTTTGATAATTTTTCCAGCTTTCCTCAGCAGAATGGTTATGCTGAAAAAGACTATTCTGCCATTGTTGGAAACAGACGTCTTTATAAACACAGTATTTTTTTGTGGTATGCTACAGTTTTTATCCATAAAGTCATTAATATAAAATTAAGAAAAATAAGCCATTTATTGTAGAGTACGTGATTTTCACCAGCAATGAATCTACTACTATTATAGATCTACTACCTAGTAGAAAAAGCATCAAGTAAATAAGGTATATTTACAGATTCATGTATGTTATAGGTTCCTATTTTAGCACATATTAATGAAACTAAATCATATGCTAGGGCTTAACAAAAATCTGAAGGAATTCAAGGAAATTGTATAAAAGAAATCACCATTTCTGATCAAGCTGTCAGCAGCATATGAAGAACCACAGTTTGAATATTGTGCTCATTTGTATTATGGAGCTCTTCTGATCAAGGTAAACTGGATAAGTCAGACCATCTCTCTCCTGAGTACAACCTGAAAAATTAGAACAGAGAGAGAAAGAGAGAGAGATTGGAAAACTAACAAGGCAAATAAATATTGAAGAGTAAAAATCCACAGAAGTGAACTCAGCATTTTAAGTAGTTTTCATTGAGAGAGATCTGCAGGTTCAGGGAACTTACTTAGAAACTGGACATTAAGCAAAACTAACTTCCAATAAGTGCACCAGGATGTAGGGAGAACAAAGTTTAAGAGCCATTGATCATTGTCTTCTTGTGTGGTGGGAGATGGAATGGATATAAATTCTGTAGGGTTTGGGTGGGACCCTGAAGGTTATGGTTTGGAAGCTATAGTGAACCTGAAATCAACCAATTCTAACCAGGTCCTAAAGCCTGACTTTGAATTATTGGAGTCTCTGATTAAATATTCTGGAAATGATTGTGCTGTGCTGTTAGTTGCAAAGGCGGAGTAAAATTAAATTTGAATTATCTCTGTAATTTTCGTATATTATTTCTAACACACAAGTAAAAATGAGTAGGAAAATTATGAGAAAAAATATGTGACCAAAACCCAACTGAAGGGTGCTTGACTGCCTGAGTTGGTAGAGTGTATGACTCTTGATCTCAGGGTTCTGAGTTTGAGCCCCACATTGGGTATAGAGATTACTCAAAAGTAAAATCTTTTTAAAAAGTTAAGAAAATTTTAAAAACCAACTGATACAACGGATAAAAATAGGTATACCAAATAACTGTATAATAGTTATCATCTGTGCAATTAAAAATGTCTCATATATCAAAAAAAAATTAAGAATGTAGCAGAGAACTAGAAATGAAAACATCAGGTTTTGTTTTATGTATTTGAAGTTCTTTTATATGGTACCCAAATATTTAGGTTTGTAGTATGCCTGTTAAATGGATCTCTTAATTATAATAAAACATCCCTTCTTAAAGTTTATTTTGTCTAGCATCAGAGTAGCTATTCCAGGTTTCTTATGTTTCCTTTTGCTTGTTATATCTTTTTTCATACTATTATTTTATACCTGACCCTATTGTTATATATAAGTTGTGTGTCATGTAAATAGCATTTAATTGGGATTTCATTTTTGTTTTTTCTAATCTAGACTGACAATCTCCACTTTTAATTGGAATGTTTAGGTCTTTTTATGTTTAATTACTATTAATATAGTTTGCCTTAAAGTGTCAACTTTAAATGCCCTTCATTTTCTATTTCCTGTCTCTTTTTGTTTCTCTGGTCTTATTTTTGTGCATACTTTTGTGTTTATTGAACATTTTTTATTTTTCATATTAAGTTCCTCTATTGGATTTTTATCTCAGGCAGTTTAAAACATGTCCACATATTCTTTAATGCTTTTTTTCTTTCAGTAAGTGAAGTTTATGGCTCTTCCCAGGATTCTGGGCCAACTTCATGACTCGTTAATTAACAGAATGCAGTGGTTGTGAGGCTATATAAATTTCTAGGCTGAAATTCCAATCAACTGCCGTTATCAACTGCTGCCAATGGAGGACGCCATCTTGGCCCTCCTCTTAGCGTTCTTTCCATCTATTTCATTGGTTCTCAGTTTCTATCACGTGTTACTTACCTTCAACCAGAAAAACTTCCTGTAGCAAGGTGAATTAGATTATCAAGAGACAAATTGTCTCAAGTTTGTTTATATGAATGTATCTTATTTCGTTCTCAGTTTGGAAGGATAATCTTGCTAAATACAGAATTCAACGTTGATGGTTTTATTTTTTCTTTCACTCTGGTTGTAGTTCTCCACTGTTGCTTTTGAGAAGGCAGCCGTCCTCTCAAAGCCCACAATGACATCGCTTCACAGAAAGCGGCTTGGCTTAGCTTCTAACAAGAGGTTAGTTGACTTTTATTTTATTTTAAAGATTTTTATTTATTTATTCATGAGAGACAGAGAGAGAGAGGCAGAGACACAGGCAAAGGGAGAAGCAGGCTCCATGCAGGGAGCCTGACCAGGATCAGGCCCTGGACTGAAGGCGGCGCTAAGCCGCTGAGCCACCCGGGCTGCCTAGGTTAGTTGACTTTTAAATCATTGTTTACATATTGGTGATATGTTCTTACTTCTCAAGCAAGGTTGATGGAAATGCATTTGTTAATTTCATCAATATTCTTTATTTCATGTGTATGTCAAATATATGCTAAAACTTTTCAAAAATTTATAGCTGTTTTTCAATCAAAAGTATTTAATTTATATAGTGATTAATTTCTATAAATGCAGTTATTTGATAATAACACATAAAGCAAAAAGGTGGGAAGCTAGCATAAAGTAACAAAAGCAAAAAAAATGAAATTTTCTTTTCATTTCTTATTAAAATATATGTTTGAGTAAATTATATACTAATTAAAATAATTTAAGCATATTTCTGAGCAAAATCTCAAAATATTAAAACTTTTTTCCTTATAATTGTTGATCTGCTTCTAACATTGACGTGGATGAGAAATTTTATGAATAGGCAGATTTTTACTAAAGAAAATGAAGCGACACTTTTGTTACCTAGAGCAAAATTTTTATAACTACAATAATTATATAATATTAAGCTTGCACAAACATTTTATATACAGTGATTTACATAAAATAATTCAAATAAGAACCAATGCAGTAACAATTTATAAAACGTAAGTGAAAGTAAAATGAAAATATTCCTATTTATATGTGCTTAATATGTAATAATTTTGGTATTTCAAGTAATAATTGATAGCCTATTTAACAAATAGTACTTGTAGAAAACATCAAAGAATAAATTTAAAAAGTATAAAATACCAGGAAGTATATTATTTTTTTTCAGGAAGTATATTAAATATGCTTAACATTTAATGGAAATTAAATAATAAGATCAATTTTTATATTTTACCCTAGTATCAGATTATGAAGGAATTTAAAATGTTACTGTGTTTTAGAATGAAGTTTGACACCACAAATTTTAGATTTACATGTCCTTTTCATAGTAATTCTGCTTCTAGGACTGTATCTGAGACACAGCTGCTTAAACATGTACTGGGAGGGGGGCTCCTTAAGATAGGAGCTCTTGTGCCCCAGCTCCCTGTTTGCCCCAGCTGTGGCTCTCCCTTCCAGGCTACCCTCTCTCTTTAAGAATTAACTTCAGAAAGGCAGTAGGAGTGGGAAGACTCCCAGACCCAGGGGATGGGGGCGACCTGTCCCAAAGAGAAGGCCTAGTAAGCTGAGCCACCAGCTGAGTTCCCCCTCAGGTCCAGACTGGACCAGGAGGGTTTTAAGTTGTTTCTGGTTATACTGTGTTCCTTTATTCAATTGCAAAAGAAAAAAAAAATTGCTCCCTGTAGGGCCCAGGCTCTTAGCAGCAGTACAACACTCTCCCCATCTTCTATTAAAACCTGGAACCACTTTTTTTTAAGTGCTTGAAAGGTAAAATAGTTGCAAAATGAATTAAAGTGTGTCCATACTGTGAATATTATACAACTTTTACAATCACTGTTAAATCTATATGTACTTACAGAAAACATCTTCAAGACACAATGTCAATAAAAAAGATAAATCAAAGACTTTCAAATAAGCATACATATGTATAAATATATTATTTATGTAACTGTATATGTGTGTTTGCATATGCTAATACACACGTTTGATTGCTAATCATGGTTTCTTTCCACAAAGGGAAATACATTTGCATTTTTTTGCAAGTTTTACATTAAGTACATGTGGTATTTGTAACTAATGTAAAAGTCAAAGAAATAGTCACATGAAGGCATAATACTAAAGGTTATTTTGAAATATCTACAATCCTGCTTTTTGTTTCTACAGAATTGACTTTTGGGTAATTTTGTGTTAATAGATTCATACAGTATGTGGTGTAATTTGTCTTGCTTCCTTCATTTGGCATGGGGTTTTCGAGGTTCATCCATGTTCTAGCATGTATCAGAAATCGGTTCCTTCTCACTGCTGATTTATAATTCCATTCTGTGGTTACTAACCACTTACTGTTTACCTGTTTATGAGTTGATGGAGAATACAGTTCTTCTCAGATTTTAGGTATTATAAATATAATGGCTGTGAACATTTTTGTAGAGGTCTTTGTGTAGACATAAGCTTTCTTTTCTCTTGGGTAAATACCCAGAAGGATGTGATCATTTGGTGAAGTATATTGAACTTTTTAAGAAATCGCCTAAATGCTTTCCAAACTATTGTACCATTTTGCAATCCCAACATCATTCTATGACGTTCCAGTTGTTCCACATCCATATCAACTTTTGGTTTTGTGACACTTTTAAGAATCACCCCTTTGAGAAGGTGGAATTTGGGATCTGAGTATGGATTTTATTTTTATTTCCTAGGAAGATTGAAGGTGGTAGGAATTTGTTCATGTGCTTATTGAATATTCTCTAGTGACTATTTACTAAAGATAAATTGTGTGTATAGTTAAAAGTTGTTTTCTAATTATTGAAGTAATTCCTTATGTATTCTAGATACAAGTTCCTTTTTCAGATATATCTGTTGTAAATATTTTCTGCAGATCTGTGCCTTGTCTTCATTTTCTAGCTTTTAGAAAGAGAAGTTTATATATTTGATGAAATATAAAAAGATTGTTTATTTTTTTAAAAAAATTATTTATTAGAGAGAGCAAGTGCATGTGCACATGAATAGGGGGGACAGAGGGAGAGAGAATCTTAAGACTCCCTGCTGAGTGCAGAGCCTGACATGGGGCTCCATCTCACAAGCCATGAGATCATGACCTGAGCCGAAACCAAGAATCAGACACTTAACCAGCTGAGCCACGTGGGCACCCCACATTTTTCTTTTTTTTAAATCGTGTCTAACAAATATTTTCCTATAGCAAGTTGAAAGATTTTTTCCTATATGCTTTATAGTTTGTACTTTTATATTGAAGTCTGAGTTCTAATTCAAGTTCATTTGTGGGGACACTTCGGTGGCTCAACAGTTTAGCGCCTGCCTGCAGCCCAGGGCGTGATCCTGGAGTCCTGGGATCAAGTCCCACATCGGGCTCCCTGCATGGAGCCTGCTTCTCCCTCTACCTATGTCTCTACCTCTGTGTGTGTGTGTGTGTGTGTATGTGTGTGTGTGTGTGTGTGTGTGTCTCATGAATGAATAAATAAAATCTTTAAAAAAAAGTTCATTTGTGCAAGTATAAATTTCATGTCCAAATGCATTTTTCCATATGGTTATTCAGTTAAACTATTTATTGAAATAACTCTTCTTTCTTTCATTAGCTTAGTTTGGCACCTTATCAAAAATTATTTGGCCATATTTCTAGACTTTCTATTCTGTCCTATTGTCTCCTTATGCCAAAGCTATACCCTCTTGAATATTGGAGCTTCATAAGAAGTTCTGAATAGTAAAAATCCTTCAACTTGTTTTAAAATTTTGGGCTATTAAAGATCTGTTATACTTACAGATTAATATTAGAATAGTTTTGTAAACTTTTGCATAAAAAGCTTGCTGACATTTTTATTGAGGGTGAATCTTTGGATGAATTTGGAAAGGACAGATATCTTAACACTATAGAGTTTTCCAATCCAAGAAGATGGTGTATCACATTTCCTTAAGTTTCTCCTGTTCTTCTCAGCAATATTTGAGGTTTTCATTTGCAAATTTTGCATATATTTTGCTAATGTTTCCCTGGGTATATCATGTTTCTTGGTACTATTGTATATGATAAAGTTTCAATTTCACTTTTAATGATTATTTGCTGGCATATAGATGTGTAATTGATACTTTGTTTATTGATCTTGTATTCTACAAACATAAATCCACTTATTCTACTTGCTTCTTTGTATATTCCTTCAGATTTTCTACATATATGATAATGCTATCTCTGAAAAAAGAGACAATTATGTCATCTTTTCCAATCTGTATATATTTTCTTTTCTTGTATTATTCAATTCACTAGCACTACCATTTTAATTTTGACTGGAAATGATAAGAACCTATACCCTTGTCTTGTTCCCAAACCTGTGGGAAGTCCTTTAGGGATTTTCTTCAAAATAGTATGCCAACTGTAGATTTTTTTATTTATTCACTTAAGATGAGGAAATTCCTTTTTACTGCTGGTTTGTCAAATTTCATCAAATTGCACACTTAAAATTGATGAGTTTAGGTGTATGTAAGTTATCCTTCAACAACAGATTTAAAATGATATCAATACTCTGGTTTCTCTTCAGATTGTATAAATCTTTCACCTTTTAAAATGAGGGGATCACCTTAAGTATTTGCTGGAACTGTTACTCAGGTAGTTAAATACTATAGAATATTGATCATTTTCTCATATTTATTTAATGTGTTTTTCATCTATGCCTACTATTATATGTGCATATATGTAAAATAGGAAAACACAAGTCTCAATTCTAGGTTATCATTACAATTAAGTGATTTGTTTAGGGTGGTATTTTATGAACTATGAGGAATTATAGAATCATCAAATTCTTTCTATTCAGGAAATATATATATGTGTATATATATGATATTTCTGAGTGTATTTAAGGTTTTGATTTCATTGTTATTCTCCATATTTATGTGAAATGATAGCAATTTGGAAATAAGCAAAACTTCCTTTAGTTGTCAAAAAAGTGAGTTACATATTGTTACTGAAACATTATCAGTAGAAATAAACAGGGCTTGGAAAAGGAACATATTGAGAAAAAAAGAATGCCTCTATATAGTATCCAACAGTGATATCTAAGCTATGAAAAAAAGCATTATTTCTTTCAGAAGCTTCAACAATGATTTATCCTCTCTGAATTTTACCTGTCTCTCATAGTTAGCAATTATTTCCTGGGCATTCATCCTAGATTGTTGCTAAGCAATGACTATAAGCTTGTACCTTGTCAGTTTACCATTTGCTACACAGAATTTCTTGCATAAGTCTTTGCCAAAATACTGCCTTTTTGTTCTAAAAATTAATAAAGTATACCTATCTTACGTAGAATTTAATTTTTTTCTCTTTAACACAGTCTTTAGGGAGGCAAAATTAAATTTGTTGGGTCATTGACTCTTACAGAATTTTGTTAATTTGTAATTACTTTTTTTAGTACACATGCACACACACACACACACACACACACACACAGAGGCAACTGAACAGGATCTACATAAAAGAAAAGCAGACCATATCATCACTATGACATATGGTTCATCTGATTTGATTCAGCTCATTTCCCTGGAAGAGATGCCTGCTGGGAGCTGTATCTTTTCTACTTGTTTTGAATGCACTAAAAGACCAATTATAAACCCTGGCACAACATTTTATAATCTTATTTGTACTCTTATATTCTATTTTACAAACTTGTTTTAGTTTATTTTTCTATGAATCAAGTAAACCAACCAGACTTGTTGGGATAGTGGTAATAATACTTAGCTGCAGTCACAGTACAAGAGTCCAAACCTTGGAATGAGGCTTAATGAGTTCTTAAGCAAATAATTACATTTCTACAAACCTCAACTAACTTTATTGGCAAAATGAAGATAATAATTATTTCCCCCTAAACTTGGGAAACTGTACAAATATATGCAATCCTCCAAAACAAAGTGTGTTGTTATATTTCAGTCAACATATTAGGATCAAGGTCTCTCTCTTTTTTTAAAAAGAAAGATTTACTTTAGAGAGAAAGAGCACGTGCATGCATGCACACATGCATGCACACACGTAAACACACACATGAGTGGGAGGAGGGGCAGAGGGAGAGGGAAAGAATCTCTAGCAGATTCCTCCCTGAGCAGGAAGCCCAGTGTGGGGCTTGATCTCATGACCTTGATATCATGACCTGAGCTGAAATCAAGTTGGATGCTTAACCAACTGAGCCACCCAGGCATCTCTCAAGGTCTCTTTCTTAGAACAGGGAAACATCTTTTCACTTTTCTCCCCTCTTTTAATGTTTCTAATAATATTTTTTCTATGCTGATACCAAGTTTTATGTAGTTCTATTTCAATGACAGGAAAATATTTCACGTCTCTCTATTTATTTAGGTTTCTTTACTAAGTAGGACTTAAAAGTTTGTCCTTCTGTAGATGTTATCCTGTTTTCTTTGCATTACAGATGAAGTTACTCTATTTGTCTTTCTCTTTGTAATTTGCACAGTAAAATTCTCTGAGATCCAAAGTGAATTTAGAATTATAGAGGTACAAGATTTATTTTGGCATATTCAGATTTTCATTGTTTTTCTTTTGATCCATTGCTCAATACCTAAAATTTGATAAACAGTCAGACATATTTATGTTTTTATTGTATTTAATACCTCTTTAAATCACTCACAATATATATTTTGGTGTCTTGTGTTAGTAGATAGAATTTTTTGTGCAATAGTCAACTCTTTGTCCTAACACTGTTTAGTAAATAATATTTTTTAAACCACTAAACTGGGGTTTTACTTCTATATCTTAAAATTTTATATATATGAGAATTTCTTTCTAGGCTAGTTCATTTAATCGATTTATGTACCATTACCATACTTTTATTTGTATTAGATAACAATTTTAGTATTTCTTAGCCAAGGTTTCTTTTCTTTTTTTTTTTCTTTTTTCTTTCTTTTTTTTTTTTGGTAAAGATTTTATTTATTTATTCATGAGAGACACACATAGAGAGGCAGAGACATAGGCAGAGGGAGAAGTAGGCTCCCTGCAGGGATCTCAATGCCGAACTTGATCCCAGATCCCAGGACCCCGGGATCACGCCCTGAACCAAAGGCAAATGTTCAACCACTGAGTCACCCAGGTGTCACTTAGCCAAGGTTTCTTAGTCCCAATTTCCAAACTTCTATTATAGTTGCTTTGTTCTTTCTTCCTCCCCATTGATTTAAGTTCATCTTGGTTAATGTGAGAAGGTAATCTTATTGGAACCAAATTGCACACTTTTCAAAAGAGATATTTGTAGAACAAATTGAGCCAGTAGAGGTAGAAAAGGAGACTGAATTACCACTTTTTGGAAAAATATTCTCTTCCTTATTTATGTACTGGGCCTTCTTCCGTTGGGAGAAAAAAAAAGGTACAACTTAAACAATAGAGTTTTTTTCATAACTGAATTATTGTACTTGCCAGGTCATATAATAATCAAAGTATAATACTACTATTACTTAGATTGTTATTATTGTATTCCTTTACATGTTTGTTTAGGAGTAAGGACAAAGAATTAAACTATGGTATTGTTTTGGTGATTAAATTATAGTTCATGGGGCAGCCCTGGTGGCTCAGCAGTTTAGCGCCGCCTTCAGCCCAGGGCCTGATCCTGGGGACCTGGGATCGAGTCCCACATCAGGCTCCCTGCATGGAGCCTGCTTCTCCCTGTGCCTCTCTCTTTCTCTCTCTCATGAATAAATAATAAAATCTTTAAAATTTTTTTTAAAAATAAATTATAGCTCATAATGTAACCATTCTGACACTGATGCATAAAGATTTCTGAATATGTCAGAGCTACGTTGTTACATTCAGCAAAGAAACACAGACACTTGTTAAAATGAAGAGAAATCAGCAAGTGATGTTTCCCTTTGAGTTTCACATAAGTGTTATATTTTCCTTGTTAGCAAGACAATTATTCAGTCAAGACTCAGAGAGTAAGGCACTATTAAAAGGAAAAAAAGAAAAATGATAAATCAAAGAGAAGGTTCTGCTTATAGAACATTTTATTTTAAATTGTAAGATATCCACATAACTACTGTTAATGCATATTAGAATGTGGTGAATGCCAAAATGAAAGTCATTGGGGATGATGGAACTTTAGAGGAGGGAGAAATTACTGTCATATATAGCAATCTGGTATGACTTCGTGGTTGATTTGGCATGTGAGCTCCACCTTGTCAGATGGTTTAGATTTGGGGTTGATGATATGGCATCACTGGAAGAGCTGAGACAAAGCTACTGAGGTGCAAAGACTTAGTATATATCCATGAGAAATTAGGTAATTTATTTTGGCTAGAATATAAGGGTGTGTGAGAAAAAATAGTGGGACATAATTTTGGAAAGACAATTATAGGCCAGATGGCAAAATATCTTTAATAGTAGCTATTAGATTTTGGATTTTATTTTGTTGATAATTTGGGGCCTGTGAAGTATTTTTTTTTAAAGGTGTTGGTGTAAATGGTGCAATGCTTTAGAAGGGTTACAAAAATGATTATCTTCCTAGATAAGCAGTAGACAGGCATTCATACAGTACTAGTGAGATTCTAAGATTCTAAAATCTTAAATCACTAGGTTCAGAAAGGTTTAGATAATGTTATCTTTTTTGTAGATGTTATCTTATCAGTGGTCACAAAAGTTCATCTACTAAGCCATTTCTACTTTTGCACTGTCATGTTTGATGTCAAATTAATATTTTTTTCTTCTCTTTCCCTTTAATTAAAGAAAGATGTTAATATCTTTTGAAAGAAGTTAACTGAAGTATAAAATCATTGCCTTTGAAATTATTAGAATAACAAATGTGATATGAAATATTAAAGATTTCTAGTGCATTACAATAATTATAAAAAATTATGTCATTTGAACATAAATTTGCATTGTATTTGTTTCATATATTACATTTTGACTCAATATAGTTATAAATCAGGGCACCTCAAGGTATCTCTGCTATACTCAGATCAAGAAATTGGAATATCACTACAGGTTAATTGAATGTTTCATGTGAGATTATTAGTGTTATTTAATTTTTAAATAAAACCCATGCTCACCAAAAAACCTTCATTTTATTTATCATGTGGATTATTTATTGAATTATGAATATATGCAATTGGTATTCATTTTGATAAACACTAAAAATGTAAATGAAGTCAACTCAATTAACTTGAGTGCTCATGCATTAAAAGAAATGACTAAGGAAGTAGCAAAATCTAGTCGTAACTGCTAGTAGTCCGTTAGTGAAAACCAAATCAATTCTTAGTGACACATAATCTCATTATATTGCAGTAGCTAATGGGTAACTTTTATTAAAAGTCAAATGTCTATAACACTGTTGCTATGTATTTGGTTTAGGAACTAACACTGATGCTGTATAAAAAACTAGCATAGGAATTTAGAACACTGACAGTGATCAGGCTTTGTAATTCTTAGGAAGTGAGGAGATTTTCAAATTTAATGTTTATTATTTTTGCATGTGTGAAGTTTCGGTTGCTGTCATATACTTGATCACTGCTGTCTTTTCAATTTCCAGTTGAAAGCATAAAAGTAAACGGGACTGCTCAACAATACTGAAAAGAGGAGAAATTGGTGTCCTGGGATTAAGGCATGGGTATTTAATCATTGACTGTCTTAGTAAAGGAGATTGATCTTGGAAACGAGTCTAAGGAAAGGCAGCCAAAAAGTATAGAGCCATTCAGAAGATGGACTGCCATAGCAACTCAGGGAGTAAAATAATGAAGAGTGCTACTGAGGGGTGCTGGGGTGGGTCAGTCAGTTAAGCATTGGACTCAGTTTTGGCTAAAGTCATGATCTCAGGGCCATGAGATTGAGCCCAGCATCAGGCTCAGGACTCAGTGGGAAATCTTCTTGAGATTCCCTCTTTCCCTCTGCCCCCTCCTGCCCCTGCTTGCACGTAGGTGTGTGTGCATACTCTCCCTCTCTCTCTCAAATAAATAAAATCTTTTAAAAAAAGTGCTACTGAGATTAGGATTATGAATAATTAATGATAATAATCTTTAACAGTTCTTGAATAATTATTGTTCACTTAGTACTAAGTACTTTATCTGGATTGATTCATTAGTCTTCAGTAACATCATAAGGTGAGCACTATTATTTATTCACAAATGAGAAAAACAGTTTTAGAGAAAGTAAGAAACAAATAAATTAACACAGATAGTAATTTGTGTGTGTGATTAGAACCCAGGCAATACGAGTGAGTCCAGGGATTGTACACTTAGCCTGTATAATCTGTTCCATCCAAATGGTCTGAAAAAATACCCTTTGAATTTTTCCCTATATGTGAAAGATAAACAGGAATTTGTCAATGGAGAAAGGATTAAAGGCTGTTAGGGGTATGGTTTATTCTGCATACATGTGATGTTCTGTTGAATGATAGAATGAAGTGATATTGTTCTCTTGAGCCTCTCAACTTAAGGAGTCATTTAAGGATCCTTGAGTGACAAGAGAATGATATCACACGTGATAATTGTGGTTAGTTCTGAGATTGTCTTGAAGAATTACATTCCAGCTTTCCTATAGAGAATTATGCATCCTGAGATCTCAATTTAGGGGGTTTAAGTAAAGATAACCCCATCCCTAGTTCCACTAGGGTTGCATAAACCCAAGTGTATCAAAAAGAATGTCATGTTCAACTGCCCAAAGGATTGATTGATATTAGTTTCCTTAATATATAAAACTCTGGGAGTGCCTGTCTAGCTCAATTGGTAAAGCATATGACTCTTAATTTCAGGGTCATGAGTCCAAGCCCCACATTGGGTATAGAGCCTACTAAAAACAAAAACAAAACAATTCTGTTTTAAAAAATTTAGGATTCTAACTCTATTAAGATAATATAAAAATCTCTTCTAAATTTGCTGCCTTGATTTCTTCTTCTAGAAGATTAATTCCTTCCTATTTCCCTAATCTGTGGAGATTACAATGTTTTTCTTCTAGAATGCTATGGCATGTTGAGTCAGGCGCATGGCCTTAAGAATACCACAGCAGATTTAGCTGTGGATTTAAGGCAACTGTCCAGAGAGTTCATGTGAGGACCACTCCACACACAATTAGTAATTCCCATGTTATTTGAATTACATGAAGTGTGTTCACATTTTAGCATCATCTATTCCTTCATGTACTGGAGGTCTCTAACATCACCCTCAAGATAGAGAATTTCTTAAAAGAATTCACAAAAAAACAGGAAAGCTATTAAACTTACAGTTATCGCCTATTACAGCAAAAAGATGCATAATAAAATCAGGAAAGGGAAAAAGCACATAGGGCCAGGAGACACCGGGCACAGCTTCTAGTTATTCTCTTCCTGTGGAGTTACACAGTGCTTAATTTTTTTTTTACAACAGTAATGTGCTGTAGCACATGAAAAATGTTGACAGCCTTGATCATGTAAGCATGGAGTGTCTCCATTGCTGACCTTAGTTCCTCGGTCTCCAGCCCTCACAGAGGACTAACTGAGACAGGATGCCTCAATGCCTCAAAGCACAGACATATAAAAACAGCTATTTACCATAAATCACATTGCTAGCATCAACTATCCAGTATGGCCCAAAGCATCAGACATACAAACAAACACATGCTTATCAGGCAGGATATTCTAAGAGCTTAGAGGATACAGATCAGGAGGTGGACAAGGACCAGACCTGAAGAATTTAGGCAAGTAGAGGCTTTAGGAAATCCAGGCCTCAAAGTTAACCTCTGAGTGCACAGTATATACATTTTTGTTATTTTTATATATAGAATTCTGTCCTATATGTCTTAGTGATTGTTTTATTATATATGAAAATGATTTAAAACCTTGTTTTCTTTTTTTTTTTTTTAAATTTATGACAGTCACACACAGAGAGAGAGAGAGAGAGAGAGAGAGGCAGAGACACAGGCAGAGGGAGAAGCAGGCTCCATACACCGGGAGCCCGATGTGGGATTCGATCCCGGGTCTCCAGATCGCGCCCTGGGCCAAAGGCAGGCGCCAAACTGCTGCGCCACCCAGGGATCCCTAAAACCTTGTTTTCATTTTCATTTTATGAAATACTTTTAATTCCAATTCTTTTACTTCTAATTCTCATGACTTTGAGTTGTCCAGCATTACCTACAAATACATGCAATCATAACTACTTACACATTTACAAAATAGTTCTCTTTGAGTGCTTTCTGATATTGCTAGGCCTTACCTCTTGTTTTTGTCTAATTAAATGAATTTGAACTTCTGGGGAAATGACTGACGTGATAATTTTTTCATTGCTAAATTAAATGAGAAAATAGATAAGCCTTCAGCATGTGCAATAAGTTTGACATGAGAGAAAATAGGCATTTTTTTATGAATTAAAGAGTTATTGTGACCAGAGTTTATTGTGACTCTTATGTATATATAAAAGATTGAAAAATGTGACAGGTCCTTATGCAATTATATTTCAAAAATGCAGAAAACATGAAACAGTAATATTTTTCTAGGAAAAAAAATGATAAACTTTTAAAATTGAGAAGAAACATGAGTGTGACCATGATAGGCACTGAAATAATAAACAAGAAACAAAAACAGTAGACCCACTAGGAAATATTAACAGACATGGCAAAGAAACGAAGGACAAATAATTGGTTAATCAAACATCTGTGTTTTGTTCTTTTCACTGTCCAGTTCCCATTTTTCTGGTGCATCTTTAGGAATCAACCCCAAATTTCAGTCCAAGTTCAAGTAGAGCTGACGCTTCCTTACACCTCCAGGGAGAAGATATGACTCCATTAATCAATCATCCCATCACCTTGGCCAAAGCGCTTAGTCTAGGGGTCAGTCCATAATCCTTGTTAGGTTAGTGTGAGGTCTTTTCCTGACATTGGTGGAAACACAAGTTTTTTTTCCGGCTGTGTTTGGTAAATTTGGACAGGAGAGCAGTGGCTATCAAACTAACTGCACCCTAAATCCTGAGGGGATTTGTTAAAACCTATTACCCAGGTCACCACCTACATCAACTAAATCAAAATTTCTGGTTTATGAAATCTGTGCTTCACTTGAGTTTACAGACTCCTCAGGGAATTCTGATTGGCATTCAGTGTTGAAAACCTATGATCCAGAGAATAGTGATTCTCAAACTTTGGGATGCATCTGAATCAAGGGTGGGCTTGATAAAAATCTAGATTGTTTAGCCCAACCACACCATTTCTTTTTTGTGAGGTATGGGTAAGTGGGATGAGGAATTTGTATCTCTATTAATTGTCCAGGTTATGCTGATTCTGGACCAGACTTTGAAAAATCACAGCGCTAATCTGTGAAGGTGTGCATATGACGGTGAAAAGTGTGTGCTTTGCTTTTGAAGAGAGAGAGGAAAACATTAAAAATAAAAAAAATTAAAAAAAAAGAAGACTGGGGCGCCTGGGAGGCATCGTTAATTAAGCATTCAGCTCTTGATTTCAGCTTATGTAATGATCTCAGGGTCCTGGGATCCAGCCCCACTTTGGGAGCCCAGCATCGGGCTCTGTGCTCAGCAGGGAGTCTACGTGTGTCTTTCTCTCCCTCTCCCTCTCCCTCTGCCCTATCCCTGCTCTAGCCTGCTGTCTCTCTCTCTCTCTCTCTTTCTCTCTCTCTCAAATAAATAAATCTTTAGGAAAAAAAGAAATTTCAAGTAACTGTGGTGTTATAGGTAGACCTTAGTAGCTGGCCTTATGAGAGCTTGCATTTGAAAGATTGCAGTTTATGCCACTGATGCTGTTGAGTGATCACATTTTGAGGTCTAGTAGTTGGTCAGTATGACTAGTGGTGACATCTACTATGTGATATGCTTATACTAAGGCTGCACTAAATCTTAGTATTTTCATCTCATTTCACCTTCACTACCCAGGGGAGGCATTCAAATATGTCTAGTCTAGCAGTAAAGAAACTAAAGATTAAAATTAAGTATTTTGCCTGAGGCCACAGAAAAAAAAAGGGCTAGAACTGAGATTGGAAACTAGAAAAACCTACTCTGAAACCTGTGCCACTGAACAGGATGAGGGGGAAGAGGAGGTTTCATAGCAGATGGAGGTGACTGCCCCATATCCTTCTGAATGGGGAAATCTCTGGTATAAGGTAAATCTGAGGACACAGCAGTATGTAACCACTACTACAATGTAGCTTCAAGTCTGTTTCCACACCTCTTGAAGGAGGATTTAAAATGTATCAGGTGTGCCAATAATTAAAGTGTTCTAAAGTGAAGGTACTGTGGATCAGACATATCCTTGAATAACTGCATTTGTTTGGATATCAAAAGCTCCTGTTAAGTGAGAGGGTGGCCCAGGACTTCAAAGACCAAAACGTTAAAGGCCAAATAACCTATTTTAAAATGAGGTGATGATCTTTCAAAGAACCTCAGCAGAACTGGCTCTGCAACCATCAGCCACTATTCAATGAAGATGTCCAAAAGAGTTGAGATAGAAGAGAGAAATTTTCTTTCATTCTTCTGTTTACTTATCTACATTTTAAAAATTGTAGTTCACATGTGATGTTACATTAGTTTCAGGTATACAACACAGTGATTCCCCAAGTCTATATGTTATGTTATGCTCACCACAAGTGTAGCTACCATCTGTCACCATACAACTCTAATACAATACCATTGACTCTATATTCCCTATGCTGTGCTTTTATTCCAGTGACTTATTCAGTCCATAACTAGAAGCCCACATCTCCCACTCTGCTTCACCCATTTTACCCATCCCCACCCTTGCAACCATCAGTTGCAAGTAGTGCAACTCTATGTAGTTGCAGTTCTATGTATTTTGGGGTCTATTTCTGCTTTGGGTTTGTTTATTCATTTGTTTTGTATTTTAGATTCCACATGTAAGTGAAATCAAATGGTATTTGTCTTTCTCTGACTTATTTCACTTAGCATAATACCCTCTAGTTCCATCCATATTCTTGCCAGTGGCAAGATTCATTCTTTTTATGGCTAATTCATTGTATATATGTACCACATCTTCTTTCTCCATTCATCTATCAATGTATACTTGGATATCTTCCATATCTTGCCTATTGTAAATAATGCTATAATAAACATAAGGGTTCATATATCTTTTTGAATTAGTATTTTTGTTTTTCTTGGAGTACTATATCTTATATTTCTATTTTTAATTTTTTGAGGAACTTGCATACTGATTTCCACAGTGGCTGTACCAATTTACATTCCCATCAACAATGCACAAGGGTTCCTTTATTCTCCACATCCTCACCAGTACTTGTTATTTTGTCTTTTTCATTCTAGCCATTCTGATAGGTCTCTGAAGTGAGATATATATATCACTGTTGTTTAGATTTGTAGTTCCCTAATGATTAGTGATGTTGAGCATCTTTTCATGTGTCTGTTAGCCATCTGGATGTCTTCTTTGGAAAAGTGTTTATTCATGTCTTCTGCCCATTTTTTAACTGGATTGTTTTGGGGGGTTGTATTGGAAAAGTTCTTTATAGATTTTGGATACTAATCCTTTATCAGATATGTCATTTACAGATATCTTCTCCCATTTCATAGGCTACCTTTTAGTTTTGTTGATTATTTCCTTTGCTGTGCTAAAGCTTTTCATCTTGATGAAGTCCCAGTAGTTCATTCTTGCTTTTGTTTCCCTTGCCTCCAAAGCTATGTCTAGTAAGAAGCTGCCATAGCTGAGATCAAAGAGGTTGCTGTCTGTGTTCCCATCTAGGATTTTGATGGCTTACTATCTCACATTTAGATCTTTCATGCATTTTGAATTTATTTTTGTGTATGGCATAAGGAAGTGGTCTAGTTTCATTCTTCTGTGTGTTGCTGTCCAGTTTTTCCAACACCATTTGTTGAAGAGACACTATCTTTTTTTCCATTGGATATTCTTTGCCACTTTTTTGAATATTAGATGACTGTATAGTTGTGGGTCCATTTCTGGGTTCTCTGTTCTATTCCATTGATCTATGTGTCTGTTTTTGTGCCAGTACCATACTGTCTTGATGACTAGAGCTTTGTAATATAGCTTAAAATCTGGAATGGTGAGCCTTCCAATTTAGTTTTGCTTTTTTAGAACTGCTTTGCTATTCAGGATCTTTTGCAGTTCCATATAAATTTTAGGATCGTTTGTTCCAGCTCTGTGAAAAATGCTGGTGGTTTTTTGATAGAGATTGCATTAAGTGTATAGATTGCTTTGGATAGCCTAGACATTTTAACAATGTTTGTTCTTCCAAACATGACCTGGAATGCTTTTCCATTTCTTTGTGTCCTCCTCCATTTTGGTCATAAGTGTTCTATAGTTTTCAGAGTACAGATCTTTACCTCTTTAGTTAAGTTTATTCCTAGATATCTTACTGGTTTTGCTGCAATTGCAAATGCGATTGATTACTTTATTCCTTTTTCTGCTGCTTTGTTATTGATATATAGAAATGCAACAAACATCTGCACGTTGATTTTATATCCTGCAACTTTGCTTAACTAGTTCTAGCGATTTTTTGATGAAGTCTTTCAGGTTTTCTACATAAACTATCTGTCATCTGCAAATAGTGAAAGCTTGATTTCTTCCTTGCTGATTTAGATGCCTTTTATTTCTTTTTGTTGTGTGATTGCTGAGGCTAAAAGTTCCGGTATTATGTTAAATGGTAATGGTTAGAGTGGACATCCTTGTCTCATTCCTGACCATAGGGAAAAGGCTCTAAGTTGTTCCCCATTGAGGAGAATATTAGCTCTGAGTCTTTTATATATGGTCTTTATTATGTAGCCCTTATATTTTTTTGAAGAAGAATTGCTCTATAAATAGGTGTAGATTTGGTGTTTCCTGGTGGCAGGTGAATTCAAGTTCTTCCTATGGTGTCATCCTAGACCAGAACTCCTTCACAAAATATTTTTTAAAAGAGTTGTAATGGGAAGATTTTTTCCAAACTCACAAGACAGGGAAAGATGATTTTCTTATTCTCTCAAGCCCAGTGCAAAGGGCTTTAGAACATTTGCCAGCATCAAGGTCAGCCCAGCAGTAAATTCATTATACACATACAAAATGAATGATTATCAAAACTCTGAGAAAAAAAGAATCTCTCCAAGCATTTCTATAGTCCACAAATGGCTGCTTAGATGACTGGTCCAAGGGAGCACTGAGGATAATCCATTATTGACACATTCTCTGAGAATGGTGAGGAGCTCACACTCTGAGAGCTGCAGGAACTCACACCTGTGGCGGTTTTTTCCTGTACATTGTAGGAGGGTAGGATGGAGTGAAGTGATATTATTGGGTACTCTGGAGGCTCAGAAACTTCAGTGGTTAAAAAAACAGAGGATCCCCATCAGTGTTGAGAGGAGTCCAGAAACTGCTTCTTCCTGTGCCACTAAGTGGATCTAAAATGTCAGCATTCCCTAAAATCATCAAAAAAGCTTGTGAAAACTCACATTGTTGGGCCCATTCCCAGTGCACAAGGCTGTGATACAATACAATTCATATGGATTAGGGTGTCAGGGATTTACATTTTTAATAAGTGCTTAGGTGACTTTGATTCTGCTCCACTGAGTCACTACTGCTTTACATCTAGTGCCACTGATGGAACAGAATATGTAAGAATTAAAACAGTTTAGGTAAAAAAGGAAACTGGCCATATAAAAGGAATACAATGTGACAATACCTAGCGTAATGCAGAAAATAGAAGATATCTAGCATATTCTTTTCCTCTACTTTGAATGGAATGCAGAAAATAGAGGACATGGGATGCCTGGGTGGCTCAGTATTTCAGCATCTGCCTTTGGCTCAGGACATTATCCCAGAGTCCCGGGATTGAATCCTACAACCGGCTTCCTGCAATGAGGTTGCTTCTCCCTCTGCCTCTATGGCTCTGCTTCTGTCTCTCTCTGTGGCTCTGATGAATAAATAAATAATATCGTTTAAAAAAGAAAGAAAAAAAGGGGATATCTGGCATATTGATTCCAACAATTTAAAGGAATAAATTCCATTTCTTTTCTTTCTAAGACAGAGGAAGAGAGAGAAGCAGGCTCCATAACTGGAGCCCGATGGGGTACACAGTCTGGGAATCCAGGATCACACCCTGGGATGAAGACACAAGCTAAACTGATGAGCTACCCAGAAGTTGCTGAAATTGAACTTGTAAAGAATATGTTACCACTGCCTCGGTTTTGCGGCACTCACGTGTACAGCACGCCTCGGGTCGGGGGAGGGTGGAACACAAATGACTCAGCCTGTCCCGATCATTCTCGCCCAATCACAGAGTCAGTTCCTCCACACCAATATGGACTGGTGACGTATGTGCAAATGCGCAAGAAAGCTCTTGCTACCTGTGGCTCTCCTTTCTCCCAGAAGGTGGATTCCTTGCTCCTGGCCTGACATGTGGACATGGCTGTGCTTCCAGGGGAGTCCCATGGAGTGACTCGGCAGCTTGTTCTCCCGAGATGGATGTGTGGACGACGTGTGCGGCATGGCCCCTACCAGGCTCCACTGTGGCCGCTTGAAGCCTTGTGTACGCAGTGAGGGCCTGCTCTCCTTGCTCTGGAGGTTCACGATCTTTTGCTTTTTCATTGTTTTTTCTTTCCTGTTTTTTTCTTCTTCCAGCACGTTCTTGGAATCCGAATTCCATTATTGTAGTTGAAATTTATGGGAGGGGGTTGCTGCCTGGCCCTCTTTCAGAAGCAGGCTGACTTG
The DNA here is from genome assembly GCF_011100685.1 of Canis lupus familiaris. Taxonomy (NCBI): domain Eukaryota; kingdom Metazoa; phylum Chordata; class Mammalia; order Carnivora; family Canidae; genus Canis; species Canis lupus. The sequence goes on along the minus strand of NC_049260.1, from coordinate 22,539,970 downwards.
GGCCCAGCTGATCGGCGGGGCCATTCCAGTGTCTCCTGGGGAGTCCCATGGGTCCTGCTAAACATCATCAACCAGGGATGATGGGAGAATACCAGAGTACCAAGTTCAGGGCATTTCTCCCCGTCCCCAGATTTGCTTAGCCGATAAAACCAGGGTATTGGGAAAGTTCATGGGCTATCCTTGACTTCGGTGCTCCAGAGTCCTTTGGTATCCTGCATTAGGAAACCTAACTCCATTGATATTTTTGAAGTATCACTCATGAGCCTGCTGCTTGGCCCTCTTTCAGAAGGAGGCTGATTGCTGTCCCTGCCTGGTTTGTGGGATTTCCAGTGCCTCCTGGGGAGTCCAGTGGGGCCTGCTCACCAGCCATCCCGCCAGGGATGATGTGACAATTCCAGTGTACCTACCTTCAGTGTATTTCCCTCCGTCCCCCAGCTCGCTGTGGCCCATGAAACCAGAGTTGGGTGAAAACTCCCATGCTCCACTTGGTTTTCGTGCTCGAGAGTCCTTTTGATACTTCCATTTGGAATCCTAAATGCATGCCTTATGTTGAAATCCCTCTCGTGAGCTGATGCCGTCCCTCTTGGGAAGCAGGCTGCTTACTAGCCCCAGCCTGATCTGTGGGACATTCCACTGCCTCCTGGGGAGTCCCGTGGGTCCTCCTGACTAGCCATCCCACCACGGATGATGTGAGAATGAACTTGTCCCTACAGTCAGGGCATTTCTCCCAATCCCTGAGTTCACTGTGGCCGATGAAAAGAGAGGTATAGGAAAGCTTGTGTGCTGTCCTTGGATTTGGTGCTTCAGAATCTTTTGCTTTCTTGTGTGGAAACCTAATTCCATTGATATTGTTGAAATCTCTCTCGTGAGCCTGCTACGGGGCCCTCTTTCCGAAGCAGGCTAAGTACTCACAACAGCCTGATCTGTGGGTCTTTCTGTGGCTTCCTTGGGAGGCCCATGTGTCCCGCTGACCAGCCACCAACCAGGGATGATGTGACAATTCTAGTGTGCCTAAATTCAGGGTATTAACCCCCGTTCCCCTGCTCGCTGTGGCCCGTGAAACCAGAGTTCTGGGAAAGCCTGCACGCTCTCCCTGGCTTGGGTGCCCCAGAGTCCTTTGGTTTCCTCTGTTTGGAATGATAATTCCATTGGTATTGTTGAAATCAATACCCTGAGCCTCCGGGTGCCTTCGTTCAGAACCTGGCTGATTCTTGGATGAAGCCTGATCGACGGGCACTTCCATTGTCTCCTGGGGAGTCCCGTGGGTCCTGCCGAACAGCCATCCCACCAGGGATGATGTAACAAGTCGAGTGTACCTACGTTCAGGGCATGTCTCCTCATTCCCAGGTTCGCTGTGGCTGAAGAAACCAAGGTATAGGGAAAGCTCGCACGCTCCCCTTGGCTGTGGTTCTCAGGAGTCCTTTGGTTTCTTCTGTTTGGAAAACTCATTCCTTTGATATTGTTGAAATCTCTCTCGTGAGCCTGCTGCGGGGCCCTCTTTCCGAAGCAGGCTAAGTACTCACAACAGCCTGATCTGTGGGTCTTTCTGTGGCCTCCTTGGGAGGCCCATGTGTCCCGCTGACCAGCCACCAACCAGGGATGATGTGACAATTCTAGTGTACCTACGTTCAGGGTATTAACCCCCGTTCCCCTGCTCGCCGTGGCCCGTGAAACCAGAGTTCTGGGAAAGCCTGCACGCTCTCCCTGGCTTGGGTGCCCCAGAGTCCTTTGGTTTCCTCTGTTTGGAATGATAATTCCATTGGTATTGTTGAAATCGATCTCCTGAGCCTCCTGGTCCCTTCGTTCAGAACCTGGCTGATTCTTGGACGAAGCCTGATCTACGGGCCGGTCCATTGTCTCCGGGGGAGTCCCGTGGGTCCTGCTCACCAGCCATCCCACCAGGGATGATGGTAGAATACTTGGGTACCCAGTTCAGGGCATTTCTCCCTACCCCCAGGGTCACTGTGTCCCGTAGAAGCAGGGTATTGGATAACGCGATTGTTCTCCGTGGCTCTGGTGCTCCAGAGCCTTTGGGTTTCCTGTGTTTGGAAACCTAATTCAGTGGATATTGTTGAAGTGTCACTCATAAGCCTGCTGCTTGGCCCTCTTTGGGAAGGAGGCGGATTGCTGTCCCTGCCTGGTATGTGGGACGTTCCAGTACCCCCAGGGGAGTCCAGTGGGGCCTGCTCACCAGCCTTCCCACCGGGGATGATGTGACAATTCTAGTGTACCTAGGTTCAGGGTATTTGTCCCTGTCCCCCAGCTCGCTGTGGCCTGTGAAACCAGAGTTGGATGAAAGCTCACCTGCTCTCCTTGCCTTTGGTGCTCCAGAGTCCTTTTGTTCTTCCGTTTGGAATCCTAAAGCCATGCCTCTTGTGGAAGTCCCTCTCGTGAGCCTGATGCCGGCCCGCTTTAGAAACAGGCTGATTCCTAGCCCCAGTCTGATCTGTGGGAAGTTCCAGTGCCTTCTGGGGAGTCCCGTGGGGCCTGCTCACCAGCCATCCAATCAGGAGTGATGGGAGAATCCTTGGGTTCCTAGTTCAGGGCATTTCTCCCCATCCCCAGGTTCACTGTGGCCGGTAGAAGCAGGGTATTGGATAACTCGAGTGCTCTCTGTGGTCTGGTGCTCCTGAGCCTCTGGGTTTCTTGTGTTTGGAAACCAAATTCAGTCGATATTGTTGAAGTCTCACTCATGAGCCTGCTGCTTGGCCCTCTTTCAGAAGTCGGCTGATTGCTGTCCCTGCTTGGTATGTGGGACGTTCCAGTGCCTCCTGGGGAGTCCAGTGGGGCCTGCTTACTAAATTTCCCAATGGGGATGATGTGACAATTCTAGTGTATCTACATTCAGGGTATGTCTCCCCATCCCCCTGCTTGCAGTGGCACGTGAAACCCGAGTTGGGTGAAAGCTCTCATGCTCTCCTTGGCTTTGGTGCTCCAGAGTCTCTTTGTTATTTCCGATTGGAATCCTAATCCATGCCTATTGTGGAGGTCCTTCTCTTGAGCCTGATGCGGGCCCGCTTTAGAATCAGGCTGACTCCAAGCCCCAGTCTGATCTGTGGGACGTTCCAGTGCCTTCACGGGAATCCCTTGGGCCCTGCTGACCAGCCATCCCAACGGGGATGATGTGAGAATGAACATGTCCGTACAGTCAGGGCATTTCTCCCCATCCCCGTGTTCACTGTGGCCGATGAAAACAGAGGTCTAGGAAAGCTTGCGTGCTGTCCTTGGATTTGGTGCTTCAGACTCTTTTGCTTTCCTGTGTTTGGAATCCTAATTCCATTGATATTGTTGAAGTCTCTCTCATGAGCCCGCTCCATGCCCTCATCGTACTCAGGCTTTTCCCTGGCCCCAGCCTGATCTGTGGCCGTTCTAGTGCCCCTGTGAAATCCCGTGGGTCCTGCCGAACAGCCATCCCACCAGGAATGATGTAAGAAGACGAATGTACCTACGTTCAGGGCATGTCTCCTCATTCCCAGGTTCGCTGTGGCTGAAGAAACCAAGGTATAGGGAAAGCTCGCACGCTCTCCTTGGCTGTGGATCTCAGGAGTCCTTTGGTTTCTTCTGTTTGGAAAACTCATTCCTTTGATATTGTTGAAATCTCTCTCGTGAGCCTGCTGCGGGGCCCTCTTTCCGAAGCAGGCTGAGTACTCACAACAGCCTGATCTGTGGGTCTTTCTGTGGCCTCCTTGGGAGGCCCATGTGTCCTGCTGACCAGCCACCAACCAGGGATGATGTGACAATTCTAGTGTACCTACGTTCAGGGTATTAACCCCCGTTCCCCTGCTCGCTGTGGCCCGTGAAACCAGAGTTCTGGGAAAGCCTGCACGCTCTCCCTGGCTTGGGTGCCCCAGAGTCCTTTGGTTTCCTCTGTTTGGAATGATAATTCCATTGGTATTGTTGAAATCGATCTCCTGAGCCTCCTGGTCCCTTCGTTCAGAACCTGGCTGATTCTTGGACGAAGCCTGATCTACGGGCCTGTCCATTGTCTCCGGGGGAGTCCCGTGGGTCCTGCTCACCAGCCATCCCACCAGGGATGATGGTAGAATACTTGGGTACCCAGTTCAGGGCATTTCTCCCTACCCCCAGGGTCACTGTGTCCCGTAGAAGCAGTGTATTGTGTATTGGATAACCCGAGTGTTCTCCATGGCTCTGTCGGTCCAGAGCCTTTGGGTTTCCTGTGTCTGGAAACCTAATTCAATTGATATTGTTGAAGTCTCACTCATGAGCCTGCTGCTGGGCCCTCGTTCAGAAGGAAGCTGATTGCTGTCCCTGCCTGGTATGTGGGTCGTTCTGGTGCGCCCAGGGGAGTCCAGTGGGGCCTGCTCACCAGCCTTCCCGCCAGGGATGATGTGACAATTCCAGTGTACCTACGTTCAGGGTATTTCCCCCCATCCCCCAGCTCGCTGTGGCCCGTGAAACAAGAGTTGGGTGAAAGCTCTCATGCTCTCCTTGGTTTTGGTGCTCCAGAGTCCTTTTGATCCTTCCGTTTGGAATCCTAAATCCATGCCTATTGTTGAAAAGCCTCTCTTGAGCTGATGCCGGCCCTCTTGGGGAGCAGGCTGCTTACTAGCCCCAGCCTGATCTGTGGGACGTTCCAGTGCCTCCTGGGGAGTCCCGTGGGTCCTGCTGACCAGCCATCCCACCACGGATGATGTGAAAATGAACTTGTCCGTACAGTCAGGGCATTTCTCCCCATCCCCGAGTTCACTGTGGCCGATGAAAACAGAGGTCTAGGAAAGCTTGTGCGCTCTCCTTGGATTTGGTGCTTCAGATTCTTTTGCTTTTTTCTGTGGAAACCTAATTCCATTGATATTGTTGAAATCTCTCTCATGAGCCCGCTCCCTGTCGTCTTCGTACTCAGGCTTTTCCCTGGCCCCAGCCTGAACTGTGGCCCGTTCTAGTGCCCCTGGGAAGTCCCGTGGGTCCTGCCGACCAGCCATCCCACCAGGGATGATGTAAGAAGACGAGTGTACCTACGTTCAGGGCATGTCTCCTTATGCCTAGGTTCGCTGTGGCTGATGAAAGCAGAGTTCTGGGAAACCCCGCCTGGTCTCCTTGGCTTGGGTGCCCCAGAGTCCTTTGGTTTCTTCTGTTTGGAATGCTAATTCCGTTGATATTGTTGAAATCGGTCTCGTGAGCCTGCCTCGGGGCCCTCTTTCCGAAGCAGGCTGATTTCTCACAACAGCCTCATCTGTCGCTCTTTCTGTTGCCTCCTCGGGAGTCCCCTGGATCCTGCTGACCAGCCGCCAACCAGCGATGATGTGAGAATACCAGTGGACCTACGTTCAGGGCTTTTCTCCACGTCCCCCTGTTCGCTGTGGCGGATGAAACCAGGTTTCCGGGAGGGCCCGCATGCTCCCCTGCCTTTGGGGCTCCAGACTCCTTTGGTGTCCTGCGTTTGGAAACCATATCCATTGATACTGTTGGAATCTCTTTCGTGAGCCTGCTGCCTGGACCTCTTTCCGAAACAGGCTGGCAGGCAACAGTGTCCGATGAAAGCAAAATGTTTGGAAACCATGCCTTTTCTCCTTGGCTTTGCTCTGCAGTAATCCCTTGTTTTCCACACCTGGTATCCTAATTCCATCCATATTGTTGGACTATCTGACGTGAAGCTACGAGAGCTACGGCCTAGCCCCCTTTCAGCAGGCCGATTGCCCCCTGCAGAGTGATCTGTGGAGTGCAGGGCTCCTGGGGCAGTCCCGTGGGCCGTGCCTCACCTGGTGTGCCCACCGGGCATATGTGAGCACGTGCGCACTTGGCAGTCCCTTCGCCCCGTCCCCATGTTCCCTGTGGCAGCGGAACCCACAGTCTTCAGGAAGAGCAGCTGCGCTTGCTGGCTTTGCTGATGCAAACGACCCTTCTTTCGTGTATCTGCTATCCCCGTTCCGTTCGTGTACATGCCATGCCTCTTCTGAATTTGGTGTCCTGGCCTCTTTAGCAGCCTGCTCCCTTTGTGCTGGCCTGATCAAGGCATTTCTGATGCCCTTCTTCAAAAAGTGGAACGTTGAAGCCGAATCTCGTGCGGGTTGAATGTTGAGATTCCCAAAAGGAAGCGATGCAGAGAGTAGTTTTCTCCAACTTCGGCTCTCGAGGCCTCCTGGGAGGGCTTCTCGCAGAACCACGTTGCCTCCAGCCATCCCTCCGTCCTTCTGATTAGGTAGGTCGGGGTAGGTGGGCTGAAGGTTTTGCCATCTCTCTCCCAGTACCGAAGCACGGGGTGGTCGTGACAGGGGCCTCCCTGTGGGAACCAGCGGTCCTCTGGTGTGTTAAGTTCCAGGGAAGCCAATACAACGGTCGTGTGTATTGGAGGCTGGACCAGCGGACACCGTCTGTTCTTTTCTCTCTCTGTCTGTCTCTGTCTTTGCCTCTCGCTCATTCTCTCTCTCTCTGCCTCTGTCTCTCTCTCCCTCACTCTCTCCCTTTTTTTTTTTTCTTCTAATATTCCGGTGGGAATTCTCAGGTTCCTGATATGCATTCCAGGTCCGTGGGCATGTGGGGGCCAGCCGCCCCTGCATGTATGGTATAGTTCTGAGAAGACGCTGGGCTCTTAACAGTGCCGCCGCTGTTGGCCATTGCAGTTTGACCGCTAGGGCTTAGCTCAGTCCCCTGTTGAGAGCTCTCCCCCGAGTCTGGAGTCTGGTCACGTGCCAAGTAGCGGGAGCTAGGGTGTGGTGGACCAGGCATCAGAGTAATGCTGATAGTTGTCATCTCGTTGCAGCTTCAGAGCCTGGGCAAGGTATGAGCGTGTGACCATCTTGCAAGAAGGGAACCGAGGATCGCAAACACCTGATTTTCTTCAGGCCACACCGCCAGTTGGCGGCAGGGCTGGGCAGGGCTCGGCAGGGGTACGCCATGCTCCCCGAGGTCTCCTAGAATGATGGGAAGACTCACGTCGCCTACTGTGGTGCCTCCAGCTACAGGATGGCCGAAGGCCCTGCGGATTGCCCGTGGCACGGTAAGCCGTCTCCCTTGAGCTGTCGGGTTGTTTCTCAAACGCGCGCGTGCATCGTGTCTGTGCGCAGGGGGATGGCGGGACCCCCTGGTGTACTGCGGGTGTGGGAGCCTCCGTGTGTCCGTGTGGACCTTGGCCTTTTGCACGTTTGAAACGTGGGGAGGGGACGAGCAATGAGAGCTGCTGTGCCGTGGACCACGAGTTGTCCTGAGGCGCTCCTCCGTCTCGTTTCAGTTTCTCTTCGGGGGCCAGGTGTGCAACCAGGCCCCGCGCCGCCGTGCTGGCAGCTGAGGGTCTGAGAGGACTTTGCTTGGGCCACGGGACAAAGAAGTGTCAGACGTCCGAGTGGGACCTGGAGAGCCGGGACCCGGAACCCGTGCTCCTGAGCGGGATGGAGTGGAGGTTTCCCGGCACGCAGAGGTGCTGCCTGGTCCGTGTCCTCCCGGGCGGGGCGGCGTCTTGTCCGAGGTGCCCCTGAGGCCACAGCAGTGCGCAGCCACCACTGCTTTGTGGTCTCCTGTCAGAAAGGACGTGACGGCCCCGGGGGTTGCGTGCAGGTAGAGGCCTGGTGAGTGAAGGTCTCGTGGGTCAGTCGTACGCCCGGAAGCCTGCATCCGAGTGGATGTTGCAAGCGGCAGCTCCTCCACGTTGGCGTCTGGCCCGAGACCGCCGCGGCCGAAGGCAGAAGCTGGGGACTTGCGCGTGTGAAGTGAGGGGACGCACGGTCTTGCCAGAGGACCTGGCCACGGGCGGTGCTGCAGCCATCGGCCCTTCGCTCAGCGAGGCGATGTCGACGGGCTGAGAGCCTGTGCCGGCCGTTGCCGGCCTCCCGGGGGTTTTCGCCAAGCTCAGGAGGCAAGGGGACGAGGCGGCGTTTCCCTTTGCCTCGGGCCGCTTGCCAGGAGCTCCAGGGCCTCTGCCGGCCCTCGGGGCCAGCCCAGCAGTTAAACTCCTCGCAGACGCAGCGCGTGAGTGGTCTTCAAACCTCTGCAAGAGGAGAGGCTGTCTGGGAAGGCAGCCTGTGTCCCGAGACGGCTGTGTTCGGACGCCTGCTGCCAGGCAGGCGCTGCCGAGAGGATCCGCTATGGACGCCTTCCCGACGCCGACGAGGCGCTCACCACTGCCACCGCCAGCGCCCCGTCCCCCTCCCGGAGGAAGCCGCGGGAACTCAGAGCTCTGGGGCTTTGTCCTGCCTGCACCTTCTTGGCCGCTCCGGAGGCTCGCGCGCGTTTCCGTGGCCAAGGAGGGTGCTCTTCTTTGGTCACAGCGTCCCGGTGAGTGCTTCGTCCTGTGCTCCTGGGCCTAGATCTGACTGGTACGATTGTGGTTTTGATCACCGGGGAGGCGTGTGACAACTCCCATTGCTGGTCCCCTGCTCCACCCCCAGATTTTCTGACACGGCACACCAAAGGGCTAAGGGGTGGGACGTGGGCGTTCTGCGATTCCAGCGGGTCCTTTGGTGGCCTTGAGGCTGCTCCTCTGGGCCGCCCCAACATTATCTGCTGGGGCTGGTGTTGGAAGGCAGATGATCTGCGAACTTCATCACCACGGGTAACCCGGGAAGAGGGCCGGGCCTGAGCGCCCTCGGTCTGAGTGTCCCCAGTGTCCCGAATGCCCGAGCGGGCAGCAGGCGTCTCGCCATTTGTTTTGCCCCTGGCTCTCCGAGGAATCCGACAAATCCATCTCAAGAGAACACGTCCAAAGGGAAGTGGGATTTCCCACTAGTGCCAATTAGTCGACACGTCTTTATTCTCTGAGCCCCGTCCAACATCTCCCGCAGTTCATCCATTCCCCCCCTAACCCACAAAGCACACCAACCCCAACCCCCCCCACCCCCCGCGCCCCCGATGACAGGTAACCCATTGCGGCAACGTGATCACGCCGGGCACGCTGAAATTTGCTGTTTGAACAGCGCGTTGCCACTGCCTCGGTTTTGCGGCACTCACGTGTACAGCACGCCTCGGGTCGGGGGAGGGTGGAACACAAGTGACTCAGCCTGTCCCGAATCATTCTCGCCCAATCACAGAGTCAGTTCCTCCACACCAATATGGACTGGTGACGTATGTGCAAATGCGCAAGAAAGCTCTTGCTACCTGTGGCTCTCCTTTCTCCCAGAAGGTGGATTCCTAGCTCCTGGCCTGACCTGTGGACATGGCTGTGCTTCCAGGGGAGTCCCACGGAGTCACTGGGCACCTCGTGCTCCCGAGATTGACGTGTGGAAGACGTGTGCGGCATGGCGCGTACCCAGCTCCACTGTGGCCGCTTGAAGCCGTGAATACACACCGAGGGCCTACTCTCCTTGCTCTGGAGGTTCACCATCTTTTGCTTTTTCATTGTTTCTTCTATTCTTTTCTTTTCTTTTCTTCCTCCAGCACGTTCTTGGAATCCGAAACCACTATAGTAGTTGAAAACGCTTTTGGGGAGTTGCTGCCTGACTCTCTTTCACAAGCACGCTGATTCGTGGGCCCAGCTTGATCTGTGGGACACTCCAGGGCCTCCTGCGGAGTCCCGTGGATCCTGCTGACCAGCCATGCCACCAGGGCTGATGTGAGAATGAACTTGTCCGGACAGTCAGGGCATTTCTCCCCGCCGCCGAGTTCACTGTGGCCGATGAAAACAGAGGTCAAGGAAAGCTTGCGCGCTGTCCTTGGATTTGGTGCTTCAGACTCTTTTGCTTTCCTGTGCGTGGAATCCTAATTCCATTGATATTGTTGAAGTCTCTCTCATGAGCCCGCTCCCTGCCCTCCTGGTACTCAGGATTTTCCCTGGCCCCGGCCTGATCTGTGGCCGTTCTAGTGCCCCTGTGAAATCCCGTGGGTCCTGCCGAACAGCCATCCCACCAGGGATGATGTAACAAGTCGAGTGTACCTACGTTCAGGGCATGTCTCCGCATTCCCAGGTTCGCTGTGGCTGAAGAAACCAAGGTATAGGGAAAGCTCGCACGCTCCCCTTGGCTGTGGTTCTCAGGAGTCCTTTGGTTTCTTCTGTTTGGAAAACTCATTCCTTTGATATTGTTGAAATCTCTCTCGTGAGCCTGCTGCGGGGCCCTCTTTCCGAAGCAGGCTAAGTACTCACAACAGCCTGATCTGTGGGTCTTTCTGTGGCCTCCTTGGGAGGCCCATGTGTCCCGCTGACCAGCCACCAACCAGGGATGATGTGACAATTCTAGTGTACCTACGTTCAGGGTATTAACCCCCGTTCCCCTGCTCGCCGTGGCCCGTGAAACCAGAGTTCTGGGAAAGCCTGCACGCTCTCCCTGGCTTGGGTGCCCCAGAGTCCTTTGGTTTCCTCTGTTTGGAATGATAATTCCATTGGTATTGTTGAAATCGATCTCCTGAGCCTCCTGGTCCCTTCGTTCAGAACCTGGCTGATTCTTGGACGAAGCCTGATCTACGGGCCGGTCCATTGTCTCCGGGGGAGTCCCGTGGGTCCTGCTCACCAGCCATCCCACCAGGGATGATGGTAGAATACTTGGGTACCCAGTTCAGGGCATTTCTCCCTACCCCCAGGGTCACTGTGTCCCGTAGAAGCAGGGTATTGGATAACGCGAGTGTTCTCCGTGGCTCTGGTGCTCCAGAGCCTTTGGGTTTCCTGTGTTTGGAAACCTAATTCAATTGATATTGTTGAAGTGTCACTCATGAGCCTGCTGCTTGGCCCTCTTTGGGAAGGAGGCGGATTGCTGTCCCTGCCTGGTATGTGGGACGTTCCAGTACCCCCAGGGGAGTCCAGTGGGGCCTGCTCACCAGCCTTCCCACCGGGGATGATGTGACAATTCTAGTGTACCTAGGTTCAGGGTATTTGTCCCTGTCCCCTAGCTCGCTGTGGCCTGTGAAACCAGAGTTGGATGAAAGCTCACCTGCTCTCCTTGCCTTTGGTGCTCCAGAGTCCTTTTGTTCTTCCGTTTGGAATCCTAAAGCCATGCCTCTTGTGGAAGTCCCTCTCGTGAGCCTGATGCCGGCCCGCTTTTGAATCAGGCTGACTCCAAACCCCAGCCTCTGTGGGACGTTCCACGGACTCCACGGGAATCTTGTGGGGCCTGCTGACCAGCCATCCCACCACGGATGATGTGAAAATGAACCTGTACGTACAGTCAGTGCATTTTTCCCCATCCCCGAGTTCACTGTGGTTGATGAAAACAGAGGTCTAGGATAGCTTGCGTAGTGTCCTTGTATTTAGTGCTTCAGACTCTTTTGCTTTCCTGTGTTTGGAATCCTAATTCCATTGATATTGGTGAAGTCTCTCTCATGAGCCCGCTCCTTGCCCTCTTCATACTCAGGCATTTCCCTGGCCCCAGCCTGATCTGTGGCCGTTCCAGTGCCCCTGGGGAGTCCCGTGGGTCCTGCCGAACACCCATCCCACCAGGAATGATGTAAGAAGACGAGTGTACCTACGTTCAGGGCATGTCTCCTTATCCCCAGGTTCGCTGTGGCTGAAGAAACCAAGGTATAGGGAAAGCTCGCACGCTCTCCTTGGCTGTGGTGCTCAGGAATCCTTTGGTTTCTCCTGTTTGGAAAACTCATTCCATTGATACTGTTGAAATCTCTCTCGTGAGCCTGCTGCGGGGCCCTCTTTCCGAAGCAGGCTGAGTACTCACAATAGTCTGATCTGTGGGTCTTTCCATGGCCTCCCTGGGATGCCCATGTGTCCCGCTGTCCAGCCACCAACCAGGGATGATGTGATAATTCTAGTGTGCCTACGTTCACGGTATTACCCCCCCGTTCCCCTGCCACTGTGGCCCGTGAAACCAGAGTTCTGGGAAAGCTCGCACGCTCTCCTTGGCTTGGGTGCTCCAGAGTCCTTTGGTTTCCTCTGCTTGGAATGATAATTTCATTGGTATTGTTGAAATCGATCTCCTGAGCCTCCTCCTGACGGGCCTTCTTTCCGAAGCAGGCTGATTCTTGGACGAAGCCTGATCTACGGGCCGGTCCATTGTCTCCTGAGGAGTCCCGTGGGGCCTGCTCATCAGCCATCCCACCACGGATGATGGGAGAATCCTTGGGTTCCTAGTTTAGGGCATTTCTCCCTACCCCCAGGTTCACTGTGGCCAGTAGAAGCAGGGTATTGGATGACTCGAGTGTTCTCCATGGCTCTGGTACTCCAAAGCCTTTGGGTTTCCTGTGTTTGGAAACCTAATTCAGTGGATATTGTTGAAGTGTCACTCATAAGCCTGCTGCTTGGCCCTCTTTGGGAAGGAGGCGGATTGCTGTCCCTGCCTGGTATGTGGGACGTTCCAGTACCCCCAGGGGAGTCCAGTGGGGCCTGCTCACCAGCCTTCCCACCGGGGATGATGTGACAATTCTAGTGTACCTAGGTTCAGGGTATTTGTCCCCGTCCCCTAGCTCGCTGTGGCCTGTGAAACCAGAGTTGGATGAAAGCTCACCTGCTCTCCTTGCCTTTGGTGCTCCAGAGTCCTTTTGTTCTTCCGTTTGGAATCCTAAAGCCATGCCTCTTGTGGAAGTCCCTCTCGTGAGCCTGATGCCGGCCCGCTTTAGAAGCAGGCTGATTCCTAGCCCCAGTCTGATCTGTGGGAAGTTCCAGTGCCTTCTGGGGAGTCCCGTGGGGCCTGCTCACCAGCCATCCAATCAGGAGTGATGGGAGAATCCTTGGGTTCCTAGTTCAGGGCATTTCTCCCCATCCCCAGGTTCACTGTGGCCGGTAGAAGCAGGGTATTGGATAACTCGAGTGCTCTCTGTGGTCTGGTGCTCCTGAGCCTCTGGGTTTCTTGTGTTTGGAAACCAAATTCAGTCGATATTGTTGAAGTCTCACTCATGAGCCTGCTGCTTGGCCCTCTTTCAGAAGTCGGCTGATTGCTGTCCCTGCTTGGTATGTGGGACGTTCCAGTGCCTCCTGGGGAGTCCAGTGGGGCCTGCTTACTAAATTTCCCAATGGGGATGATGTGACAATTCTAGTGTATCTACATTCAGGGTATGTCTCCCCATCCCCCTGCTTGCAGTGGCACGTGAAACCCGAGTTGGGTGAAAGCTCTCATGCTCTCCTTGGCTTTGGTGCTCCAGAGTCTCTTTGTTATTTCCGTTTGGAATCCTAATCCATGCCTATTGTGGAGGTCCTTCTCTTGAGCCTGATGCGGGCCCGCTTTAGAATCAGGCTGACTCCAAGCCCCAGTCTGATCTGTGGGACGTTCCAGTGCCTTCACGGGAATCCCTTGGGCCCTGCTGACCAGCCATCCCAACGGGGATGATGTGAGAATGAACATGTCCGTACAGTCAGGGCATTTCTCCCCATCCCCGTGTTCACTGTGGCCGATGAAAACAGAGGTCTAGGAAAGCTTGCGTGCTGTCCTTGGATTTGGTGCTTCAGACTCTTTTGCTTTCCTGTGTTTGGAATCCTAATTCCATTGATATTGTTGAAGTCTCTCTCATGAGCCCGCTCCATGCCCTCATCGTACTCAGGCTTTTCCCTGGCCCCAGCCTGATCTGTGGCCGTTCTAGTGCCCCTGTGAAATCCCGTGGGTCCTGCCGACGAGCCATCCCACCAGGGATGATGTAACAAGTCGAGTGTACCTACGTTCAGGGCATGTCTCCTCATTCCCAGGTTCGCTGTGGCTGAAGAAACCAAGGTATAGGGAAAGCTCGCACGCTCTCCTTGGCTGTGGATCTCAGGAGTCCTTTGGTTTCTTTTGTTTGGAAAACTCATTCCGTTGATATTGTTGAAATCTCTCTCGTGAGCCTGCTGCGGGGCCCTCTTTCCGAAGCAGGCTGAGTACTCACAACAGCCTGATCTGTGGGTCTTTCTGTGGCCTCCTTGGGAGGCCCATGTGTCCTGCTGACTAGCCACCAACCCGGGATGATGTGACAATTCTAGTGTACCTACGTTCAGGGTATTAACCCCCGTTCCCCTGCTCGCTGTGGCCCGTGAAACCAGAGTTCTGGGAAAGCCTGCACGCTCTCCCTGGCTTGGGTGCCCCAGAGTCCTTTGGTTTCCTCTGTTTGGAATGATAATTCCATTGGTATTGTTGAAATCGATCTCCTGAGCCTCCTGGTCCCTTCGTTCAGAACCTGGCTGATTCTTGGACGAAGCCTGATCTACGGGCCGGTCCATTGTCTCCGGGGGAGTCCCGTGGGTCCTGCTCACCAGCCATCCCACCAGGGATGATGGTAGAATACTTGGGTACCCAGTTCAGGGCATTTCTCCCTACCCCCAGGGTCACTGTGTCCCGTAGAAGCAGTGTATTGTGTATTGGATAACCCGAGTGTTCTCCATGGCTCTGTCGGTCCAGAGCCTTTGGGTTTCCTGTGTCTGGAAACCTAATTCAATTGATATTGTTGAAGTCTCACTCATGAGCCTGCTGCTGGGCCCTCGTTCAGAAGGAAGCTGATTGCTGTCCCTGCCTGGTATGTGGGTCGTTCTGGTGCGCCCAGGGGAGTCCAGTGGGGCCTGCTCACCAGCCTTCCCGCCAGGGATGATGTGACAATTCCAGTGTACCTACGTTCAGGGTATTTCCCCCCATCCCCCAGCTCGCTGTGGCCCGTGAAACAAGAGTTGGGTGAAAGCTCTCATGCTCTCCTTGGTTTTGGTGCTCCAGAGTCCTTTTGATCCTTCCGTTTGGAATCCTAAATCCATGCCTATTGTTGAAAAGCCTCTCTTGAGCTGATGCCGGCCCTCTTGGGGAGCAGGCTGCTTACTAGCCCCAGCCTGATCTGTGGGACGTTCCAGTGCCTCCTGGGGAGTCCCGTGGGTCCTGCTGACCAGCCATCCCACCACGGATGATGTGAAAATGAACTTGTCCGTACAGTCAGGGCATTTCTCCCCATCCCCGAGTTCACTGTGGCCGATGAAAACAGAGGTCTAGGAAAGCTTGTGCGCTCTCCTTGGATTTGGTGCTTCAGATTCTTTTGCTTTTTTCTGTGGAAACCTAATTCCATTGATATTGTTGAAATCTCTCTCATGAGCCCGCTCCCTGTCGTCTTCGTACTCAGGCTTTTCCCTGGCCCCAGCCTGAACTGTGGCCCGTTCTAGTGCCCCTGGGAAGTCCCGTGGGTCCTGCCGACCAGCCATCCCACCAGGGATGATGTAAGAAGACGAGTGTACCTACGTTCAGGGCATGTCTCCTTATGCCTAGGTTCGCTGTGGCTGATGAAAGCAGAGTTCTGGGAAACCCCGCCTGGTCTCCTTGGCTTGGGTGCCCCAGAGTCCTTTGGTTTCTTCTGTTTGGAATGCTAATTCCGTTGATATTGTTGAAATCGGTCTCGTGAGCCTGCCTCGGGGCCCTCTTTCCGAAGCAGGCGGATTCTTGGATCAAGCCTGATCTGCGGGCCGGTTCTTTGCCTCCTGAGGATTCCTGTGGGTCCTACACTTGATCTTAGGCAAAAGGCTGATTATCAATAGTCCCTTGGGTCCTGCTGACCAGCCATCCAACCAGGAATGATGTGAGAATACCAGTGGACCTACGTTCAGGGCATTTTTCCCTGTCGTCCTGTTCCCTATGGTCAATGACACCAGGTTTCCGGGAGGGCTCGCATGCTCCCCTTGGCTTTGGTGCTCCAGAGTCCTTTGGTTCCTTCCCTTGGGAATCCTAATTCCATCGATATTGTTGAAGTCCGTCTCGGGAGCCTACTGCCTGGCCCTCTTTGAAAGCACACTGATTCCCGGCCACCGCATGATCTATCTGTCGTTCCATTGCTTCCTGGGGAGTCCCGTGGGGCCTCCTGACCAGCAATCCCACCAGGGAAGATGTAAGAGTACCTGTATACCGAAGTTCAGGATATGTCTCCTTATGCCCAGGTTCGCGGTGGCCGATGAAACCAGAGTTCTGGGGAAGCTCGCCTGCTCTCCTTGGCTTGGGTACCCCAGTGTCCTTTGTTTTCCTCTGTTAGGAATGCTAATTCCGTTGATATTGTTGAAATCTCTCTCGTGAGCCTCCTGAAGGGCCCTCATTCCGAACCTGGCTGATTCTTGAACCAAGCCTGATCTGTGGGCCGATTCATTGTTTCCTGGGGAATCCTATGGGGCTACACTTGCTCTTAGCCAAGAGGCCGATTAGCAATAGTCCCGTGGGTCCTGATGACCAGTCATCCAACCAGGAATGATGTGAGAATACCAGTGGACCTACGTTCAGGGCATTTCTCCCCATCCCCCTGTTCCCTGTGGCCGATGACACCAGGTTTCCGGGAGGGCTTGCAAGCTCCCCTTGGGTTTGGTGCTCCAGAGTCCTTTGGTTCCTTCCCTTGGGAATCCTTATTCCATTGATCCTGTTGAAGTCCGTCTCGGGAGCCTACTGCCCGGCCCTCTTTGAAAGCACACTGATTCCCGACGACCGCATGATCTATCTGCCGTTCCATTGCCTCCTGGGGAGTCCTGTGGGGCCTGCTGACCAGCCATCCCACCAGGGAAGATGTAAGAGGACTTGTGTACCGACGTTCTGGATATGTCTCCTTATGCCCAGTTTCGCTGTGGCTGATGAAACCAGAGTTCTGGGAAAGCTCGCCTGCTCCCCTTGGCTTGGGTACCCCAGAGTCCTTTGGTTTCCCCTGTTTGGAATGCTAATTCCGTTGTTATTGTTGAAATTTCTCTCGTGAGCCTCCTGCCAGGCCCTCTTTCAGAAGTAGGCTGATTCTTGGAGGAAACCTGATCTGCGGTCCGGTCCATTGCATCCTGGGGAGTCCTGTGGGTCCTACACTTGATCTTAGCCAAAAGGCCGAGAATAATAGTCCAGTGGGTCCTGATGACCAGCCATCCCACAAGGGATGATGGGAGAATACTTTCGTACCTAGGTCAGCACATTACTCCCCATCTCCAGGTTTTTGTGGCTGGTCAAACCAGGGTCTTGGATAACTCGAGTGCTCTCTGTGGCTCTGCTCCTCCAGAGGCTTCGGGATTCTTGTATTTGGAATCCTAATTCAACTGATATTGTTGAAGTCTCACTCATGACCTGCTGCTTGGCCCTCTTTTGGAACGAGGCTGATTCCTGCCCCTGCCTCGTATGTGGGACGTTCCAGTCTCTCTTAGGAAGTCCCGTGGTTCCTGTTCACCAACCACCCCACCAGGGATGATGTGACAATTCTAGTGTGCCTACGTTCACGGTATTACCCCCCGTTCCCCTGCTCGCTGTGGCCCGTGAACGCAGAGTTCTGGGAAAGCTCGCACGCTCTGCTTGCCTTGGGTGCCCCAGAGTCCTTTGGTTTTTTCTGTTTGGAATGATAATTCCATTGGTATTGTTGAAATCGATCTCCTGAGCCTCCAGACGGCCCCTATTTCAGAACCAGGCTGATTTTTGGACGAAGCCTGATCTACGGACTGGCCCACTATCTCCTGGGGAGTCCCGTGGGGCCTGCTCACCAGCCATTCCACCAGGGATGATGGGAGAATCCTTTGGTACCTAGTTCAGGGCATTTCTCCCCATCCCCAGGTTCACTGTGGCCGGTAGAAGCAGGGTATTGGATAACTCGAGTGCTCTCCGTGGCTCTGGTGCTCCAGAGCCGTTGGGTTTCCTGTGTTTGGAAACCTAATTCAATTGATATTGTTGAAGTCTCACTCATGAGCCTGCTGCTTGGCCCTCCTTGGGAAGGAGGCTGATTGCTGTCCCTGCCTGGTATGTGGGACGTTCCAGTACCCCCAGGGGAGTCCAGTGAGGCTTGCTCACAAGCCTTCCCACCGGGGATTTTGTGACAATTCTAGTGTTCCTACGTTCAGGATATGTCCCCCCGTGCCCCTGCTCACTGTGGCGTGTGAAACTAGTGTTTGGTGAAAGTTCGCGTGCTCCTTGGCTTTGGTGCTCCAGAGCCTTTTGTTTCTTCCCTTTGGAATCCTAAATCCATGCCTATTGTTGAAGTCCCTCTCGTGAGCCTGATGCCGGCCCTCTTTAGAAGCAGGCTGATTCCTAGCCCCAGCCTCATTTGTGGGACATTCCAGTGCGTTCTGGGGAGTCCCGTTGGGCTGCTGACCAGCCATCCCACCACGAATGATGTGAAAATGAACCTGTCCAGACAGTCAGGGCATATTTGCCCATCCCCGAGTTCACTGTGGCCGATGAAAACAGAGGTCTAGGATAGCTTGCGTAGTGTCCTTGGATTTAGTGCTTCAGACTCTTTTGCTTTCCTGTGTTTGGAATCCTAATTCCATTGATATTGTTGAAGTCTCTCTCATGAGCCCGCTCCTTGCCCTCTTGGTACTCAGGCGTTTCCCTGGCCCCAGCCTGATCTGTGGCCATTCTAGTGCCCCTAGGGAGTCCCGTGGGTCCTGCCGACGAGCCATCCCACCAGGGATGATGTAACAAGTCGAGTGTACCTACGTTCAGGCATGTCTCCTTATCCTAGGTTCGCTGTGGCTGAAGAAACCAAGGTATAGGGAAAGCTCTCATGCTCTCCTTGGCTGTGGTGCTCAGGAATCCTTTGGTTTCTTCTCTTTGGAAAACTGATTCCGTTGATACTGTTGAAATCTCTCTCGTGAGCCTGCTGCAGGGCCCTCTTTCCGACGCAGGCTGAGTACTCACAATAGCCTGATCTGTGGGTCTTTCCGTGGCCTCCTTGGGAGGCCCATGTGTCCCGCTGACCAGCCACCAACCAGGGATGATGTGACAATTCTAGTGTGCCTACGTTCAGGGTATTACCCCCCATTCCACTGCTCGCTGTGGCCCGTGATGAAACCAGAGTTCTGGGAAAGCTCGCACGCTCTCCTTGGCTTGGGTGCCCCAGAGTCCTTTGGTTTCCTCTGTTTGGAATGATAATTCCATTGGTATTGTTGAAATCGATCTCCTGAGCCTCCTCCAGACAGGCCTTTCTTTCCGAAGCAGGCTGATTCTTGGACGAAGCCTGATCTACGGGCCGGTCCATTGTCTCCTGGGGAGTCCCGTGGGGCCTGCTCACCAGCCATCCCACCACGGATGATGGGAGAATCCTTGGGATCCTAGTTCAGGGCATTTCTCCCTACCCCCAGGTTCACTGTGGCCAGTAGAAGCAGGGTATTGGATCACTCGATTGTTCTCCGTGGCTCTGGTGGTCCAGAGCCTTTGGGTTTCCTGTTGTTTGGAAACCTAATTCAATTGATATTGTTGAAGTGTCACTCATGAGCCTGCTGCTTGGCCCTCTTTGGGAAGGAGGCTGATTGCTGTCCCTGCCTGGTATGTGGGATGTTCCAGTGCCCCCAGGGGAGTCCAGTGAGGCTTGCTCACAATACTTCCCACCGGGGATTTTGTGACAATTCTAGTGTATCTACGTTCAGGATATGTCCCCCCCGTCCCCCTGCTCACCCTGGCCCCTTGAAACTGAGTTGGGTGAAAGCTCGCATGCTCCTTAGCAGTGGTGTCCAGAGCCTTTTGTTTCTACTGTTTAGAATCCTAAAACCATGCCTATTCTTGAAGTCCCTCTCGTGAGCCTGATGCGGGCCCGCTTAGAAGCAGGCTGATTCCTTGCCCCAGCCTGATCTGTGGGACGTTCCAGTGCCTTCTGGGAAGTCCCGTGGGTCCTGCTGACCAGCCAACCCACCAGGGGTATAATGAGAATGAACTTGTCCGGACAGTCAGGGCATTTCTCTCCGTCGCCGAGTTCACTGTGGCCGATGAAAACAGAGGTCAAGGAAAGCTTGCGTGCTGTCCTTGGATTTGGTGCTTCAGACTCTTTTGCTTTCCTGTGTTTGGAATCCTAATTCCATTGATATTGTTGAAGTCTCTCTCATGAGCCGCTCACTGCCCTCATCGTACTCAGGCTTTTCCCTGGCCCCAGCCTGATCTGTGGCCGTTCTAGTGCCCCTGTGAAATCCCGTGGGTCCTGCCGAACAGCCATCCCACCAGGGATGATGTAACAAGTCGAGTGTACCTACGTTCAGGGCATGTCTCCTCATTCCCAGGTTCGCTGTGGCTGAAGAAACCAAGGTATAGGGAAAGCTCGCACGCTCTCCTTGGCTGTGGTTCTCAGGAGTCCTTTGGTTTCTTCTGTTTGGAAAACTCATTCCTTTGATATTGTTGAAATCTCTCTCGTGAGCCTGCTGCGGGGCCCTCTTTCCGAAGCAGGCTGAGTACTCACAACAGCCTGATCTGTGGGTCTTTCTGTGGCCTCCTTGGGAGGCCCATGTGTCCTGCTGACCAGCCACCAACCAGGGATGATGTGACAATTCTAGTGTACCTACGTTCAGGGTATTAACCCCCGTTCCCCTGCTCGCCGTGGCCCGTGAAACCAGAGTTCTGGGAAAGCCTGCACGCTCTCCCTGGCTTGGGTGCCCCAGAGTCCTTTGGTTTCCTCTGTTTGGAATGATAATTCCATTGGTATTGTTGAAATCGATCTCCTGAGCCTCCTGGTCCCTTCGTTCAGAACCTGGCTGATTCTTGGACGAAGCCTGATCTACGGGCCTGTCCATTGTCTCCGGGGGAGTCCCGTGGGTCCTGCTCACCAGCCATCCCACCAGGGATGATGGTAGAATACTTGGGTACCCAGTTCAGGGCATTTCTCCCTACCCCCAGGGTCACTGTGTCCGTAGAAGCAGTGTATTGTGTATTGGATAACCCGAGTGTTCTCCATGGCTCTGTCGGTCCAGAGCCTTTGGGTTTCCTGTGTCTGGAAACCTAATTCAATTGATATTGTTGAAGTCTCACTCATGAGCCTGCTGCTGGGCCCTCGTTCAGAAGGAAGCTGATTGCTGTCCCTGCCTGGTATGTGGTGTCGTTCTGGTGCGCCCAGGGGAGTCCAGTGGGGCCTGCTCACCAGCCTTCCCGCCAGGGATGATGTGACAATTCCAGTGTACCTACGTTCAGGGTATTTCCCCCCATCCCCCAGCTCGCTGTGGCCCGTGAAACAAGAGTTGGGTGAAAGCTCTCATGCTCTCCTTGGTTTGGTGCTCCAGAGTCCTTTTGATCCTTCCATTTGGAATCCTAAATCCATGCCTATTGTTGAAAAGCCTCTCTTGAGCTGATGCCGGCCCTCTTGGGGAGCAGGCTGCTTACTAGCCCCAGCCTGATCTGTGGGACGTTCCAGTGCCTCCTGGGGAGTCCCGTGGGTCCTGCTGACCAGCCATCCCACCACGGATGATGTGAAAATGAACTTGTCCGTACAGTCAGGGCATTTCTCCCCATCCCCGAGTTCACTGTGGCCGATGAAAACAGAGGTCTAGGAAAGCTTGTGCGCTCTCCTTGGATTTGGTGCTTCAGATTCTTTTGCTTTTTTCTGTGGAAACCTAATTCCATTGATATTGTTGAAATCTCTCTCATGAGCCCGCTCCCTGTCGTCTTCGTACTCAGGCTTTTCCCTGGCCCCAGCCTGAAACTGTGGCCCGTTCTAGTGCCCCTGGGAAGTCCCGTGGGTCCTGCCGACCAGCCATCCCACCAGGGATGATGTAAGAAGACGAGTGTACCTACGTTCAGGGCATGTCTCCTTATGCCTAGGTTCGCTGTGGCTGATGAAAGCAGAGTTCTGGGAAACCCCGCCTGGTCTCCTTGGCTTGGGTGCCCCAGAGTCCTTTGGTTTCTTCTGTTTGGAATGCTAATTCCGTTGATATTGTTGAAATCGGTCTCGTGAGCCTGCCTCGGGGCCCTCTTTCCGAAGCAGGCGGATTCTTGGATCAAGCCTGATCTGCGGGCCGGTTCTTTGCCTCCTGAGGATTCCTGTGGGTCCTACACTTGATCTTAGGCAAAAGGCTGATTATCAATAGTCCCTTGGGTCCTGCTGACCAGCCATCCAACCAGGAATGATGTGAGAATACCAGTGGACCTACGTTCAGGGCATTTTTCCCTGTCGTCCTGTTCCCTATGGTCAATGACACCAGGTTTCCGGGAGGGCTCGCATGCTCCCCTTGGCTTTGGTGCTCCAGAGTCCTTTGGTTCCTTCCCTTGGGAATCCTAATTCCATCGATATTGTTGAAGTCCGTCTCGGGAGCCTACTGCCTGGCCCTCTTTGAAAGCACACTGATTCCCGGCCACCGCATGATCTATCTGTCGTTCCATTGCTTCCTGGGGAGTCCCGTGGGGCCTCCTGACCAGCAATCCCACCAGGGAAGATGTAAGAGTACCTGTATACCGAAGTTCAGGATATGTCTCCTTATGCCCAGGTTCGCGGTGGCCGATGAAACCAGAGTTCTGGGGAAGCTCGCCTGCTCTCCTTGGCTTGGGTACCCCAGTGTCCTTTGTTTTCCTCTGTTAGGAATGCTAATTCCGTTGATATTGTTGAAATCTCTCTCGTGAGCCTCCTGAAGGGCCCTCATTCCGAACCTGGCTGATTCTTGAACCAAGCCTGATCTGTGGGCCGATTCATTGTTTCCTGGGGAATCCTATGGGGCTACACTTGCTCTTAGCCAAGAGGCCGATTAGCAATAGTCCCGTGGGTCCTGATGACCAGTCATCCAACCAGGAATGATGTGAGAATACCAGTGGACCTACGTTCAGGGCATTTCTCCCCATCCCCCTGTTCCCTGTGGCCGATGACACCAGGTTTCCGGGAGGGCTTGCAAGCTCCCCTTGGGTTTGGTGCTCCAGAGTCCTTTGGTTCCTTCCCTTGGGAATCCTTATTCCATTGATCCTGTTGAAGTCCGTCTCGGGAGCCTACTGCCCCGGCCCTCTTTGAAAGCACACTGATTCCCGACGACCGCATGATCTATCTGCCGTTCCATTGCCTCCTGGGGAGTCCTGTGGGGCCTGCTGACCAGCCATCCCACCAGGGAAGATGTAAGAGGACTTGTGTACCGACGTTCTGGATATGTCTCCTTATGCCCAGTTTCGCTGTGGCTGATGAAACCAGAGTTCTGGGAAAGCTCGCCTGCTCCCCTTGGCTTGGGTACCCCAGAGTCCTTTGGTTTCCCCTGTTTGGAATGCTAATTCCGTTGATATTGTTGAAATCTCTCTCGTGAGCCTCCTGCCAGGCCCTCTTTCAGAAGTAGGCTGATTCTTGGAGGAAACCTGATCTGCGGTCCGGTCCATTGCATCCTGGGGAGTCCTGTGGGTCCTACACTTGATCTTAGCCAAAAGGCCGAGAATAATAGTCCAGTGGGTCCTGATGACCAGCCATCCCACAAGGGATGATGGGAGAATACTTTCGTACCTAGGTCAGCACATTACTCCCCATCTCCAGGTTTTTGTGGCTGGTCAAACCAGGGTCTTGGATAACTCGAGTGCTCTCTGTGGCTCTGCTCCTCCAGAGGCTTCGGGATTCTTGTATTTGGAATCCTAATTCAACTGATATTGTTGAAGTCTCACTCATGACCTGCTGCTTGGCCCTCTTTTGGAACGAGGCTGATTCCTGCCCCTGCCTCGTATGTGGGACGTTCCAGTCTCTCTTAGGAAGTCCCGTGGTTCCTGTTCACCAACCACCCCACCAGGGATGATGTGACAATTCTAGTGTGCCTACGTTCACGGTATTACCCCCCGTTCCCCTGCTCGCTGTGGCCCGTGAACGCAGAGTTCTGGGAAAGCTCGCACGCTCTGCTTGCCTTGGGTGCCCCAGAGTCCTTTGGTTTTTTCTGTTTGGAATGATAATTCCATTGGTATTGTTGAAATCGATCTCCTGAGCCTCCAGACGGCCCCTATTTCAGAACCAGGCTGATTTTTGGACGAAGCCTGATCTACGGACTGGCCCACTATCTCCTGGGGAGTCCCGTGGGGCCTGCTCACCAGCCATTCCACCAGGGATGATGGGAGAATCCTTTGGTACCTAGTTCAGGGCATTTCTCCCATCCCCAGGTTCACTGTGGCCGGTAGAAGCAGGGTATTGGATAACTCGAGTGCTCTCCGTGGCTCTGGTGCTCCAGAGCCGTTGGGTTTCCTGTGTTTGGAAACCTAATTCAATTGATATTGTTGAAGTCTCACTCATGAGCCTGCTGCTTGGCCCTCCTTGGGAAGGAGGCTGATTGCTGTCCCTGCCTGGTATGTGGGACGTTCCAGTACCCCCAGGGGAGTCCAGTGAGGCTTGCTCACAAGCCTTCCCACCGGGGATTTTGTGACAATTCTAGTGTTCCTACGTTCAGGATATGTCCCCCGTGCCCCTGCTCACTGTGGCGTGTGAAACTAGTGTTTGGTGAAAGTTCGCGTGCTCCTTGGCTTTGGTGCTCCAGAGCCTTTTGTTTCTTCCCTTTGGAATCCTAAATCCATGCCTATTGTTGAAGTCCCTCTCGTGAGCCTGATGCCGGCCCTCTTTAGAAGCAGGCTGATTCCTAGCCCCAGCCTCATTTGTGGGACATTCCAGTGCGTTCTGGGGAGTCCCGTTGGGCCTGCTGACCAGCCATCCCACCACGAATGATGTGAAAATGAACCTGTCCAGACAGTCAGGGCATATTTGCCCATCCCCGAGTTCACTGTGGGCCGATGAAAACAGAGGTCTAGGATAGCTTGCGTAGTGTCCTTGGATTTAGTGCTTCAGACTCTTTTGCTTTCCTGTGTTTGGAATCCTAATTCCATTGATATTGTTGAAGTCTCTCTCATGAGCCCGCTCCTTGCCCTCTTGGTACTCAGGCGTTTCCCTGGCCCCAGCCTGATCTGTGGCCATTCTAGTGCCCCTAGGGAGTCCCGTGGGTCCTGCCGACGAGCCATCCCACCAGGGATGATGTAACAAGTCGAGTGTACCTACGTTCAGGGCATGTCTCCTTATCCTAGGTTCGCTGTGGGCTGAAGAAACCAAGGTATAGGGAAAGCTCTCATGCTCTCCTTGGCTGTGGTGCTCAGGAATCCTTTGGTTTCTCTCTTTGGAAAACTGATTCCGTTGATACTGTTGAAATCTCTCTCGTGAGCCTGCTGCAGGGCCCTCTTTCCGACGCAGGCTGAGTACTCACAATAGCCTGATCTGTGGGTCTTTCCGTGGCCTCCCTGGGAGGCCCATGTGTCCCGCTGACCAGCCACCAACCAGGGATGATGTGACAATTCTAGTGTGCCTACGTTCAGGGTATTACCCCCCATTCCACTGCTCGCTGTGGCCCCGTGAAACCAGAGTTCTGGGAAAGCTCGCACGCTCTCCTTGGCTTGGGTGCCCCAGAGTCCTTTGGTTTCCTCTGTTTGGAATGATAATTCCATTGGTATTGTTGAAATCGATCTCCTGAGCCTCCTCCAGACAGGCCTTCTTTCCGAAGCAGGCTGATTCTTGGACGAAGCCTGATCTACGGGCCGGTCCATTGTCTCCTGGGGAGTCCCGTGGGGCCTGCTCACCAGCCATCCCACCACGGATGATGGGAGAATCCTTGGGATCCTAGTTCAGGGCATTTCTCCCTACCCCCAGGTTCACTGTGGCCAGTAGAAGCAGGGTATTGGATCACTCGATTGTTCTCCGTGGCTCTGGTGGTCCAGAGCCTTTGGGTTTCCTGTGTTTGGAAACCTAATTCAATTGATATTGTTGAAGTGTCACTCATGAGCCTGCTGCTTGGCCCTCTTTGGGAAGGAGGCTGATTGCTGTCCCTGCCTGGTATGTGGGATGTTCCAGTGCCCCCAGGGGAGTCCAGTGAGGCTTGCTCACAATACTTCCCACCGGGGATTTTGTGACAATTCTAGTGTATCTACGTTCAGGATATGTCCCCCCCGTCCCCCTGCTCACCCTGGCCCCTTGAAACTGAGTTGGGTGAAAGCTCGCATGCTCCTTAGCAGTGGTGTCCAGAGCCTTTTGTTTCTACTGTTTAGAATCCTAAAACCATGCCTATTCTTGAAGTCCCTCTCGTGAGCCTGATGCGGGGCCCGCTTTAGAAGCAGGCTGATTCCTTGCCCCAGCCTGATCTGTGGGACGTTCCAGTGCCTTCTGGGAAGTCCCGTGGGTCCTGCTGACCAGCCAACCCACCAGGGGTATAATGAGAATGAACTTGTCCGGACAGTCAGGGCATTTCTCTCCGTCGCCGAGTTCACTGTGGCCGATGAAAACAGAGGTCAAGGAAAGCTTGCGTGCTGTCCTTGGATTTGGTGCTTCAGACTCTTTTGCTTTCCTGTGTTTGGATCCTAATTCCATTGATATTGTTGAAGTCTCTCTCATGAGCCCGCTCACTGCCCTCATCGTACTCAGGCTTTTCCCTGGCCCCAGCCTGATCTGTGGCCCATTCTAGTGCCCTTGGGGAGTCCTGTGGGTCCTGCTGACCCGCCACCCACCAGGGTTGATGTGAGAATACTAGTTTACCTACATTCAGCACATTTCCCCCAGTCCTCAGGTTCGCTTTCCCACATGAAACCAGAGTTCTGGGAAAGCTCGCCTGTTTTCCTTGGGATTGGTGCTGTAGATTCTTTTGGTTTTCTGGTTTTGGAATCCTAATTCAATTGATATTTTTGACATCTCTCCCTGAGCCTCCTGCCGTGTCCTCTTTGCGACGCAGGTTGATTTTGTACCCTGCCTGGTCTGCGTGCTGGTCCAGTGCCTCTTCAGGAGTCCTGTGTGTCCTGCTACTCAGTGATTCCACCAATGTTGATGTCTAAATATTAGGTACTTAAGTTTAGGGCATTTATCATGTTCCCCGGTTTCGCGGTGGCTGATGAAACCAGTGTAGTGGGAAAGCTTGTGTGCTCTCCTAGCTTTGGCACTCCAGAATCTTTTGCTTTCCTGTGTGTGGAATCCTAATTCCATTGATATTGTGGAAATCCCTCTCGTGAGCCCGCTCCCTGCCCTCTTTGCAAGGTGGGCTGATTCTTGGCCCATGCCTTATATGTGTGCCATTCCATTGGCTCCTGTGGTTTCCTGTGGTCAGACCCCCTAGTTCACCTGCTCGGGTTTGTAAGCAATTTTCCAGTGTCTGTTACTCCATCATCTGTGCGATGGTGTCGATGAAATCAAGTGTTTGTAAACCATGCCTTTTTCCTTGGCTTTGCTATGCTGTAACCCCTTGTCTTCTGTACTGGAATCTTAATTCCATCAATATTGGTGAACTGTCTCCTGTGAAGCTGTGGTCTAACTCTGTTTCTGTCGTCTGGCTGTCTGCTCCCGCCTGTTTTGGGTTTGTCATTGGTTCTTTAAGCCTCTTGTGCATTGCTTATTAATTTTCCCCTAGTGGTATGTGAATACCTACGTTCTTTGCTGTTCATTTTCTCATATTCCCAGATTTCCTGTACCACTTAACCCGAAGTGTTTAGAAACCATGACTGTTCTCCTTGGTTTCCAATCTATCATTTTTTAAAAGTAGTTCATATTCTAAATGCATTAATGTAATTGAAATATAGCTATAGTCATCTTATTTGTATAATGTGGTTAATGAGTTAATTAAGGTGATGTGAGTATTTGGGGTGGAGCCTTAATATGATAAGAAGTTTTTACCTGTATGTAGATTTGGGTGTACACCTTGTCCCAGTGGCTAGAGGCTTGTTCTTTTGATCTTGGGGTCCTGATTTCTAACCCCATTTTTTATCATTGAGTAATTAATGAAAAACTAAATAAATAAATAGATAAATAATATTTTTTTAACAAGTGCAAGAGGCACCACAGATCTCTCCATGTTTTCAAGTGGAAAGTTCATGGATAACACAGAAGGCAGCATGCTCCAAGCCAGCAAGTGAGGCCTGTCTAAAAACTAACACTGTTAGCACTTTGATTTTCGACTGATAACCTACAGAAATGTATGAAAATAAATTTCTGTTGTTTATGCCATATTGTCTCTGGTATTTGTTTATGATAGACTTTGCAAAATAGTACATGGGATAATACTTGATATCAGTTAAGTCAGAAATTAAAATTCATCTGTGGTACTTCACCTGAAGTTACATAAACCTTTAATGAATTTTTTAAATGCTAGTGAATTAATCCTCATAAAAAGTCTCTTTGTTAATTTTGCTCCATCACGGTGATATTTCCATAGTAAAGTCTACTTTGCCTGTCTCTGCATTGTTAAAACATATTCATACCTACTTTTGTATACTGATCTTATTCAGTACTTTCAAAACAAAATAAGCCTAACATATTTCTCACACTGTAGTTTGAATAATCATTTTAAATGAAAATCTGATTTGTATCAATACTCTGCTTCCAAGTCTTTATCAATCTTCTTCACGTTTATTATTATATTTATTATTTCCCTTTTCTTAACTCTCTAACTGTATTTACACCATCTCCCTGTGGGAGTCAGCTATATTAACCAAAACAAGTACAGAATTTAAATGAACAACTGTTAATGTTATAAAGAGTGATGCTAAGATATGCAGAATATAACCCAGAAAGAACAACTATGGAATTTCAGAGTTAAATAGTTGAATTAAAGCATGCTTAGGGTGCTCCTAACCCAGTGTTGAAAAGTGTCTAGATTTCTTTGCTGTAACCTTAAGGGTAGGACATGTTTCTTCGTCATATCTGTATCACTGGCTTCCAACACAGTGTCTTTCCCAATAAATAGTCTTTAAAAGATTAAGGAGCTGTCATTTCCACTAAGGAAACACCTAGAAAATTCAGGAGGATAGCCAAGAGAGGGATGGAAAGTCTGCCTTCCTTTTGCCCACAAGTGTGAAGGTTTGTTTTCTCTACACTTACGACTTCAGCAAAGTCTATCATCATTAATACATATTTTTTCCAGTTCCTATATTCCCATATTAATGTTTTGACATTTCTCTCACTTAAATCTGCCTTTAATTAAAATTGTGATTCTCTCTCCTCAACTAATAACCCCTGGGTGAGTGGGACTTAGAATCTCTTCTCTAGAGTTCAGTACTTCATAGATGATTATTCTATGTTTACTAAATAAAAAAGCAGATAAAGCAAAATTTTTTGTTATTTGTATGACATTGCAGGCAAAGATTTCTGTTCACAGACAACCACCATGGACACGACACAGTTTTTGAGGAGTGAGTGAGCACATGATATTTACAGTGTCCAAAATAGATAAGTCATTAGTACTGAATTATATAAGAAACAACTACAAATTAAGAAAAACACATAATCGCTAATAGATAAGCAACCAGTTTTTAAAAGTAGAAAGCCAAGAAGTGAA
Source organism: Canis lupus familiaris (assembly GCF_011100685.1). Taxonomy (NCBI): domain Eukaryota; kingdom Metazoa; phylum Chordata; class Mammalia; order Carnivora; family Canidae; genus Canis; species Canis lupus. The sequence continues at coordinate 22,511,214 of NC_049260.1, read as the reverse complement.
ATTAGCTTTGGTAGAGCTATTCAGAGTATATAGCCAATCACAAAAATGTTAAATAACAAATTAATAGTCACTTGTAATAAGAATAGATTGGCAACATTTAGAAAGCTGGACAATGCCAAGTTGGGTGGGGGCCTGGAGGTACCATGTTCTACTGGGGCAGCCATTCTGGAGAGTAATCAGGTGCTACATTATCAAATTAAATAAATGTGACCTATCTATAGTCCAGCCATTCTGCTATGTATATGTTCCAGGTAAATTCTTAGGTAGATCCATGAACAGACTTGAAGAATGATGTACATTGTTTCATTATTTGTACAGCATTGGAAGCTAATTGGTGTGTGCCTCCATGGGAGAGTATATAGTAAAGAACTTTTAGAAATAATTGATTAATATGCAATAGTTAGAAACAACTGATTAGAAATGCATGTAGCAATGCAGATGAATCCCAAAAATGAGGCTCAGTGAAAAGTTCTATTTACCATAAATTTAAAAAACCATGCTCATAAAATAATAATACATATTTCCAATAATATGTTTAAGCAAAAAGTTAAGCATCAAATACATTAGAATTGATGAGGAAAGGAAAGATGGGATCCAGGCTTAGAGATGTAAGGGAAATTTCTTTTAAAGTTTACTGAGTATGATTTTCAACTGGGTGTGTTTAACATAAGAATATCGAAATTTTGTAGCCTTTTGTCTGTACATATCCAAAATGAATCAGATTTTTAATGGAAATTGTATTGGTGTATATGTAGGCACACATCATATCTTTGTGATTATTGCTACCCAGGGGACAATTTTCTGTGTTTTCAACCTGTCTCTTAGACTCTAGGTTTTATAGAGGTCTGTCACCTAAAATTTAAACAATCATCTCTGTGAATGGTGCTGGTGCTTTAAGTATTCAGTTTGTCAGTCCAAAGTTTGCCTCTGAACTTTGTAAGGTGCTGACAGTGACAAAGTTACATGGTAGCGTGAAGGGTTCTGGCTTTGCTCAGAACCTTTTCCTGCCACTGCTTCCATGATCTACAAAAGTTCCTAATGTTGAATGAATATACAGTAGAGAGGTCTGCCCTAATGCGCACAATATGATGGCCACGGTTGAACTCTGAATCCTTGTGATGACTAGAGAAAACATATGTAGTGGAACATGGGTGGAATGGCTGGAAAAATAAATATCATCTCAGGACCAGAAAAGCCGTCTATCTGAAAATGCTTCCAACTGAGTTCAAACTGAGTATGAGAAAGGCCAAAAAAAAAAAAAAAATCTAAAAGAATTTCTTCTTCATTTTACAGGCCTAGAAGATGATTGCTGTGCAATTAAAGAAAAATATATTTGGCTGTCGCTATTATGTTATGCAGTCAGTGGTTCTCAGCAGGCATAGTTTTGCTCCCAAGAGACATTTGCCAGTGTTTAAGGACATTTCCTATTGTCTCAACTAGCTGGCTTCTAGCAGGTAGAAACCCAGGATGCTGGTAAACATCCTGTAACATACAGGACAGTCTCCACAAAAAAAGAATGATCTGGCCTAGTATGTCAATAGTGGTAGGATTGAAAACTCATGGCCTGAGCTTAAAGGTTAAGTGAATCAAACATGTCCTTATTGCTCACACACCCTGAGTGGCAACCTTCACCTTCTTTGACCTTGCTTGGACTGCTCTTCTAACGATAACCATGTGGTTTCCTCCCTCTCTTCTTTCAGGTTCTAGGTCAAATGAGGCCTTCTCTGTGAGACTTTCATTGACCAACTTATTAATATTTGAGATTCGTATTTCATTCCTTGAAAATCCCTATCCATCTACCTTGCCTTATTTTACTCCATATACTTACCAACTCATGAAATATGCTTTACTTATTTTATCTCTAAATAACTCTATTAAGATGTAAGCAACATTTATTATTACTGGATCTCCAATGGTGGGAGGAGTGCCTGACACAGAATAGGTACTCAATAATTTCTTATTGAACAAATGAATGAACTCCGTCCCAAGAACCTTAATTCAAATCAGGTATGCCATCATTTTTTAGGTTTAGGCAGTTTTGCTAAGTCTTGAAATAACACTGATGATGGTATGATCTTACCCGATGTTCCCATTCTCTCTTCTATATGACAAAGACTAAGGGACATGGGAAGCTCCTCCAGCTTGGCTTGTGAAGATTCAGAAAAAAAAAAAAAAAATCTTTGTTCACATTCAAGTATCAGATTCTGTTAAATTTCTTTCAATTATTAACATCTAAGAGAGCACCTAAACTGAAAGAGATTTAAAAAAAAAAAAAAAAACAGATTTTAGTTTTCAGTAGTTATTTGTTTGCCAGAGAAAGCCAGTATCTGGTAAACAGTTCTGCACTTATCTACTATAGTGATTTTCCTATCCCTACCGAGTCCATACATACCACTCTCTCATACACACTCATGGAAAGAAGTGGGCAAGAAAATCTCCCCTGGTGAGTATAAAAGGGTGTTACGTACTCAGAGCCCTCTCCACATACAACTGTTACCATTCTTGTCCATAAAGAAATGGTATATGCTTGGAACCAATAATCACTATATGCTAATTTCCCTTTACTGTTTTTCTAAATAAAATTACTTTTGAAAAATCACTGTTAACCTTGTTTTTCCCCTACCATTATATTTTGGGTATACTGAGGTGGTCAAATTGATCATTTCCCACATAGGCTACATTTCAGGGGTAAACCACATTCATAGAATAGTCTAATTATGAGACTAATCAGCAACAGCTCTCTTTTAAGAACTTTACATTTCATTAGATCTCTAGATTTTTCTTAGAAATAGAGAGGCAATTTTGGTTGCCTCTTACCGTACTTACATTGGTCATGGTTCCCTCAGAAAATAGAATGCTGACTGAGCTTGGTGAAGGTTTTATATAAGATGCAAGGACAGGATTAAGGGGATCATAAGGAATACTGGGACACTCAGAAAGCCACTATGGGAATCCTTTTACCTCCCCTAATACTGGGAGGTAAGAAGAGGAAAAGCTGTTACCCTGAATCTCTTCATGAGGCCATGAAGGAGCAGGTGCCTAGGAGGAGCTGTTGGGCTTTAAAGGACCAAAGTAGCTAATAACAAAATTTTGTTAGTACTACTGAAACCGCCCATAAGTCACTGTATAACAGTATCACTGGCACTTTTTCTATACAGAGAGGACAAAATAAACTCAAGGTTCTGCCCATTGAGAGGAATTCCCTTTACCATGGTTTATCAAGGTACTCATCGTTAATTAAGGCTGTAATGCAGTAAACGTGTGCTGCCAACTGCTCCCTGCAGACACGCAGAATCATCCACAAGTCAGGTCCAGGTTTTTCCTGACTCTTCTCTTGTTACAGGGAACTCTCCTTAAAGCCATAGGTGTGGGGCAGGGAGAGAAGGAGCTAGAAGTAGGTACAGTATGAGCCACATGCTCATAAAATTTACTTGTACTAGTACTAAAGAAATGGAATATTGATATATAAATTAAAACACAGGAGTCTGTCAGCACAAAATCAACAGTAGGAAGCTGAGGTTGCACGCTCACTTCATATTCCATACTCACCCATTCATTCTCTATCAGTGTCTAGAGCAACCTAAGGCCTCACTTTCAAGTGGTGTTGGAAGAGGTCAGTGAGAGAACGAGACCAATGGTTGACCCGGGAGCTAAATCCGGGCAGAGGCTCCCCACCAATACCTGTGCGCGTGATGTATGTCCTGCACGTGCCCACACCGCCCGCCCGAGCTGTTTGCCAGGACGCAGCCTCCAGAGGGCGCTGTGCTCCTGAGCCCACCCACCTGCTCCCTCTGGGAGCCCAGACGCCGCCTCTGTACACCTTAAGATTCCCGGAGGGTGGAGGCGCCTGGCTGGCTCGTTCCGCACAGCATGCTATTCTGGATCACTCTGGATCGTGAATTGAAGAACCACGTTGAGCGTAGAGGTTACTTAAAAACAAAGAAATTCTGGCGGCAGGTGTAGCGATCTCATCTTTCAGCGCCCAAAACAAGCCTCGCAGGCCTCCCTTCTTTCTCGAACCTGCTCCGCCCCCCCCCCGCCCCCGCCCCATCTATCCTGAGTGGCCACCTCTGTCTTCGCCCTCTCCTTACCCTCTGCCCGTGAGGGCCCAATTTGTGAACCAACGAAAGAGGAAAGGTCTTTGGTAGAATATAGCATTACCCTCCTCCAAAGCTTTAGGGGTCTCTGCTCTGATTTGTGTTTGTGCTTTGCCTCTATGCCACAGACACTTTAAGTATCACTGCCTCTCCTGGGTCAGGAGGTCACATACTCAAGCATTTTGAACCACAGCCTGAGCTTGCTCTGGAATTCTCTCTTGAGGCCTTAATCAAAAGTGGCTAGTTCCTGAGTTCCCGAAATTGATCAGATAAGAACTCCTAAGTGTCCTTTGTTTTGCTTCACAGTTGCATCGGTAGATTATTGGATACCTGGTAACTAAAGTGATGTGGCAAATGCACTTTCCAGGGATTATATTTTGCTGCTACTTCTTTGTGACAAGATTCAGTTAGCATCATCAATGTAACAGACCCGAGTGATGATCTATGGGATTTGAATAAAACCAAAATCCTTTTGTGCATTATATTTTAAACAAAAGAAGTAGGGGCACCTGGGTTGGCTCAGTCAGTTAGGCATCTGACTCCTGATCTTAGCTCAGGTCTTGATTTCAGGGTCTTGAGTTCAAGCCCCACATTGGGTTCCATGCTGGATGTGGAGCCGACATGAAAAAAAAAAAAAAAAAAAAAACCCCAAAGACCAAAAAACAACAACAACAAAAGAAGAGCAGTACAGTTGATATAGTCTTTAGGTAAGACAAGGAATGTGCACTGTTGCCCTTGGCAGGGTAAAGCAAACAATTTCTTTTTTTTTTTTTTTTTTTTTTACTGAATTGTATTGAAAATGAACTGTTCACTAGGTTAGTTTTATACCAGGGGCCAGTGTCAGTGTAAGTATGCCCCAGTAAAAGATATTTCTTCTGGAACAACAGCTAGAATCACCACGTGGTTACGTTTATAAAAATCTACAGTCCTTCCTTGAGATCCACGTGCCCTCTGCACTGCAAAATAGGTGAGTTAAATTAAAATCACTGACACTGCACCTTTTAAGCTTTTGAGGTTGGCATAAATCTCTGACATCCTCTGGTGATGTGGTAAGTGTTTTGGCTTACTATTTTGGAAGAAGGGCACAGTTCCAGAGTCTTGAAATTGTCCCTTGTTTTTTTAATTGCTCTCACTCCATGGATTCAGGACCCAGTGTGAGGTTTCTGTTAGTTATTTCATAAGTCTTTGCCAATATATATACTCAGTGACTGAGAATATAACCACCGAGTAAGTCTCTGGTCTGTCTGCACCCACTGTTTTTTTTTTGTTTTGGTTTTTTTTTTTTTTTTTTTTTTGCACCCACTGTTAAATGAGCTCAGCCCAAGACCCATTCTACATCTGATTTCCCTAAGCCTCCATTTGGATCAGCAGATCAAGGTAGCATTCGTATTCCCTGGGGATTAGAGACAAGTCATAGCTAGCATCTAATAATTCCTAAAAGTTCAGGGTACTTTATTTTCCCTAGTGCCCATACATTCTAGTAAATGGCTATCATTCCTTCTAGGAAAAGGCTTAGAGGAATCATTGTAATCACTTTTGGCTGCATTGCAGAGTTACCCTTCAATGTGACTTAGCCTCCCCATCAGTCAAGGTTCTCTGGGTTTCTGAACTGAATGGAGTGTAGGAACTGGGTTAAGTATACCCACTTTGGTGGATTGAGTCAGATTTCTGCTCACTCTAGCAAGAATTTAAAATATTACCAGAAAGTTAGCTGAAAACAATATTCTGTTTCACCGTTCACCGTTCTACCAAAATCTAGGCTCCAGCAAGTGTTATGTCTTTATTTGGGTCACCTGAAGATGTCCTTACTTTCTTCCTGACTCTATAATGTTTAGATATCTTAGGTTCATGAGAGCCTGCAATATTTACTTTATTGCTAAATTCATTGATTTCAATGGGAGAGACTAGGAAAACACTGTGATCATTTTGTCGATGATTATTCATGTATTCATTTGATATATATTTATTGAACATCTACTACATATTAGAAACTGTTCTGGATACTGGAGATACAGCAATGAGTATGGGGGATGCTCACAAAATGAGTTGAATATACAGCCCTCTATGTTATGCGAGCCCAGAGCTTTAAAATTATATATCATTTTGAAATAAATAATGTAAGACAGGAAAAAAAATGCACCAAAAGGTTTTCCAAGCTGTGAAATTTCAGTATATAGATTTTCTTCTTTAGTTTTCTCTATATTATCTATGGTGTTTATGGTTTTGCTTTGTTTTGTTTTCTCTAAAGAAACTGTGTATATAGCAGTAAAGAGCCAAAGATTTGAATTAGACAAATGGATCTATTTATTTGCTAACCATGTTACTTTGGATAAATGATATTAGCAGTGTTACTTCAGAAAAATGGAGGCAGCCTGGGTGGCTCAGTGGTTTAGCGCCACCTTCGGCCCAGGGCGTGATCTTGAAGACCCGGGATCCAATCCCACATCAGGTTCCCTGCATGGAGCCTGCTTCTCCCTCTGCCTGTGTCTCTGCCTGTGTGTGTGTATGTGTGTGTGTGTGTGTGTGTGTGTGTCTCGTGGATAAATAAATAAAGTCTTAAAAAAAAAAAAGAAAAATGTTAGCAGTCCATATATGTAAAATAGAATAATGACCATATAGAATTGTTTTGGATCATTAAATGCAGTACTGTTTCTAAAGGTATGAATATAATGCCTGCTTTGTCATAAATAATAAATGGTAACATCATTCTTAATCAAAAGTACAGCTTTTGTAATCAGATAATTTTTTTTTTGAGTAATCTCTACACCCGATGTGGGACTCGAACTCACAATCTCAAGATCAAATTGTATGTTCTACCAACTGAGCCAGCTTGGCACCCCTGTAATCAGATAACTTTTTAAAGAACAAAAAGATATAAAACCCAATAGCTCTAATGTATACCTGTTAAATGATACCTTCTCCTCATTAAACTGTAAAGTAGTGATATTTCAGAGGGATTTCTACTCAAAACTCCCTTCACAGATACTGCTTTTTAAGTTACCATTTGTGTGTGTGTTGAGATCCCATAAGATCTACTCTCCTAGCAAATTTCAAGTCTACAATACAGTATTGTTAGAGTTACCATTTACCATGCTACATATTAGATCTCCTGAAAGTGTGCATCTTGAACTGAAAGTTTGTACCTTTTGGCCACCTTCTAAAATAGTTCAAAAAAGATCCTCATTCTGATCGATAGCAGTATAGATAAGAAGTGGTGTCATGTTTCCTTTAAAAATTGCATTTTTTTTCTCATTTTAAAAGTGCTACAGTATTATTATGGACTGTTTGTAACAGAGCATGAGGAAAACATGAAGTCAAAGACAACCAGATAATCACTATAATTTATGTGTTTCCCACCACTATTTTGCAGTCAATATTTAAAAATAATTTTAATCTAAAAAATATTTTGGGGTGCTTGGGTGGCTCAGTGGTTAAGCATCTACCTTTGGCTCAGGTTGTAATCCCAGAGTCCTGGGATCGGGTCCTGCATCAGGCTCCCTGCAGGGAGCCTCTGCCTGTGCCTCTCTGTCTCTCATGAATAAATAAATAAAATCTTTAAAAATAAATAAATAAAAAATATTAAAGTTGTATATATATTATTTGACTAATACAAATTGACACTTTTGAAATGAATTTTAGTTTTTTATAAATTAAAAGATACCATGAATGTTTTACTTAACTAAAAGAGCCATTTGAAACATACTAAATAATATGTACTTAGATTTAAGTTATCAATAAAGTAAAAGAGAATCATATTTTATAGTATGACCAGTTCTTCAAATATTGCTCTTATATAGCACCAGACTGAATAATTTTTTTAAAGATTTATTTATTCATTTGAGAGAATAGATAGAGCAAGAGAGAGCAAGCAACCATGAGTAGGGAGAGGGGCAGAAGTAGAGAAGGAGACTCCCCGCTGAGCATGGAGCCCACTGTAGACCTTGATCCCAGGACCCTGAGATCATGACCTGAGCCAAAACCAAAAGTCAGTCACTCAACCAACTGAGCCACCCAGGAGCCTCAAAATAATATTTTAAAACAAATTTTGGCTAAATCTGCTTTTTGGTGGAATAACTATAAACTATCCTATAATGATCATTTTAATCTAATTTATTTCATTTTCTTCTAAAACATTTTAAAATGCTAAACATATAAATGATGCATGAACCAAGGGAAATTACAGTCCTCATTGTTTTAAAGTGCTTATTCCTAGGCCATGCAAATCTGTCAGCATATTTTCAATCTAATGTACCAAGGTCAAATGCACTCTAGAGATACTTCTTAATGGAATTTTAGGTAAGCCTATGCTATTGTACAGTACACTAAACAATTTGATGACCAGCACATTTGGAATATATATTATGTAATTTCAGAGAACTTCGGAAATGCAGGGCTGCCTTTTAAATGCTAAGTAGTAGCTTTGAATGTTCTTTCTGAAGAAAGATGGAAGAAATAATTTTGCTGACTTTTTTCTAGTGAGACAAAGTACGGATGAATTGTGAGTGTAAATTTAATTCTTTCAGCTATGACTTTAGTGGACTAAAAGTATGTACAAAGGAAAGGAAAGGAAAAGACTTGCTGGAAAAATTTGGCTGTCACTAATGATGTTATGGAAGGCAAATCAGGTCTCGTCTCCATCTGTTAACTAACTTGTGAATATGACTTTAAGAGTATTTTATGTTATTAAATATATATTAAAGCACATTAACTAAGCTATTAACTCTATTTAAGTAAAGTTATGACAAGAATACTATAGTATTTATCAAAATGAAATTTGATGTTGAACAGTTATTATGTCCTTGAAATAATTTCCTCCCCTGTATTCTATCATGTTTACTGTTTTTCTCATACCTCTCCATTTTTTTTTGTCCAGTGCTTGTTTACTCCTTCTGCTTCCTTTGCATATTAATAGCAGTTTTAAAACAAAAATCTTTGTATTCCCAAGTCTCTTCCTTGATTATTTTCATCCATTCTTTTTACTTTATTTGCCAAGTATATACGGATAATAACCAAATGTTAGTTGCCTAGACTCTTTCCAGTGGCCAATTTCTAATTCCCATTTCTTTCTGTCTCTTTCCAGTTAGTTCACCACTAAGTTTCAAAAAAATCCATCTGAGATATCTCATCAATCTCTTCTTTCTTCTCCAATATCTATTGCTGTAACCATAAATAAGATAGGTAAAATCTATAGCTTTAGACAGTACTAGCCAATAGAAATTTCTGCAATGATGGAAATGTTCTATATCTGTGTTGTCAAATATGGTAGCCATTAAGGGAGCTATTGAACACTTGAAATGTGGCTAATGCAAACGAGGAACTGAAACTTTAATTTTAATTAACATTCATTTAAATTTCAATACACACATAAGGCTAGTAGCGACTATCTTGAACAGCACAGCTATAGAATGTTTTTGGTCTCAGAAGTTCCAAGATACAGGACTTTGGATTGCTGTGCTCTTATTTTTTTTTTTCAGAATTTTAAACTAGATTAAAATTTAATAAAATACAATGTTTAAATTAAATTAAATTAAATTAAATTTAGAATTACAATTTAAATCCATCCAAAAGAATCAGAATTAAACACATTGCATCTCCATGAAACTAAAGATGTGATTTCTTTTTTTATAGTTTTTTTTTTTATTTTTTAAATATTTTATTTATTTATTCATGAGAGACAGAGAGAGAGAGGCAGAGACATAGGCAGAGGGAGAAGCAGGCTCCATGCAGGGAGCCCGACGTGGGACTCGATCCTGGGTCTCCAGGATCATGACCTGAGCTGAAGGCAGCGCTAAACCGCTGAGCCACCCAGGTTGCCCAAAAACTGTGATTTCTGTCAAAGAACAATTAGGGTATCTTGACACGGTTGGTTAGCAGCTTGCAAAATGATTCACAAAAAGCACAAAAAACAATGAAAGAAAAAATGACCACCATGGACCAAATCAGAAAAGATGTTAAAGAAGAGTAAAAAGAAGAGTAAAAAATAAATTGATTAAAAATACGATCAATGATAATAGATGGATGCTGAAAGCTTGGCTCCATACAAAATGACATTTTAGAAAGGACTAAATATGGAATATAAGAAATAGTGAAAGGAACCCATAAGAGGACCAGGGACACTGAGTGGTGAAAAACCAGAGAGGAAGACAAACCATGAGAGACTCCCAACTCTGGGAAACAAACAAATGGCTGCAGAAGGGGAGGTGGGGGCGGGGGTGGCCGGGGCAACTGGGTGACAGGCACTAAGGAGGGCACATGATAAACACAGGAAGCTCTACATATTACACTGCTACTTAAGCCTTTTGGTGCCTCCTCTTATGTTATTACTGAAACCAAACTCCATAGGCTCATACATAATGTCCACTTTGGTCTGTTCCCATCACACTTGTCCAGTCACATGTCCTTTAATCCCATCCTTATATACTCTAATCTGTCCAAACTGAATTATCTTTATTCTGAGTTCATTGCTTATGCTTTTTCCACATTCAGAATTTGATTCATATATTAATTCTCTTTTAGAAATCTTGTTCCCAAACTGCATTTCCAAGTCTTCTTAGTAGTTTTGGGGGATTTTGTTTGTCTTTTTAAGATTTTAAATGTATTTGGAATATAACAACAGAATGCATTTTGTGAAATTATGCAGAACAAAGTCATTTCCCCACCAGCTATTTTAGTGGACCTGAGTCTGGTTTATATCAGAAGCCCCAGGATGCCTTAAGAATATTTGCCTGGGGTCCCTGGGAGGCGCAGTTGGTTAAGTGTCCGATTCTTGGCTTCAATTCAGAGCATGATCTCAGGGTCATGAGATTGAGCCCCGCACAAGGCTTCCAAACTCAGCATGCAATCTGCTTCAGATTCTTTTTCCCTCTCCCTCTGCCCCTCTTGCTCCTGTGTGCTCTCTTTCTCATGTACTCTTTTTCTAGAATAAATAAATCTTTTAAAAAAGGAATATTTGTCTCATTATCCCCATTATTTTCCCCTCCAGGGACCTGTCCCTAATAAACTTTGCTATGCCTCTTCTAGGTGTTTTTTTTTAAAATCCTATTTATTTAAAGTAAGAGGTAAAAAGAGGTTTACCCATTCCTCCCACCCTTCAGTCCCGCCTCTGGCAACCACAATCTGTTCTGTTCTCTGTATCTTATCTATGAGCATGTTTGTTTTTGTTTTTGTTTTAAGATTTCAAATATAAGAAAGATCATATAGGGGTACCTGTCTGGCTCAGTCAGTGGAGCATGTGACTATTTATCTTAGGGTTGTGAGTTCAAGCCCCATCTTGGGCATAAAGCTTAGTTTAAAAAAAAAAAGAAAGAAAAATCATATAGAATTTGTCTTTCTCTTATTTCACTTAACATGGTATCCTTGAGGTCCATCCATGTTGTTGCAAATGGCAAGATTTCATTCTTGTTTATGACTGAGCAATCTATTGTATACATATACCACGTCTTCTTTATCCATTCATCCATCTGTTGGCACTTAAGTTGTTTCCTCATCTTGGAGATTGTAAATAATGCTTCAGTGAATATGGGGGTGCATATATTTTTTCAAGTTAGTGTTTTCACTTTTCTGGGATAAATACCCAGAAATGCAACTGATGGATCTTATGGTAGTTCTATTTTTCATTTTTTGAGGAACCTCCATACTGTTTTCCATAGTATTTGCTCCAGTTTGCATTCCCACCAGCAGTGCATGAGGGTTCCCTTTTCTCCACATCCTTGCCAACACTTCTTTCTTGTGTTTCTGATGATGACCATTCTCACAGGCATGAGGTGATAGCTCATTGTGTTTTTTTTTTTTTTTTTTTTTGCTCATTGTGTTTTGATTTGCATTCCCTTGATGATTAGTGATGTTAAGCATCTTTTCATGTGTTCATTGGCCATCTGGATGTCTGCTTTGGAAAAATGTCTATTCAGATACTCTACCCATTTTTCAGTTGGATTAATTGTTTCAGGTGAAGTTGCCATTTATTTCATGAAACATTTTCCAGTTTCCCATGCTGTAAGCAAGCTCTCCCTCCACTGAATCACTCTAGTTATCTCTTTCTTCCTGGCATATATTTGATTTTTCTGTAAGTTTACAAGTTTTTGTTGTTACATCCTGTATCTGATTTATTCAGTAATATTCAGTCTTTGGTTCACTGTCTGACATATAGAACACTCAAAACAACTCTTTGTCAGGTAATTGGATTGAATAATAAATAACTGAATGAATGTGGACATTTGAATTTGAGACTCTTGTTATCACCATCACAACATATTAAAGGATAGTAATTAAATCATTAGGTAAATATGAATTTATAAATGTAAATATTTCATATATAGAGATATGTTTTATGAACATATATATAAAACTCTTAATTGTGTAAATATATATATGTATATACTCCCAAATATGCAAATAATCTTTTTACTTATAGCTGAATGGCTTGCATATTTTGCAGAAATTGTTTTCTCTTTTTATATGCATATATAACACATACATTTTTGTCTGATGTGTACTGAGAAAAGTAATTGTATTTTAAATTTTTTTCTAGATAATTGGCTCTGTTCTCCATTTTATTGCCCACATGTAAAGCAATCTTAAACATTATAATTATATGCTACAAAACAAAACATTGTGTGAAAATATTTATTTTAAACCAGAATATTATGTTAAGTTGAGAAGATTTTCCCACCGTGAACATTTGTTTGCCATCTGTATTCAGTCCAAGCAAACTGTTCATTACCATTAGGGAAAATCGTATAGTGGACATTCTACCCCTTGGAACTATTAAATTGTGGCACTTATCAATATATGAAAAACCTGATACTCCATTTAATATTTTATGAACTTCCTCTGGAGTATCGTGAGAAGTTCACTTTTCTAGGAAATGTAAGTCCCAAATAGAAAATAGGTATATTCATATTGTAGACACAATCCAGTCTGTAATACAGTCATTTTAATAATGCTTTATTTTTTTTTCTTATTACAGAAATCAATGATTCCATTGTCAACAGTATTAAATGGCAAACTGCATTACGGATTAGACGTTAGACATTAGGCATTAGACAGGGTCCAATTGCTAAAGAAGAAAGACTCACAGGGCCAACAATGATAAGGCTTAAAAATCTATAGTTCATTGCATGAAAAGGCTACAATAAAGCAACAGCATTAAAGTCAGGATATGGATCACAGCCACAGGCTTTTCCACAGCAAGTCTAGAGAAGCCAGGCATAAGTTCCTATATCTTCCCTTTGCAAAGGCCATACATGATAACACCTTCTCTCTCAGACCAGGAACATGATTTTCTCTTATATCAGAAACCACCTAGGGATCCCTGGGTGGCGCAGCGGTTTGGCGCCTGCCTTTGGCCCAGGGCGCGATCCTGGAGACCCGGGATCGAATCCCACGTCGGGCTCCCGGTGCATGGAGCCTGCTTCTCCCTCTGCCTGTGTTTCTGCCTCTCTCTCTCTCTCTCTCTGTGTGACTATCATAAATAAATAAAAATTAAAAAAAAAAAAAAAAGAAACCACCTATATGTGTACATAAAAGCACAAAGCTGGGAAAGTCAAAGTGGAGTCTCAGACAGGATTCTTTATATTCTGAAGATCATGTAGGCATCTTCCTCCTGCATAACCTGTCCCTATAGCAGAGTGCTCCAGGTCCCTTGCCAAGACCAGGTGCAAATCATCAATAAATCATAAATAAATCAAGCAAGCAAGCAAGCAAGCTGACATTCTGGTCTATCATCCCAGAACTTCTTAAACCTTTAGTTACAAAGAAACACTAGTAGTCAGTGTAGTTTATGCCCTGGTCAGGGTTAGTGCTGCACAGGTACTTTTCTTTTTTCAGTAAAACAACTCAGACCATTTCCAGGCCTGTGGGAGTTAACTGTCACAACTCAGAAACCAAATAACAGGAGCTATTTCTTGCAACACATAAGGTAACAAAGATTTAGTAATCAAAATATGTAAGATGCACTTGTAAACTAGAGAAAGAAACTAATAACCTAATAGAAAGAGAAGCCACAACATTTTTTTTAAACACATAAAAACTCACTAATGATTTAAAAGTTGGCAAAAAATTCATAATACAATACTCATCAGATTACCAAATTTTTCACAGGTCTTCTAGGTAAGTTTCAGTAAGAATTTGTGAGAACAAAAGCCCTCAAATGCTGCCATACGAGGATAAAGTGGTACAGTCACTTAAAAACCTGACAAACTTTACAATCATTAAGGATATTCGTATCTTCAAAGTAGTTCTTCATCTTGTAGGAATATACCCTCAAAAAACTAGAAAATATAACATGGAAACATTTGTACAATTATTTAACACAGCATTGCTTGTAATGGTGAAAAATTAGAAATCATCTATGACCTAGAAATAGAAAAATAAATTTAAAAATTGTATATTTTCCAATGGAATACTTAGTAGATGTTAAAATGAATAAATAGGCATTTATATATCATGAGTCAGTGATATAATGTTCTGCAACTCCTGAATTATAAATGTGCTACAGAACTAAAGTTTTATTATTTATTTTTTATTTTTTAAACAGACTATTTATTTTAGAGAAAGAGCACAAGCAGGGGGAAGGTCAGAGGGAAAGGGGGAGAGAGAGAGAGAATGAATGCAAGGCTCAATCTCATGACCCTGAGATTATGACCTGAGCTGAAATCAAGAGGCAGAAACTTAACTGACTGAATCACCCAGGTGCCCCTATACCACTAAAATTTTAAAACAAAGAGAGGACATAAGATTACAGACAGATAGCAAATTATGTTGTATCACTTATTTGAAGCTTAAAAACAAAGCCAAAAATTCATAATATGTTATTTATGGAGCTATACAGATATAATGAAGTATAAAATTTAGGAAAAATTGGGATCCCTGGGTGGCTCAGCAGTTTAGCACCTGCCTTGGCCCAGCGCGTGATCCTGGAGTCCCGGGATCGAGTCCCACATCAGGCTCCCTGCATGGAGCCTGCTTCTCCCTCTGCCTGTGTCTCCGCATCTCTCTCTCTCTGTGTGTCTCTCATGAATAAATAAAAAAAAAATCTTTAAAGAAAAAAATAAAATAAAATAAGTAAATAAATAAAATAATAAAATTTAGGAAAAATAAATACCATCTTTAAAAAATGTTGGTTGTTAGTGAAGTATAATGAACATAAAATAGTTTGTCATGGGTCTCAGTTATGTGTCATAGTGATTCAATATTTTATAATTTATAAAATGATCCTCATAAATCTAGTTACCCATCTGCCACTATACAAAGTTATTACAATATTATTAATTATCTTCCCTATGTTGTACTTTTTATCCCCATGACCTATTTATTTTGTAACCTGATTTTTGTACCTTTTAATCCCCTTAACCTATTTAGGCCACCCTCTAAACCCCTCCCCACCCTGGTAACCAACATTTTGTTTTCTGTAGCTATGAGTCTGTTCCTGTTTTTCTGTTTTTGCTTGTTTTGCTCTGCTCTCATAAAAGTGAAATCCTATGTCATTTGTCTTTATATATCTGACTTATCTCATTTAGTATAATATCTTCAAGGTCCATCCATATTGTTACAAATGGCAAGCTTTCATTATTTTTTATGGTTGAGTAATATTCCATTGTATAAATAGCACATTTTCTTTATCCATTCATTCATCAATGGAAACTTAAGTCACTTCCATATCTTGACTATTATAAATAATGCTGCAATAAACATAGGGTTTCATTCATCATTCAATAAACATAGGGTTTTCCGTAGTGGTTGTACCAGTTTGCATTCCCACCAACAATGTATGACAGTTCCCTTCTTTTTTATATTCTCACCAACACTTGTTATTTTTGTCTTTCTGATAATTGCCTGACATATGTGAGGTGATACCTCATTATGGTTTTGATTTGCATTTCCCTGATGATTAGTAATATTGAACATCTTTTCATGTGCCATCTGTATGTCTTCATTGGAAAAAATGTATATTCTAGTCCTCTGCCCATTTAATTGGGTTGGATTTTTTTATATTAAGTAATATATGTTCTTTATATATTTTGGATATTAGCCCCTTGTCAGATGTGTGATTGCAAATATCTTTTCCCATTTGGTAGATTGTCCTTTTGTTTTGCTGTGGCTTCTTTTGCTATGCTTTTTAGTTTGCTTTAATCCCATTAGTTTATTTTAGTTATTTTTGCCTTTGCCTGAAAAGACTGGTCCAAAAAGTATTGCTAAGATTGATGTTAAAGAGCTTACTGCTTATGTTTTCTTCTAGGAATTTAATGGTTTCTGATCTTACATTTAAGTCCTTAATTTATTTTGAATTTATTTTTGTATATGGTATAAGAGAGTGATCCAGTTTCATTTTTTTGCATGTAGCCATTCATGCTAATACCTTTTAGATGGTAGGTACCTCTGGGGAGAAACTTAAATATTCTCAGACAGGGATCCAAAATGATTTAGTTATTTGAAAACAAGAACTTGTGACAAATGTGGCACAATGCTAACTATACCAGTTGGAAAATTAAAACTGCCTCCTAGAATTTGGGTTGTAGGGGGACTGGTGACAGACTTGGATCTGAAAAAAAAAATATTGAATTGAAGGGATACCACAGAAGTCAAATTGCCCACCCATCAAAAAAAAAAATTAAAAGCAGCCTATAGCATAGTAAATATGGACTTTATGTGAAGAAGCCTGCCTGGGTTTATCTTGGATTCTTCCTAAAATTACTACCTGATTGGCTGTAGATTATAACCCCAGCTTGTGAATAGAAACTGAGGGAAGTGTCCTGAGGTCCAGCCATAGAAGAGACATTTTTCAAGGTCAAGAATGAGGAATTGGCCACATCCAGTTGGGCTACTTCTCAGTAATTCTCATAAACAAAAGAAACACTCTGTGAAATAATCATTGGCATTAAGAATCTGCCATACTCAGAGGGAATCATCAAGGTAATACCACTGTCATTAAAGTAAATCTTTTCTTGATCCTATAGGCTGCCTATTTGGTATAGGAGTAAGAAAAAGGAGAAGCATAAAATGGGGTAAAGATGATACCAAATGATACCTCAGGAGAGATGCAGGACTGTCTAAGGTAAAGAGAACCAGCTTCTAACTGAATAAGACTATGGAATTGTGATAATTGCCAAAAAATGATATTTTAATTGAAAAATAGACTTCTTATGACTGAATGTGATCAAACATCTTTTCATTGTCTAACAGTGTCATAAAGATTTTGGAATCTGCTTGAAATTTCATCCTAGGCAGGGAAAGATTTAGCTGTATGAAGCTGATATAAAGGGTCAGTGAGAGCAATAAATGTTTTATATTTGTGCCTTAAAAGTTACTATCTGTACAATAAACAGATTATATGGTTATTTTATATAAACAAACACAGAGCACAAAAGAATTATATCTTCCTTAGAGCATTTGTGATAGAGACCTTATTCTACTCCTGAGTGATTTGCAATCCTCATTACGATAAAACAGAAGAGGGAGGTTGGATTTGGTGATATGTGTACCGGCAACTACTTAAGAGTTCTAATACAATTAGAACTTTCAGAGTTTTTAAGATTTTTTGTGCCAATTATCAATGCTACACATTTCAATCCTATATATTTGTTTTGAAATCAATAGCCAGAAAATGCCATGTTGGAAACATAAAGACAACAAAGAATATGCTGGCTGAATTTAATTTTCGCCTGAAGCATTTAGATAAGCTTCTTTATCTCCTGTGTTTGTGACTTCTTAAGTAAGAAGCTATAATATATTTTTCGATTGTTTCAAAGTTTTAAATTTTTTTTAAAGTTTATTTATTTATTTGAAAAAGAGAGCAGGCATGAGGGACAGAGGGAAAGAGAGTCCCAAGCAGGTGCTGTGCTGAGCGTGGAGCCTGACTTGGGGCTCCATCTCACAACCCTGGGATCACAACTTGAGCTGAAACCAAGAGTCAAATGCTTAACCAGCTGTGTCACTCAGGCACCTCTACAAAGTTTTGAATTTTTTAAATTAAACTTTACTTGTCACAAGTGTCCTTTTCTAATTTTGCAAAGGTTGTGAATGCCTATAATTTCCTCTATGGATCACTGAGAATTCAAGTGACCATTTCAGGTCCTGAATTTGACTTGCTGCAAATTAGTGGTGAAGCTATGCTACTGAGTGCTACAGTCCTCAGGGTAGACTTCTATGCTGTCACACAATTCTGAGATCAAGATAATGCTTACCTGAGTTATTTAGTTGAGGCGATCTTTACTGCAAAAGGGTCTGTTATTTACAACATAACATTAGGTGATAAGTAAGATATCTCTGTGGAATTCAGAAACATATAGTCTGTAAAGTCATAGTCTTGATAACTATTAGCATATGATATATCAACTGCTCAATAAACCAGAATGCATATCTACCTATAGGATTGGATGATTCGCAGTAACTCTATATCAAAATATCAACATGGGTTCTCAAACTAGCATTCAATAAGCACTGTATATACCATATTGCTGTGTATGCTATCCTGTTTCTCTCCATCTGGAAATGTGACCAGTGCCACAGGAGGCAGTTGATGATTTATCCAGAACTTAGGTGACTTTGCGATTCCTTAGAATAGATTGATCATGTACTTTTCACTCTTTCCTGAATATGCATCACACACACTTATTCTTTTGTTTATTTATAAATTTATACTTTGTATTTCAAACTTGCACAAATGTACCAGTGTATTGTGTTCATTACTAAACATGTACAAATATTAGAAATGTAAAATTTTTGAGATAAAGATTAAATAAGCATTATTTTCACAGAGATATTCTATTAGAGAATTCAGCCAGACTAAACTTGATTCAGTTTTGGCTTTGAAAATTCTTACATCTGTTTAAAGTGACAAAATTAATAAGATGCCATAAGTGCCTCAGTGTGTGCTGTTCCTATGAGATCTCATTTTGGAAGTCTGTTGATTATGAAATTTGGTAACCAGGAGAATGTTACATGACAAAAATTAGCCAGTCTTCAAAAAGAGTCCAAGTAGCTAACATAAATGCATGCATAAATCAAGCAAATATTGAGTACATATATATTAGAGCAACAAGATTGCGTTAATGTTATGTATTAGAGATGTAAGACAGGTAGAACCAAAGACTTTTGCTTAAAGGGAGCTTTCCTATCCTCTAAAGAAAGAATGGATGGGCACTATAATTACCACGTTGCTCAGATAACATTCATAGCAACCAGGAAACTCTGTAACACAGGCAGTACACAGAAAGAAACTTGTTCCTGAAAACCAGACACATGCTTTCAGATAACCATGCTGGATCACCCAAGCATTTGTATAAAGGCGTACAGTGGCTATTAAGAGCAACCGCAGTTGTTTGCCTTTTGATTAAGTGTAGAGACTGAAAATTCTCTGAAGTTACTAGAAAGATCATGATAATAGATAGTGGTCTTTTCAATGCAAAGTTGTAAGGGAGGCAAAAAAAAAAAGGGATAAAGAACCATTTCTCTTGATAATTAACAGAGGAAGGTCTCAACAACTCTATTGAAATAGGCTTAGAAGTTAGAAGAAGAATACTATTTCAGCATGCCTCAGTACTGCTGGAAACAGACTTGCCAAGAAATAAACTGCACTCAAGAACAAAGAATTTTATGTGGAAATATAATCTAGGGCAGACGTCCGCAAACTTTGGTCTGTGGGTCAAATCTGACCCACTGCCTCTTTTTGTTAATAAAATTTTATTGTCACCTAGTGACACCCCTCTATTTTTGTATTGTGTATGATAGCTTTCACAAGATAATGGCAGGGCTGACTAGTTGTAACAGGTGCCATCTTTCCTGTAAAGCCTAAAATATTTATTCTTTGGCCCTTTATAGAAAAAGTTTTCTGATATATAGTCCCCTGGAGTTGATACATACTACTCAAGTTTCTAAAAGGACTTGTTATTAATGTAAAAATTTAATGATTAAATCCCCATATTTATTTTTATGGGACAATACTTTTACACATATTTAAATACTACCTTGGATATTTTACCCTGATTGCCTATGTTGTATGTATATGTATAAAACCATAGTTGAAAAAAAAATAAAACCATAGTTGATTCTAGAATAAGATTCAGTCATTTTTCATTAGTCATTTGGGGCTTTTCTCAGTTTTAAAATGGATTTTGGGATCCCTGGGTGGCGCAGCAGTTTGGCGCCTGCCTTTGGCCCAGGGCGCGATCCTGGAGACCCGGGATCGAATCCCACATCGGGCTCCCGGTGCATGGAGCCTGCTTCTCCCTCTGCCTGTGTCTCTGCGCCTCTCTCTCTCTCTGTGACTATCATAAATAAATAAAAATTAAAAGAAAATTAAAAAATAAATAAATAAATAAAATGGATTTTATCTCCAGTGGCAAACCATTTGGGTATTTTCTTGTATATTTTAGATCCTGGCGCCTAGAATATCGTCCAGTTGAAAAGGTCTATTAAGATTTTTGCAGGGGATCCCTAGGTGGCTCAGCGGTTTAGTGCCTGCCTTTGGCTCAGGGCGTGATCCTGGAGTCCTGGGTTCGAGTTCCGCATCAGGCTCCCTGCATGAAGCCTGCTTCTCCCTCTACCTGTGTCTCTGCCTCTCTCTATCTCTGTGTCTCTCATGAATAAATAAATAAAATCTTAAAAAAAAAATTCTTGCAGACAGAGAAGCAAATTAAGTAAGAAGCCAATTTTCCAAAAGTTTGGATTCACTGTTTTTTTTTTTTTGTCCGGGACTTTGTATTATATATGTACCTGTGAAGGGCACAGGACCATAAACCATTCAGTTCAGCTTTGACTTTACTTTATAAACCACTTCTCTGCACCTCTCTGCAGATCAGAATGTCTTGGCATGACTGTCCTTGTCAAAAGGGTGTTTTATGTCAAAAAAACAAGAATGGTCTTTTCACATCAATTTCTTCTCCATAAGCTCCTTTACTATCAGGGATCAAGTTTGAGTTGAGTAGATACCTTTCCTGCTTCATGTAATTGAGGGAATGGGTATACAGAGTGTTCATAATAAACAACTTGACAAGAAATCTGGCCCAATTTCTCTGTCCCTGTTTGCATCATTGCTAGTTTCGGTCCCACTTTAGGAATTTATTAATCTGATTTATTGCCTTTAGTAGATCATCTAAAAATGTGTCACCAGTAGCCGATCATTCCACAATATCTTTATATGAATTAATGTCATAAGTGAGAAAGGTCCTGAGGAACCAGTAGGTTCTGTAACATTTTGAACCATGACTAAGGCAATAAGATTAAATTCATGACACAATGGACAATGGGTATCAGAATGGGCAGAGAGCAGAAAAAGCTGCAAATGTCAGCAGAAATGATACATAACCTTCACTTGCTTCACAGTTCAGCCTGGGGCCAGCTCAGCTCAGGAGGTCGTTATGCTGACTTTTTCTGCAGAGAGAGGGTGTAGGGGAGAATCAGAGAGAAAGGAGAAAGAGAAGGAGGAGGAGGAGAAGGTGGGGAGCAGGGTGAGGGGTGAGGTGAGACGTGGGGGGGGGGTGATGGCGAAAGAGGAAGAGGAGAGAAGAAACCCTGCTCGTCAGTTGTTCACTGCTTTTAGGAATTTCTAACCGATAGTTCTAAATGACTGTTTTCTATCCTGGGACTCTATGTTTTTTGCCTTTCTGGATCCCATCTTATCTTCTTATTTAAATAGTTTTTTTCAGAAGGGTGTTTACCTAAATGAGATTACTTTGGCAGCATGGCCTCTGGCATGATTAACAATTCTCAAAATTTTTGGCTTATGGCTGCAGAATTTCCCATCAACATACACAAAATGTGTTCACCAAGGTAAGATGCTAAGGACCCTTGGAAGTGTCTCTTTCCACAA